>NW_028274823.1:2700000-3000000 GCF_037043125.1 Eumetopias jubatus | reverse complement strand
GATGTGATTGAATGCGGGGTTTAAAAACATCCCCCCAGCTGCCCAGTGGAGAGGGGGCTACTTGCACTCCCTGCCGCAGAGACATCCTGGGGAGAGGGGAGGGTGCCTGGGTGGGGGGCTCTGGACGCGGGGATGAATTGATTGCCCTGAAAGAGGATCTAATTTAAATTCAGAGAATCTCCGAGTTTAACCTCATTAAAGAGGAATGCAGTTCGCCCCGGGAGAGCTTGGTAAATTAACACATGAATTGCTGGGAATATAAGCAGCCTGGATTAAAACCTTTTAAAAGCAAATAAATATCCTGTGGGACAGGACACACTGCCTAGCTCACTTAGCTGTACGTGGGGGGCCCAGGGCCAGGGAGCGGCCAGGGGATGTGTGCTCTGCTCTGCCAGCGAGGCTGGGCACCCTTCGGTGCTCTGTTCCCTGGGACACCGGGGTGGGCTCAGAGGCCCAGGTCTGAGACAAAGGCTGGCCGCCTTCCCAGTCTGTTCCCAGATTTCCTGCGGCACTGCCAACAGGGAGTGCTGGCTGGATGTGAAGGGAATGAAAAACAGAGGGAGCTTGGCAGGCTCTTCGAAGGCTAGGCCTCTGAGGCCAGTGCCCCACCAGGGTTCAGGCCTGAGGCCTGGTGATGCCTGCCTGACAGCACTTCTCACCGTGCTAGCGACAGGCCGAGGCCACCAGCGACCCCACCGTCTGTCCGCGGGGGACAGACAGCTGCCTGAAGCAAGGCTCTGGCAGGGCCATCTCCCCAGGACACCCCTTCAGTGCCCACCGATTAGCGACGGGAAGGAGGGCAGTGAGGTCATTTCCTCTGGCCCTTCAGCCTGCCCCTGAAGGGAGACCCAGGCGCTTTGGCGAGCAGGGTGTTTGGCAGAGCTTCCTGTGTGGCCGTGTCCCTATGAGGCTTTTAGAATGCTCGATGGAAGTGTTTTGGGTCCTGTGCTTTGCACCCCTGGCTTTCAACCTGACGGGTCTGCAGCATGGGAAGGCTTCTGGGCAGTCGGTCGGGTGCCGGGCTCTGAGCTCAGCACTCGGCATGGGACAGCCAAGGCTCTGAGCTCAGCTGCTGTGGTGCAGAGCGTGCTGGCTCCTGGGTGCCTGGCCGGGGCTGTCAAACTGGAACAGGAAACCGGCCTCTGCTGTGATATCCTGCACAGGGCAGAGACACGGAGGCCTCTGGGCCTCCAATAGCACGTGCTCAGCAGGACATCAGAAAGCTCTAGGTTCTACAACCCACGGACTCAGACAAAATTGGGTCCTTTCCCAGTGACCATGGTGAAAACAAGGCATGACGTCAGCTAATTCTGGAACGTGGGAAGAGGGTGGATGCATGGATCTGCTGAGCATCACGGAGGGTGACAGGACCTGGAGATGCTGGAAACCCAAGTTTGGTTTTGGACTTGAAGTTTCTGTGGGGAAACCACCATTGCAGAGGGCAAGTATGGGAGCTCAGAATCAGGAGGGGGCCACGGTTGGGCGGTCACTCTGCATACCCGTGGGCAGGCTTCCCTGCCACAGTTTGCACATTGTCTGTCTTGGGGGGCGGATGACCCAATTCCAGCCAGCCCCAGCAGTAAAAAGATGTATGGGCTCCCATGTCTGGACAGTCCTGGGGGCCAGGCTGCTGTGACAGTCCCAGGATCAGAGTTCCCGCTCACACTCTCAGCTCTGCTTCTGGCGTGGCCTTCCCTCCTTGGGGCAGAAAGGGCTACTTCACCTTCTTGTTCTCATTTCCCTGGAGAGACCAAGGAACTGAGTCTCCTTGGCCATGATCGACCTGTCCTGTGACCTGGGCTGACTGAGCCCTACACCGAGCACCACGACCAAAAAAGTGGGCTCCGAGGAGGAGTTCCAGGCCTGGGGTTGGAGTCCCTTGGAAGTATGTGAGGTGGGAATGGGAATGGGGGACAGTCAGTCTGCTCATCACCCCCACCATATCACCTGCATTTGGGTATTTTAAGTCCATCTTTCTAGGGACCTCTTCTTTTTCCTCAAAGTACATTTTCATTTCTGAGACTTCTGAACAGAGTCATTTATAGCATAGTGGCTTACAGCTGTAATTGCCAAAAAAAAAAAAAAAAAGCCCGGGGCAGAAAAGGGGATTTGGGGTTTTGTTGGCTCGTGTCAATGGACCTGCAGAATGAGAATGTTGATTTCCTGTCAGTGATGAACGCGATGCTGTCCTGCTGTAGCAACTGGTGTCCCCGTGGCCGCGGTTTTGGGTGTCGAAGATGCTTCCCTCTGCATGGTCCTCACTCCCTTGTGCCGCTGTGGCCCTTTCCCTCCCCGGATGTCCCACGTGGAGATCCGTGGGACAGGGGCCAGGGCTCACTGGGCCTTGGAGAGGACTCCCCTCCATAGGGGAGGGGCCGGAGGTGCCTCCCACCGTCTGCAGCTCCGCACAGGGGCACGGCAACAGAAACGGCCCGCGGCTCGGCAAGTCCCGAGCAAGCACCTTCTCGTGCTCCCGCTGCCGACGGCACAGAGCCGCGATCCCATTGCTGTGGTTGCTGGGCATCAGTTCCTTTTAAAGACATTAGTGCCGACGAACATAGTTGCGGTTTCTGGACATAATATTTAGTTCTAGTGACTCGTCCTTTCCCTGAGTGAATCCGGCACCTAACATGAACGCATCTCGTGAGAAGGGCCAAGGGCTCTGTTTTCCTGTGGACATCCAGTTGTTCCAACACAGTTTCTTGTAAAGACTCCTTCTTCTGTTACGTTGCTTCTGCGCCTTTGTTGAATCTGTTTTGCTGTTTTTGCTGCCTGTTCTGTTGCACTGATATATTTGTTGGGGTTTTATGCCGATGTCACACTGCCTTGATTACTGTAGCTTTGTAGTGAGTCTTCAAGTCAGGGACTGTAGTCCTCCACATTATTCTTCTTTTCTAAAATTGTTTTGGCAGTTTTAGGTAGCTTGCATTTCCATACAAATTTTGGAACCAGCTTGTGAATTTCTACATAAAAGCCAGCTGTGCTTTTGATTGGGATTGTGTTAAATTTATAGAGAAATTTTGGGGGAATTGACATCCTAACAATATTGAGTCTTCAAAGCCAGGAGCGTGGGATGTCTCTTCATTTATTTAGGTCTAATTTAATGTCTCTCAGTAACATTTTATGGCTTCTAGTGAACAGGTATTGCGTGTGTTTATTGAATTTTTACTAAGTATTTTATTTTTTGATTCTACTGCAAGAGGAATTCTAAAACTTTCATTTTCCAATTGTTTGTTGCTAGGATGTAAAATTACAATCTATTGTTGTATTTTAAACTGTGTTCTGTGACCTTATTAGTTCTAATAGTTGTTTCATAAATTCCTTAGGATTTTCTATGTGAACAGTGGTGTTATCTGCACATGGATAATATTACTGCTCCTTTTCTAATCTCTGTTCTGTTTGTTGCTTTTTCTTGCCGTATTATAATGGTGAGGACTTCCAGTGTAATATGGAATATAAATAAGGAGAGTAGACATCATCACATCAGTCTTAATAGTAAAGGGGAGCGTGCAATCTTTTTCAACTTTCAGTGTAACTTTAGCTTAGGTTTGTGTGTGGGTATCTTTGGTAGATTGAAAGTGTTCCTTTCTAGTCCTGGTTTGCCAAGATTTTAAAAATGAGTGGCTGTTGAATTTTGTCAAATTGCCAAGTGCTTTTTTGATGACTGTCGAAACAATCATATAATTTTCTTTTATTCTGTTAATAGCACAATTTATATTTAGTGCTTTTTGAATGTTAAGCTCGCCTTGTATTCCTGGGATAATTCTCACATGCTCCCATGATATTATTCTCTTTCTATGTGACCGGATTATATTTGCTCAAGTTGGTTAAGGACATTTGTGTCTATGTCCACGAGGCATATTTTCCTGTGATTTTCAGTTTATTGTGTTAGAATTATGCTGGATTCAATGGATCAGCAAAAGTTCCCTCCTCCCTTGTTCTTTTTTTTTTTAAAGATTTTATTCATTTATTTGACAGAGAGAGACACAGCGAGAGAGGGAACACAAGCAGGGGGAGTGGGAGAGGGAGAAGCAGGCTTCCCGCGGAGCAGGGAGCCTGATGCGGGGCTCGATCCCAGGACCCTGGGACCATGACCTGAGCTGAAGGCAGATGCTTAACCACCTGAGCCACCCAGGCGCCCCCTCCCTTACTTTCTGGAAGAGTTTGTAGAAGAGGGGTGTTATTTTCTTCTTTAACAGATACAGGGCTGTTGAGAGTTTCTGTTTCATTTTGTGTCAGATTTGGTAAGCTGTGTATTTTTCAGGAAATCTGTCCATTTCATATAAGTTGTTCTATTTGTAGGTGCATAGTTATTCAAATACTCCCTTATTTTCCTTTTAAAATCTGTGGGTCCTTTGGCGATAATCCCTCCTTCATTTCTGATATTGATAATTATCTTCCTTTTCTTTACCAATACAGCTAGGGATTTATAAATTTTCTTGCTCTTTTTTTTCCCCCATTTCATTGATTTAATGTCTTATCTTCATCATTTCCTTCCTTTGTTTAATTTAGGATTACTTTGCTCTTCTTTTACTGGGTTTTTGAGTCATACACTAGTTCATTATTTTTGAACTGCCTTTTTTCTAATATGAATATTTAAAGTTGTAAATTTCATCTGAAGCAAATCCCAAAATGATAGTAGTATTATTTTTATTATCATTCAATTAGAATATTTTCTAAATTTCCCTTGTGTTTTCTTTTATGAAACATGGATTATTTACAAGCAGGTTGTTTAATTTTCACACATTAACAGTATTTTGATATAGCGTATTGTTAATTTCTAATTTAATTCCACTTTGGTCAGAGAATATACTTTGCATGGTTTTATTCCTTTTATATTTAATAAGTCTTATTCTATTGGCCTGTATACAGCACACCTTGGTGAACATGCTCTGTGGACTTGCCAGGAATGTCTATTATGCAGCTTTTGGGCAGAGTAAAGAGCAAAACTGTAGCTTCACTCATTTTTAATCTGTTTATTTTGTTAATTTATGAGGGATGCTTGTAGAATAGTCTATCCTTTTATTTTTATTTATTTTAAAAAAATATTTATTTGAGAAAAAGAGAGAGAGCATGAACAGGGGGAGGGGCAGAGGGACAAGCAGACTCCCTGCCGAGCAGGGAGCCCGATGCGGGGCCCGATCCCAGGACCCCGAGATCATGACCTGAGCCGAAGGCAGACGCTTAACTGACTGAGCCACCCAGGCGCTCTTGTCTATTGTTTAATTGAATCTTTGCTTTATAGAGTTTGAAGTTCTATTGGGTGTATGCACACATGTGATTGTTTAGTTTTGCTGTTTTTCAAATACCATGCATGGGTGACCCTCAAACAACATGGGTTTGAATTGCATGATCCACCTATATGAGGATTTTTTTAGGTAAATACAGTACAGTGCTGCAAATGGGTTTTCTCTTCTTTACGATTTCCTTAATAACATTTTCTTTCCTCTAGCTTACTTTACTCTAAGAATACAGTATGTGATACTTATACAAAATATGCGTTAATCGACTATTTATGTTATCGGTAGGACTTAGGGTGAACAGTAGGGTTTTTGTCGTTACATTTTTGGGGAGTCAGTCCATACATGGAATTTTGACTGCACTGGAGGTCGGTGCCCCTGGCCCCTGCACTGTTCCTGGGTCGACTGTGGTTTCTTCATGTATTCAATACCTTACGAGTGATATGTTGTAGAGACTCTGGATTCTGTTCTGTGCCTCCAGAGACTACTGATTTTCTTTTCTAAGCAGGCAGTATATGTGGCTTTGAGTTCAAACTTGAGATCCCTTCTCTTGCAGTGAATAGCTCATGTCTAATTAAGTTCTTTTACCCTTCAGGCTGTGAGGAGCCTGCCCTGCATAGGTGTTGTTGAGTGGCCAGCCAGATACCTGGGTTGAGTTCATGTGCAGAGTCACATCTCTTGTTCTGCTCTCCCCTCTCCAGTTGCCCCCGTTTCCTCCCCAGTGGTATAGTTTCCCTGAGCTCTCTCCTCTGATGCTAGAAGCAAGAGAGACTGCTGGTTTGCTCTTAAAATTTAGCTGCTCTGGATGTCTCAGATGTGGGTCTGTTCTTAGACTCAAAGTCGTGACAGTGGGAAAATTGCCCCATGCTTTTCCCTTCTTCCGAATGTCTACTGCCCTCCAGCGTCTGCCTTCTGTTGATCACTCTCCAGTGCCCTCAGCTTTAAAAAAAAACATCCTGAAGATTTTAGTTGTTATCTGTAGGAGGGTTGGCCCAACAGGAGCTATTTGTCCATCACCAGAAGTGAAATGGTCCACCTGGTTTTTATTTTCCAAGACGTTGTTGCTGTTGACGTATGTACTTTGATTCTGTCCTCCTGAACTTATGTTATTTTATCCTTTTGCTTTTATTCCAATGGGGGCTCTTGTAGGTAGCAACTATACATGAGGTTATTCAAACTACCATGTTTAATCCAAAATCTAGAGTGTTTTCTTTATTTGAATTATTTCCAAAAAATTTCTGGGTTGAAGGACATAAACACTTCCAAAGCTTATGGTAAGTTGACATGTCTTAAGTTGTGGTTTTATCCATTTGCTCCCTGTCCAGCAGGAATGGACCTGGTCTGCAGGACTACCCCCACCCCAACTTCTCTTTGTTCTGACAGTAGGAGAAACCCATAGTTATGCTGGGAGCTGCAGCCGAGACCAGAGAGTTGCTGGGCAGAACACCCAGAAGGAAGGCTTTTTTCCAACACAAGAACCAAATCCCTAACTTTGTTGACTGATCTAAGGTGGTATATCCTTGGAAATAGTTAAATTCTCACTGGGTTGGGTTTACATTTTTACCATCTCTACCTCTGCTCATCTAATCATCTTGCCCCAAGTTAGGATTGTGGCTTTATCATGAAATTAACTCCTGGCCAGTTAGAGAACCAGGGTGGCAGGGAGCCGTAGAGGAAAGTGTTAGGAGGTCTTATGTCAGGTGGTGTTTGACTCGACCCTGGAGACTCTGCAATACTTAGGCCGGTTCTCAGAGGTGGACATAAACCAGCAGCTTCATGGTTGACCCGGGGAGAAGCCGGCAGCTTGATGATGTTATCGACCTGGTGCTGTCCCAGTGCACCGGGTCGTCTCCTCTGTAGCCACGGTCAGAATCTTGGGGGCTCAACCACGGCTGCCTTGCCTTCTTATCTTTTCTTTGGCTGCTTTATGACACTCTCTGTGGACAGGGAGTCTCAGTTCTGCTCAGCCTATCAGACTGCTGGAGACGGAGGACAGATTTGCTGCAGAGAGAATGTTGGTGTCCGCCAGGCAGAGAACAGCCATGGTTTCAGGAGGGCTCCTGGTTGGCGGAAAGCTGACGGTTCAAAAAGTCCTAGGTGAGCTGTTCTTGCAGGAATGCACCTGAGCCTTGAACTGTTGTTTTGGGGGGGAAGGGAGGCATTGAGGAGGACACTGTCTACTCAAAGTGTGATCCGTGGCCCAGAAGCATCAGGATCACCTGGGAACCTGCTGGTCCCGCCCCAGAGCTACGGATCTGCATTTTAACCAGACCCTCACCCCAGCTGATTTCTATGCACCTTAATACTGGGGAGGTACTGATCTAGGAAGGCACTTCATGTGTGAGGATGCTCACCCGAGAAATGCACTCAGGCTTTCTTAGGCTGAAAGGAATGCTCCAGGGTAGAGGCTGACCTGGTGAAGCAAAGATGAAGAGCATTTCCCAGCCAGAAGACTCGCACTTGGGACAGCTCTGCGTCTGCTCCATAACATTGGGAAGCACTGACATCACATTACTTGATTTTTCTGGGTTGGTTTAAAGCCCACCTGTAAGCCCTTGTTCGGCATCATCGCGACATGACTGGCATGGACACTTACCAGCACACCTGTCCCGTGCCTGGGGCCTGTGCCCCCCACAGGGCCCTGCTGCCTGCTCTCCCTGCTGGGGATCATCGGGAGAGACATCTGAGCTTCACAGAGAACCCCACATTTGCTGGCATTCCTTTTCTTCATGGAGGGAGAAGGGACTCCTTGCTCAGATAAAGCATGTTTACAGATCATCTGTGCTATACTAGGAAATGCTTTTAGAATCTATTTCTGAATTTCATTTTAATCTCACCAAGAACAGTCTCTCTGATGACACAGGACTTGCAGGATGGGCCCGCTCTCTCTGGGTCATCACCACCAGTGCCATGGGGCAGACGGGATGGGGGGCCCCGAGATATCGGTGAGGACAGCCTACCAGGGGGTTTGTGATCACACTGGATCACACTGGATCACTCTGAGGCCCATGGAATTCTCTTGACTCATATGCGGGTGTGATAAAGACTTGGCTCTTTCTGGGGAAGTCGGAGGGAGACTGAGCTGAGTGCTTAGGTACGGTTAGAAGCACTTTGCGATTTTCATCGAGTTGCACATTTCAGAGACTTTTCAGCCGAGGCTGGCCTCCAGGCAAGGCAGCACCCCGAGCTGGTTTCCCAGGGGCCTTCCCTGTTTTTTGACCACATTTCCCTATCAGAGCCTGGACTAGGAAGGACCTGTTGGGGGATGGGCTTTTCTTTTCCTGCCAAGCCTTGGGTGCTGGGCCTGCAGCAGAAGCTTCTTCCCAAGCACGTGGAGAGACAGAGAGGCTTCTGAAGGTGATGATGAGGCTTACCATAATAGTGGGGTGATGAGCATCCCCCAAGAGATATGGCCAGGTCCTAACACCTAGTACTTGTGAATGTGACCTTATTTAGAAATAGGGACTTTCCTTTGTAGATGAAATCAAGATAAGGATCTCGAGATGGGATCATCCTGCATTAGGGTGGCCAAAGTCCAACGACAGATGTCCTCAGAGGGGCAGGAGTGGAGAGGAAACACAGAGACCCCAGGAGAGGCCATGTGAAGGGATGATGTGGCTGCAAAGCCAAGGGATGCCTTGGGCCGTCGGGAGCAGGGTGAGGCAAAGAAGGGTTCTCCCCAGAGTCCCTGGAGGGAGCACAGCCCTGCTGACACCTTGCGTCCTGACTTCTGGCCTCCAGGACCGTGAGAGAATGCATCCCATTGTTTGAAGTCATCCCACTTGTGGTCATTGGTTTGAGCAGCTCCAGGACCAGCGCCCCTCCCTTCTCAGGAACCAGCAGCCCAGCCCGGTCCTGGCAGCGCTCTGCCCTTGGCAGTGGTCTTCTCCTCTTGCCAGTCCCACTCCCGTGTCCAGCAGGGCCAGTCTGGGCTCTGATGGGCTGCGTGCCCCTGGCTGGTCTTTTTGGCCGTAGCCCCAGTTTTCTCGATGTTCACAAGTGGGGAGGACGTTTCTGCTGCCGGGGCTTCAAGTCTTTGCCGGGTGCCCCGCAGTTGGTCTCGTTCTTTTTGTATCTTTACAGCCTTTACTCCAGAGGAACTGGGTACAAATCGTTCTCTGCAGTTTGTGTCAGAAGGAGGCGGGTGTCCACTGTGAAAGGTCTGGCTGTACCCCACAGATGTTCAGATGTCACAGTGGGCTCAGTCCTGGGCTCTTTTCCACCTTGTGCCGAGTTCCTGGCGGGGGTGGACGCTTGTCGCTTCTGCTGCCCTGCGTTCAGTCCGTGGTTTTTCTTTGTGGGGAGGAGGCTTTCCCAGCCCCCAGCCCACTTAGCAGGGCCCAGTGAGAGGATATCCTGACATTTCTGCGTGGACTACTAGGGAGGGAGACTTCTGTCACCGTGAGGGGAAAGCCTGCCTAAGCATGGAGGCAACACTGGGGGAGGGAGAGGCCCGTGGGGCAGATGGGGGACAGAATTTTTTTTAAAAGATTTTATTTATTTATTAGAGAGGGGAGGGACTGGGTGGAGGGGCAGAGGGAGAGCATCTTCAAGCAGATTCTCCGCTGATCAGGGAGCCTGCTGCAGGGCTCCATCCCATGACCCGTGAGCTGAAATCAGAGTTAGATGCTCAACCGACTGAGCCAGGGCTATGGAATTTAAGGAGCTGTCACTCAGGGTGGTGAAGCACAGGTTGGCCCTGGACACACCACTGAAAGCAGAGCTGAGATAGGGAATTCAAGAATTCCTCATGACACTGTCTGAACGTCGGGATCCAGCTCTGCCTGAAGCTGTTGACCCCTGAGTTCTTCAGAGTGTGAGCCTTTATGTTTTCTTTTGCTCAAGCGATTTTGCATTACATTTCCTATCTCTAGCAACCAGCTGAGTCCTTATAATGTACTTCCCTCCCCCCCACCGTGTTACTCCCCACCAAGGTTGCAAGAGGGTTCTGGATCCTTTCCCAGGGTCTGCCTGAGGGTCTACCATGGATGTCCCACCATCAGAACACAAATCTCCACGATCTCTCTTTGGTTTTTCCAAGAGGCTTACTACATCTCTGCGCAAATGGACCTTCTTTCACTCTCCTTTGAGATTCCCACCCCTTCAGGTGGGGGACTCTCCTGTGAGTGGGCTTATCCTGGGACCCTCACCCTCCATGAACAGCCAGCAGAAAGAGCTGGGAGATCCTGGAAGAGGCATTGGGTCAAGGAGTGCTGTTTTAACTTCAGAGAAACCTCGAGCAGTGAGTGTTGAAAGGTGATTGTCAGGAAAATGGGTCTGGTGGTCTCAAGCCCTAGATGGGCAGATGGTCCAGGACTATAAAAGGAAATTAAGTTTTCAGAGAGCTGAGGCGGCTCTTGGGGGCACATCCTCATAATATTAGTGGGGTCTCTGGGCAACGATATCAGGGTTCAGCCTCGCTGCCCGTTCTGCCTCAGACGCTCTGCTCCCAGGTGACGCAAGCCAGGGGTGGCCTGGGTGGAGGACACTTCCCATAGTTAGTCTGCCCTTTCCCTATTCCCCCTCTTCTGTGCTCATAGCCAGTACATTTAAAATGAAAGGTTGTGACTTGACGAATATGCAAGAGCATTCATAAACCATCCCATGTGGTAGAATTACAGAGAAAACCAGTTTTGTGTGAGACACAATTATGGCCCCTAAAGATGTCCATGTCTGCATCCCCGAGGCTGTTAATATGTGACCTTGCCCAGCAAAGGGAACTCTGCAGATGTGATTAAATTAAGGACCTGGGATGGGGGATGATTCTGGGTTATCTGCGTGGATCCGGTGTAATCTCAAGGGTCCTTATAGGAGGGGGCAGGAGGACCAGGGTCTGATGACAGGCAGAGATTGGAGCGGGTCAGGATGGGCCCAGCAGCCAGGAGTGCAGGAGGCCTCTAGAAGCTGGAAAAGCCAAGACACGGTTGTCTCCCTGAAGACTCCAGAAGAACGTAGCACTGCTAACAGCTTGCGCGGAGGGCTTCTGGCTTTAGGACTATAGAAGAATACACTTGCTGTGAGCCACCAGGCCTGTGGTATCTGGTTGCCACAGCCCCAGGAAGCTCAGACCTTTGCCTGGCCTGGTAAATAAGGAGGCTGAGAGGTGCAGGAGATGCTCGGCACCATGGGGCCTCGGGGGCTGGGACCCGGCCACGGTCCATCCTGCAGAGGCCACTGGGGGCCGCTGGGGACCACTGGCCGAAGGGGCCGCATAGGCCGGTGGCAGGAAGGCACAAGGCCCCTCCTGGCTCTGAATTGGGGTTTGAGACATCACACGGGAGGATTCTCCCTCTTCAGACGAAGCGGTCTCTGATGCTTCGGGAGCCTTCTGGTTAAAATATTACATTCGAAATGCAAAAGATCTCTGAGGCACATTACAGGTAACACTGGGAGTCCTGACTTGCAATTGAGAACGCAGAGGGCGGGAGCCCAGCCTCGGGGCCCTAAAATTCTACTTCACTGCCTTGCTGTCGACGCGTCCCCCTGTGCTGACTTAAACTGGCAGGACTTACTTCTCCTTGCTCAAACCTTCCTGAGAAGGAGGAACCTTCCGCCGACGCCCTCTGCCATCCCAGAGACGTGGGAATCGCAATGAACAGGTTTTGTGCAATCTCTTTATGCGGAACACTGAATTTATTGCTCACAGAGATTGAAATCTGCAACAAACACTTGCTTTGCTGGTCTGCTGAGCAGCACGTGGGGAAAATACGCACTTAATGATACAGTATAAACTATAGAGAGCTCAGCTTTTATAATAATTTTGTTATGGTCAGTCTAAGCCTAATATCCTCTCTTCCATAGCGTTTGCTGCCATCCTGAATCTTTTCTCTGAAAAGCAATAATAGGAAGGCCATCAGCAGAGCTTATGAGAAAATGATCGTGCTTAAAATAACCCCGGCTGCTGGCCGACAACACCGCAGCCTCATTGGGAACGACCCCCGGTCTGCAGCCCGGGAGGGACCTGCCCAGCGCCATCTGTGAGGCCGGCTAGCACCGACCTGCCACCCTCCTGGCATCCCTGACACTCCTGTTCTGTCTGCACGAAAGGCCACTGGCTTCCGGGAGTGGACGGCGGCTTGTCCACGCCCGCCCACCTCTCCCTTGGCTGCCAGGACGAGCTCCCAAGGGGGCAGAGTGCCCCTCCCAGAAGCCTTTGCTGGAGGTCAGGCTTGTGGCCGGGGGTGGGAGGTGAGGCACCTGCCATGTGGTGGCTTCCACAAAACCCCTGGCACTTGTCTGTCCATCCCGTGAGGTTTCCAGAGTGGCAACAGAGGCCTGGACCTGTGCTCCCTAGCACGCTGGACTCTGCAGGCCTTATCTTCCAGAACTTTCCAGCAGCTGACCAAGTAAGGAGCTCCACCTTGTGCCATGTGCAGGCAGACAGGTTCCCTTTGCCTGAGGATCAGCCGGAGGTCTCGGGATCCTGCTGTTAACAATGGAAGGCCTGCTTGCGCACTAGTTCTGTTTTCCAGGAGCCCTGGTAGAACTCCACCATGGAGAAAGGCATCCTGTGATGGTCTTGTGCCCACTGAAAAGTGATGCCCCCGAGACAGTGACCGTGGGACCCACAGATGCTCCCCCACTCTCAGCCCCTCCCCCTTTGGAAAAGTGACTTTACAAGCCCCGCAGGCTGCATTCCCGGGACGCCATGGTCCTCTTTCCTGTCGGCTCCTCTGTATCCAGGCTCTCTCTCTGATACCCGATGTCGGCTTTCCTTCTCTCGAGCCCGTGTTCATTTCTCTGACGCTGAGACTCAAGACCCCGGTGTTGGGCGTCCGGTGACATGTGGGGGCTGCTGCAGTTCGTGGGGCCAGTGTCCGTGCCATGGCGCACAGGACAGCCCCTGTCCCCCAGGCTTCCCAGGGCGCGTGACTCCCTTGCCTGCCGTTCTGTGCCTTCCTCACAGACCACGTGTGGACACGGGCTGTGAGCCTGCCTCGGAGACACTTGGGACCAGGGAGGTGACAAAGGGCAGAAGGTAACAGGAGCCTCGGCACAAAGCACCCTCTGCGTGGCCTTAACCAGTGGTGTTTGTCCTCTTATGGTCCAGAGGCCCCAAGCCCACCATCCACGTGTGGGCGGGGGTTTCTCCAGAGGCCTCCCTCCTTGGCTTGTTGACGGCACCTTCCCACCGTGTCCTCATGGGGCCTTCCCTCTGTGTGTGCACACCCCCCAGTGTCCCAATTCCCTGTTGTAGGGACACGGGTCCTGTTGCATCAGGGCCCACCCTAACGGCCTCATTTTACCTTAATCACCTCTCTGAAGGCCCTGTCTTTAAATGCAGTCACATTCGGAGGTACTGGGGTTAGCATTTCAACTCACAAATCTTGGGGGGGACATAATTCAGCCCATAGCGTCCATATCTGTCGGCTATTATTATAACAACGTGGAGCAAACCACCTCAAAGCAACGCCTAGCATTCTTTTCTCCTTGACACCTGCAGGGTGTGGCAATAGGCTGCTTTGGGGCAGATCGGGGCCAGGGAGGAGGGGGAGCAGCACCAGGCTGGCTGGGTCCTACCCCCAGTCCCCACTGGCCAAGGCCAGTCTCGGGCCAAGATTGTAAGATGTTATTTAAAAAAACCTGCAACCTTTTCATTTCCATCACACAATACTCATTTTTGTTAAACTTCTCTTAAATCACAGCTCATCACAGAGTCTTTTGTCTCATTTTCCAGTTGGCCTGTTGTGTTCCCCATGAAACTCTCCCCTGTTCTGGTTCCCAATGCAGTCCCACCACACACGCGGGTCTAACGTGATGCCGGGTGGGGGGGGGGGCGTACAACTCTGCAGGTGCGACAGAGAACTGATTAGTGAACAGGGAAAACGTGTGAACCGATGATGTCACACATGAACACTGACTTTTCGATTGCCATTAAATTTAGCAAAACACAACATAGTGGATCGTTGGGCTTTGTTAGCATTATGGAATCCAAACTCTGAGTTTAAGATTTGGTGTGTGGATATGTGCTTAATTAGCATTTTTCTTGTTAGTAAAAATGCATCTAGTATATTTTCTAGGAATGCATACTTTCTCCTTAAGCCTTCTTTAGTTTTAAGAGTAAATCTTATATCGTATTATGGTTTGTTACATGGTTCAAAAGCAGATGCAGTTTTTCTTCCTAAGCCATCCTGGGTACCCAGAATTTTCCAGCTCCCCAGTTGGTGTCCTACTGGCATTTTAGGGACACTTGAGTCTGGAGTTGGTCTCACTTCACTAGTCCTTGGATCCAAGATTAGAGTGAGTCATCTTTTTTTTATTTATTTTATCTTGGCAAAATATATGTAACACAAAATTTTACCATCTTAACCATTTTTAAGTGTCCAGTTCAGTGACATTAAATATACTCCCAATGTTGTGTTCATCTCCAAAACTTTTCATCTTTCCAAACAGAAACTCCAGACCCTCTGAGGAAAGAGAAACTGAGGCATATTAAACATTTTGAGTTTATCTGAGCAAAAATTGATTCAATTCAGGCAGCATCCAGTCTAGCAGAAAGGAACTGAGGAGCTGGACAAAATGGGCAACTTCCATGGGTGGGAGGGAGCGGGCAGTAAAGCGGGTCGGCTCTTGGAAGGTCCCTTTCCTTCAGGGGATGGATGGAGGACCTTCTTAGGTGCCGATCACCTGGTTCTGGTCTGAAAGGTTTAAGATTCTGTTTCTGGGAGAGCTGAAACTGAAGCCAACTTAAGTCTTGGTTTGGTGATGCAGGGCTTAGCATACGCGGCTCGATTTTGGACCTGCCATCTTGTTTTTAATACCATCAAACAGTAATTCCCTATTCCCCTGCATCATCTTTTTAGGATAAAAGGCCACAAATCATTTGCCCGTCACAGGTCCTTCGTACGGTCGGTAGTGTGTGAACACATGCTTTCATTGGCAGCAAGCCTGGAAATGGTGCATGATCGTCCGGGGGCATGAGGACGCCAGCGGCCTGGGCTGTGAGGCTGGGCAAGGCTCTGGAGCAGACGCCAGGGCCGCCCCTGTCCCCCAGTGGTACCTAGCTTGTCTGCACTCTGGGCAGTGGAGCTGCTGCTAAGAATCTTCCTCCTGGGGAGAGTGGAGATCAAACTGTCTCGCCATCTGGGTTTGCATATAAGAGCTCAGTACCTGAGTAAGGAAGTGTATGCAAAAGGCAGAGCTGTGCAGATTGAGAAGGTGTGTTCTTCACTGGCATGTTGGGGCCCAGTCCCTGAGCACTCAGGGCGGTGACTGTCCCCAAGATGACTCCTGGGCACTGTCCTTCAGGCACGGGGGACCAGGGCGTCCACTCAGTCCTCAGTCCAAGGGGCTTTTCTGGCTCCTCCCGTCAGCAGACTACCAGCTCCTGCCTTCAAGACCCGGGGATGAAGCTGCCTCCTTCCCACACGGGTCCCTGCTGACCCAGATGATGAATGGGGTAGGCTGGCCCTGAGCCAGGGCAGGTAATGGGTAGGTGACCCGCCCAGCTTTGCTGCACTGGGAGCAAATGGATCTTTAAATTGAGGTTTTTAAAAAAAACTTAAAATTGGGTGATTTGACCTTTGGTTCTAGAATTTGCTGCCATAACCTTTATTATCCTCCGAGGCAGCTGTGCTCTGGGCTGGCCCTGGCTGACGGATGGGATGGAGGGAATGAGAGCTTGGTCTCCACCGAGGCACAGGACGTGCAGACACAGCGGGTCTGACCTGGGGCATTAAACATGCTGTCCTCAGACAGCAGGGGTGGGTGGGGAACAACTATGGATTCCAATGAAATGGATGAAGAGGCCCTGATACAAAGACCTTTTAAGGGAGAATTACCATGTGGACTTCAGGCTCCTGACTGCCAAATGCAGGGTCTCTGACCTTTTCAATGCAGGGTCTCTGACCTTTTCATAAGAAAGCGCCCTGCTTATTTACCCATTCCACGTGGTTCACACTCTGGGCGGTTTTATTGGCCACCTCCCCTGCAAGTGCACACACACACACACACACACACACACACACACACCCCCCCCCGCCTACAGGTCGTAATCCCTCTGCCAGTCAGGAGCCCCTCGGACTTCCAGCCCCCATCGCCGTCGGCCACAACCAGCCTGCCGGTCACTGGCATCTCGTCAAAGGAGCTGGGGGCTTTCTGTGCCCACAGGACTGCCGTGGGCTCTCCGCACCCCTGAAGGGGACATGCCGGCCCTGTTCTTTTGTTTAGGAGCTGAGAACCCCAGGCGGGAACCTGGGTTAGGTGGTCTCCATGCTCGAATGGCAGATTTAGCAGATAAAAATCGAAGACTCAGTCTTTGCAAGGGCATGCTTACACAAAAAGATTATTTGTTGCTTGTCTAAAATTCAGATTCAAGTGGGTGTCCTGCATTTTATCTGGTGACCTTACGTGGAGCCCCACCTATGTGTCATCCTGTGACGCCTTGGTCTGTGCAGAAGCTCAGGAAAGAGGCTGGGGACACTGTGAGTGATAAATGACACAAAGGCCCAAGCCGAGGAGGGGCTGGGAATGGGTATCCTCTCTGTCGCAGCCTGGGCGGGCATGGCTAGCGAGGACTGGGGGGCCCACAGCCCACTGTTCCCTGCATAGTGCTGGGGCTCCCCGGCTTGCGGGATCCTCGGGCCTGATCAGGAGACCCAGGAAGAGGCTGACGCTGGGGCACGAGCAGAGGACCGCACGGGAGGCAGGAGGACAGGGCCGGTGTGAAAGGGCATCAAGGGAGGGAGCAGGACCGCACGGGAGGCGGGAGGACAGGGCCGGGGTGAAAGGGCATCAAGGGAGGGAGCAGGACCGCACGGGAGGCGGGAGGACAGGGCCGGGGTGAAAGGGCATCAAGGGAGGGAGCAGGACCGCACGGGAGGCAGGAGGACAGGACCCCTGTGAAAGGGCATCAAGGGAGGGAGCAGGACCGCACGGGAGGCAGGAGGACAGGGCCGGGGTGAAAGGGCATCAAGGGAGCGCAGAGCCTCCGCCAGTCCCACCCCCATGTCGTGCGTTGTCCCCCTCTGTTCGTGCCAGATCACCTGTTCTCATGGGCTTCTGGGCTCTCGGTGAATTCTCCAGACAAAAGTCACTGCCCTTCCAATTGGCTGTGCCCCTAAGCAGGTCACACAGACTCTAGGGAGCACAGTGTGCCCATCTGGGAAATGGCTCAACCACAGGACGTACTGTGCCTTGTAATTTGCCCACAAAAATAGAAAGCGAACAACAAAGAGATAGCACTGTGCACCTCTTAGGATGGCCCAAATCCAGAACCCTGGCAACACCAAAGGCTGACGAGGATATGGAGCAAAATGAGTGCTCGTCGGTCACAGGTGGGGATGCAGGATGGTGCGGCCACTTGGGAAGAGAGTTTGGTGGTAACTTGTTTATTGTGATTTATCATTGATCGATACTTGGTCTTGGTCTCCACTTCTAGCACAGAGCTCCTGAGTGCTGAGAGCCACGGAGGTCTCTTCTGTTATATTACTAAGGTGGCCTTTGGAAGGATGGGCCAGGTGGCCTTTCAGCCCCACCTCCTGGCCTCTGGGGTGGGGAGGGGCTGGAGGTTGAATCCATGAGCGCTAACGACTGTATCAACAAGCCTCCCTAAAAACCCACAAGGATGGGATTCGGAAGCTTCTGGGTTGGCGAACACGTAGAGCCTGGGGACAGTGGCCCCCGGGCGAGGGCGTGGCAGCTCCTCACCCACTCCCCACGCCTCGCCCATGCATCTCTTCCATCTGGCTGTTCTCAAGTTGTATCCTTCCATTACAAACCGGTAATCTAGCAAGGAAAATGTTTCTTAGAGTCCTGCGAGCCGCTCTAGCAGAGGATGGGGTGAGTCATGGAACCTCTGATCTACGGCCGGTAGGACGGAAGGAGCACAGGGGACAGCCTGGACTTGCCATCGGCGTCCGAAGTGGGGGAGGGGCAGTCAGGGGTCTGATGGCGCCTCCGGGTAGATAACGTCGGAATAGAGTTAAGCTGTAGGACACCCAGCGGGTGTCAGAGACTGGCCTGGTGCTGTGGGAACCCCTCTGCCCCCACACACTGGAACTCACCCTCCAGGGCACATTACTCTGAGCCTACGATCCAGCAGTTACACTGTTTGGTGTTTACCCAAAGGAATTGAAAACTTACGTCCACAACCTGGATGTGTTTTGTTTCTTTTTAAAGATATTTATTTATTTAATGACAGAGCGTGAGCAGGGTGGGCGGGGAGGGGCAGAAGGAGAGGGAGAATCTCAAGCAGACTCCCTGCTGAGTGTGGAGCCCGAGGGGGGTCGATCTCACGACCCTGAGATCATGACCTGAGCTGAATTCAAGAGTCGGACGCTCAACTGACTGAGCCACCCAGGCGTCCCCACAACCTGGATGTTAAAAACAAGGGTGTTTACAGCAGTTTTATTTGTAATTGTCAAAACTTAGACGTAACCAAGATGTCCTTCAGTACCTGAATGGGTAAATACACCGTGGGCCATCCAGACAATGCGATATTATACATTCTGAAAAGAATTGAGCTTTTAAGCTATGAAAAAACAAGTAGGAAGCTTAAATGCATTATTCTAAAGTGAAAGAAACCAATCTGAAAGGCTACATGATTGTAGGATTCCAACTACATGACGTTCTGGAAAAGGCAAAACCATGGAGACAGTAAAGAGATCAGCAGTTGCCAGGGATTAAGGGGGAAGGAGGAGCGAGTAGAGGAGCACGGATGATTTTAGGGCAAATTCATCCAAACCCACAGAACGTACACCACCAGGAGGGAACCTCACAGAGGCTCTGTGCTTTGGGTGGTAGTGATGTGTTCATGGAGGTTCGTCAGGTGTCATGAACGCACGGCTCTGGTGGGGGCTGTGCACGTGTGGGGGCCGGGGACCTCTCTGTACCTTCCAGTCAGTTTTGCTGTGAAGCTAAAACTGCTCTAAAAAAGAAAGTTTATTTAAAACAAAGTTAAAAGCAGTTGCATTTTAGTCAGGATCCTGGAGACGCAGAACCGCTAGGACGTATATGTGAAGAAAGAGATTAATCTGAGGGAACTGTCTCATGTGATTGTGGGGGCTGCAGGCTCGAGACCCCGGGAAGTGCTGACTGTGCAGCTCGAGTCTGAAGGCCGCCTGCGTCTGCGGGCAGAGCTCCCTCGGGCTCCAGGCACCTAGTCTTTTTCTCTTAAGGCCTGTTTGGATGAGGCCCACCCACAGGATGGAGGGTTATTTGCTTTACTCAAAGTCTGCTGATTTAAAATGTTAATCTCATCTAGAAAATACCTTAACGGTGACCTCCACTGGCATTTGACCCAATATCTGGGTCCATAGCCCAGCCAGGTTGACAGAGAAAGTGAACCATAACAGCAGGTTACAAATGTACTGTCATCTCCAAGTTATGGCTTGAGTTTCAAAAAGTAAGGAAGTTACCTTTGTGATCTTTTTTCAGTGAAAACTTCTTTTTTATGATCTTAAAGATAATGCACCCTCATGTTTTGAACCGTGAAGTACAGTAAAGAATAGAGAGTAAATAAAAAGCTAGTCCCGTATTTCTGCCTCCAGAGGAGCGCCTATTCACATCTGTCCTAAGCAACTGCATGCACACCCGCATACTCACATATCTCATGTATGCACACACTTACATATGCACAACACGTGCACCCCATACGCACACACTCACATATGCACACACGCTCACATGTGAACAACACGTGCCCCCACGCACACACACATGCACACATGCTCACATACGCACACACGCTCACATATGCACATGTGCCCCCCCACACTCACATATGCACACATGCTCACATATGCATACACACTCAAATATGCACATGTGCCCCCCACATGCACACACTCACATATGCACACACACTCACATATGCACACATGCTCACATATGCACAACACATGCCCCCCCACACTCACATATGCACACACGCTCACATATGCACACACACTCACATATGCGCGCACGCTCACATATGCATGCACGCTCACATATGCACACACACTCACATATGCATGCACGCTCACATATGCACAACACGTGCCCCCCACTCACATATGCACGCATGCACAACACTCAGACATGCACAGTGTATACACATGCACATGTGTGCACACACATGCACAGGTCACACATATGTGCATCACAGGCATGCATGCTCACATGCACACACATGCTCACACATGCACACATTCGCACATGCACACACTTAACATGTGCACACGTGTATACAGGTGCACAAATTTATTTTTTTTTATTTTTTAAAGTATTTATTTATTTGACAGAGCGAGACACAGCAAGAGAGAGAACACAAGCAGGGGGAGTGGGAGAGGGAGAAGCAGGCTTCCTGCCGAGCAGAGAGCCTGATATGGGGCTTGATCCCAGGACCCCAGGACATGACCTGAGCCAAAGGCAGACGCTTAACGACTGAGCCACCCAGGCGCCCCCAGGTGCACAAATTTATAGAAACAGGACAGTGTTGCGCACATTGTAAGCTCGTCTTCACTCAGCAGCACCATGAACCCGCATGAAGGACTGTGGGTGCAGGTCATTCTCATTGACAGCTGCATTGGTTCCCATTAAATCCATGTATCATCACCATGTCACCAACATCATGATCGTGGGTGTTGGGTTGTTTCACTGTGATTTAAATATACATATATTTTTGCATGGTTGTATAGTGATCTGCTTGGGACAGATTCCGAGGACAGAAGTTTCTGAGCTCAAGGGAACATGGTTAGATTTGGATTCCTGTTGTTCCCCTGGCCTGTGGTGTGCATGTCAAATTCCTAGTCCTGCTAGTTGCACGCTCTCAAATATTTGCCCATCTCATATGTGGGAAGGGATCTCCACCCTTGTTTTTGCACTTGAGTCCTTGAAACATATCTGTTATTCTCTGCATGATTTTAAACCCATCTCCTCTGTCCCGCCGACTGTCATGGGTAGAACAGAAGGTATTCCTTTATCAGAATCAAGGAAAGACATTCCTTCGATACTAATAGCTCTATATTCAGAAGCATAGGCCTTGTTGACAGTGACTCAGGCACCCCAAGGAAGGTGTAGAGAGAACCACAGTGATGAGATCTTTAACTGTCAACACCAAGATGTTGGAAATCATTGCAGAAATGAAAATGGGATGATTAATAATCCCTCTTCAATCAAGAGCGTGTCTGCAATATGGTGCAAAGAAATATGAAGAATAGCCAGCAGTGGATTTTGATGATAAATGGGCAGAAAAGATTTATGATCTCTCAGTCCTGGGTAGAGCAAGGAGGCCATGAATAAGGGAGTGAAGGGCATTTAATTTAAAAAGAATTCTCCTTGCCAGTTTCGAATTCCCTGTGTGCTGAGAAGTCCCTGGTCCCACAGAGAGAAAGCCCCTGTGCGAGCCTGAATCTTGTGTTGGCGAATTTGCTTCCGTGGGATCCTCTTCTTAAACGGTCCTCACATCAGCAGGGACGGAAGTACTCTGCAGAGGGACGCAAGTGGGCGTGGACACCCCTTGGGAGAGTGGGTGGGAGGCCATGTCTGCCTCCTGCCCGTGGGGCCTGGGTCACCCTGGCACAGCTGCTCCCCTTAATGGGGAGGCTCATTCACTCCTGTAGCCTCTCTGCTTTTTGCCTCTTTTCTCTGGCCGGCTTCATCCTGCTGGCGGTCAGGGTCGATAGAGGTCTGCCCTGCAGGAGACTCGCCCTTAGGTTTGCTGAGTGCACTTTCCCGCTGATGGGGTCTGCACGGGGTCACTGGTGGGGACAAGGCAGAGCGACTGTCCGTTCACATGACGCATGAGCCCCTGACCCTTGGTGGGCACTGGCTACGATGGAAGGGTTACCAGCTGCGTTCCAGATTTCCGAGGGAGGCGAGTGGGCAGGACTGCAGGGGGGCTGGGTCTCCACTCTGCCCTTTCAGGAGAGCAACACCATGCACAGCCTCTCTCCACACCTAAGCTTTTAACCCCAGAAACTCCAACGGCTGAACCCCACGAGGATACCCCTGGAACAGGCCTGGCCTGCTGCCCCTTGGTGCCTCTGGGGCTAGCCCAGAGGACTCTCTGCCCTCTCCCTGCTTGTGGCCCTTCCGTACCTGGCCACTGGGGCGCAGAGCCTTCTTACTGCCGTGGCAGCAGCCTGATCAGATAAGAAGGGGGCGTTTCCCGAGAGAATCATCCACAGGGTGCGCATCAGATCGACGGGCCTTGCAGGTGCCCAGGCCCTCGGTAACTATCAAGGCCTTCCCTCTTACCTTCACGAAGGGTTTGGGATCCACTACCGCTGGGGCATTTGTGTTTGAACATACTGATGCGGGTCCCATCCCCCAGATCTGGAGCCTGGCCAGTGGGGATGCAGCTCCCCGGAAGCAGGCCCCCCAGCATCTAGCCTGGCATCCCGGTCCTGCTGAGGGAGCCAGCCCTGGGCTCCAGCTGCCAGAGGACTGCATCCCTGTCTGTTCTGCGGTCAGATGTGTGGAGGCAGGTGAAGAAACAGTCTCCTGCCTGGCTTGGTATCCAAAAGAACTGTGGAATCATCATTAAGGTCCAATAGGACCACGATGGCCATGGAACAGAGCCATCTTTCATGCTGGGAGAGAAGGTAAACTAGTTTCTCTGATGAGCTGGAGGTTGGAGGAGGTTGGACGAGGGTGGTGTAGTGGTGACGGAGGCAGAAAAATGCCCCCCACCCCCTGGGGGGCTGTGAGCCATGCGTGCAGAGGAATGCCAACAGCCGACCTCTGATTCCAGAGCCGCGTTCTGGGCATTTCACCCACCCCCAAAGCCCAGCACGTCCAGGCTTGCCTTTTGCCTCCAGGCTGCGTTTGTCGTCATTCGCTGCCTGTACCTGCAGGAAATGAGCAAGGCTGTGCCGTTTCTCAGACTGGGGTTCCAATTCTGGTTCTGCTATGGTACAGTACGTGATCCGGGGCAGGCTGCTCCTTCTGTCTGAGCCTCAATTTTCCAGATCTGTTGGATGGGACAGTGCCTTGTGGATCTACAATCAGGTTCATGGGCTGAATTGTGTTCCCCCAAATTCAAATGTTGAGTCCTAACCCCCAGTCCCTCACACTCTGACCTTATTTGGAGATAGTATCTTCACAGGGGTAGTCAAGTGACAGTGAGGTCATTAGGGTGGGTCCTAATCCCATATGACTGTGTGTTTATAAAAAGGGAGATTTGGACACAGGCATGCATGCAAGGAGAATGTTGTATGCATGTGAGGATGGCCATCCCTGAGCTAGGGAGAGAGGCCTGGACAGATCCTTCCCCCATGACCTTAGAAAGAATCAGCCACATTGACACCTTAGCGTTAGACTTCTGGACTCCAGGGCCGTGAGACAATCGCTTTTTGGGATTTAAGCCATCCAGTTTACAGTGCTTTGTATGGCAGCCAGAGAGAACTAATACAAGCCGTAAATGGGATAATTCTGTAAGTACCCTGGCACACAGTGAGAGCTCGGTAAGTGTTGGTGAATTAGCTGTGGTGGTCCAGGAAGTGTAGCCTTGGCCCTCACCCCTCCCTCTCCCTTCCGCCCCTCTTCCCCCCTCCCTACCCCCCCCTTCTCTCTCTCCCTCTCTTTCAACTCTGGGGTTGGTGAGCCTGGGCAATGCAGTGCAGAATGTAAATGAGTCGACGATGCCATGTTGCTGTGGCTTCCCAGGAAGGAGGCTCTGGGATGTGGGATTGAAATAAAGCAAAGCCAGGGGTGACCCGAACTGCGACTTACTTAACCCAATTGACTGATGTGGATTTCAGCGTCTTATCACAGGCGGATCCAGCGGCCTGATGTGTTTTCACTATAACACTGACCAGGAACATTGATAGGAGAGTCATGATTCTTGGAGGGCACTGTTCTTGCACAAAATTAAGCCCTGCTCCCACGGCCTGCAAAGAGCCTCCCCCTGTCCTCCTGGGGTTCTTTCAACTCTGCCCACACACGCCATTGCTGTTCTTGTGGGCACCTCATTGTCCCCCCCCACACCCCCATCCCTTGCCTTCCCATGCCCCTTCCCTTGAGACTTGGATCCAAGGCCACCTCCCCCATGCTGCCCTCCCAGATCATCATGCCTAGGCTTTCAGAGGTTCTGGTGGAGGTTTATCTGCTCTACAAGGCTTGAGGCAGGACCAGCCTCTGGTTCATCTCGTCCCACATTCCGGGCTACACCTAGCAGAACTTCTTGCATGTGTTTGTGCTCAACTTCTACTTTCTGCATGGGTGCTGTGTTAAGAGTATTGCTAATGCAATGTATGCAGCTCATAATTTTAATTCGTACCTAACTTGCTCCCTGCAATGTGAGACCATTCACCAATCCTGGGAGACTCAGGCAGGCTTCAAGGTCGGCCCGTGGCTGTCCCCACTCCTGGCACTGGTCACCCATTTTTGGTTATTTTTAGCCCTCCTGATAGCCTGGTGTCCGTGTAGGCAGGGTTGTAGCTTTTTACCAGAGTAGTGGACAGATGAGTGTGTCCTGTAACATATTTTCTCTTAATATTCTCTCAGAGGCATTTTACACGAATTTATAAATTCTTCCCTGATGTCATTTTTAGTGGTCACATAATATCTTGCCTTATGGATGTGATGGAATCCATGATTTCCTTTTTCTTGTGGATATTTAATATGTTTCCAGGCGTTAGACATTTACGACACACTGTGGTGGGTCCGGGCATGTCCACCTATCCCTTTGCAGCCCGGGCTCCCCAGGAAAGAGTCACGGAGGTCACATTGCTGGGTCGGCCCCGAGGCTCTCCGTCCGTCCTCACAGCAGGCGGGGTCGCTGTCTGGAAGCTGGAGCAGTTGACATCACGCCTGACCCCCTGACCCGGCCGTGGTGCCGAGATGTGAGTCTCGTTAGCTTCGGGAACTGCAGGGCTGGTCGCTGACGTGTCTGCTTTGTCGTATCAGCTCTTTACCCGTCCTGGCCCAGCGCCATCAGCAGATCTAATAAAGGTCAAGAAGCAGGTCAGGCCGCCAGCGTGGACGGACCTCTCACCACAAAGCCCACACAGCATATAGCTCTTCTTTAGACTGTCCTCACCTGATGTTGTACAGGTGCGGCTCACTGGCCGCTGGGGCCCACATGGCGTCTGTGTCCTCGATGGACACATTAAGCATGAGGCTCCTGGCTTCCCTGGGCGGCAGACCCCAACCTGAGGGCAGGCCTGGGCTGGGCTGGTCTGTCCGGGCTGCTTCCCGTGTGTGGCCTGATTGGGCAGGGATTGGCTGGATCTGAGCTCAGCCCTGACCCCCAGCCCCGCCCCTGGCACAGGATGCCTGGGGCGAGGGATCTGTCCGGGAGTCATTCTCTGTGCCAGACAGACAGCCTAGTGCCAGCCCTTGGCATGTGAGTACCAGCATGTAAGGTGGGTGTGAGTGTGCGCATGTGTGTGTGTGTTTGTGTACACAGTACAGCTGAGAGCAGCCTTGCTGTTCCCGTGATCTGGTTGGTAACTTAGACCCCAACAACCCTCCCTGAACTAGGATGGAGCCAGATGGGTTTGGAAGCCCCTTGATTCCTGGTGGCCCGGGTGTGTCCAGATTCTGACCCCACCAAAGAATCCTGCCCGTAGTTCTGGAAGACGAGAAACCCAAGACTCTGAGAGCACTTAGTGTCCCAGCTGTGTTGGGGTGTGCATGAGGCCCTCAGGGCAGCCCTGACTCAGGAGGACCAACAATCAAGGGTCTGGTCAGAGGAGGGCGTCCTGGAGTCCACGGCTAGACCACGGTCAAGGGCCTGGCCCTTAACCCACAACTCAGTGGCCCCCCAACCCCGTAGAGTTACCGGCAGAAGTCATGGGATACAGACTGGGGGTGAGTGGTGGAGTGAGACCGGGGTGTCCGAGTGGGTACATGTTGCGAGCACTTTGAAAATTCCCTCTTTGCGCATCAGATACGCTAACATGTCCGATGAGGACACATCTCCTCCCACCCTGAGGGTGTCAGCAGGGGCAGGGGTCCCCACTGTCCCTGGAGGTTGAGCCACTTGCACGGGGAGACAGGATGAGTGCTGAGAGGGAAGGGGCTGGGGGGAATCGTGGACCCTGCCATGGATGGTCTCCACATGGGTCTTCATCTGTTGGGGTTCAACCTTTGTGCGGAGCTGAATGTCGGAGGCTTTCCATGGCGTCTTTCTTTCAGTGCTGACTGTGGCAGAAATCACCTTGCCTTTTAATGATGGATTATTCCTTCAGGAATGTGGCCTTCCTTGTTGGTTAACTGAGTGTCACTGGTTTTTCGGAAAAATAACTTAAAAAAAATTGTGGCGTTCTGTTTAGTTTGTCAACAGATTGCCTGAAATATCTTTCAAAGGTGTTTAAAGTTAATAGATTGAAAATGTTGGCCCCTGGGATGATCTCTTTTCTGCAGATATGATTTTAATTACCCTGGAAAACTTAGAAACTCTCCCACATGGAGGTTATGTTAGCGTTTTTGTCTTACTGTGTGTGACGCATGTCAGTAGGGACTGGCACGAGAGACCGGCTGGGGTTAGTGTCCTTCCCGTGGACCCACACGTTGGAGAGTGGGTTCCGCCCAGTCAGCACAGCTGTACCGCCCAAACCCGGGGGCCCGGCCATGGCAGAAGCCAGGAGTAAGGATGGGACTCCCAAACCTGTCTGGACTCACCTCAATGCAGCCCCTAATAATAATAATTCACTCAAAATAAAAAATGCTGGGACAAAAGTCAAACTGGATGGGACTGGATTAGCGGCTATGGCCGGGCTCTCCAGGGCAGAGCGGGACGTGGGCTGGGGGCCGCGGTCCTGCCCCCACGAGTAGAGGAGCCCCACAGTGCCCCCGAGTCACCTGCCTGCAGGCAGGTGGAACTGGCCCCAGGCCTGCCGAAGGCTCTGCCAGGGGAGGGTCCTCCTGCGGGTGTGAGATGGGGGGAGGCCACGCGTCCTTCGTTTGCTGCTCCACACGCAGTACAGTGGCGTCCCTGTTCTTTGGCCATTGCGAACATGTCCAGTTGTCTCCTCGGACTTTCTAGAAATGAAGTGGCTGCTGCACGAGCTGGCCCAGGGAGACAGGGGACGCGCCCGCCTGGGGAGGCAGGGGATGCGCCCACCCAGGGACTGTCCGGTGTGTCCTTCCCTGGCAACTGGCTCCAGCACGGCCCGTTCCAGAGGTGAGATCAGTGCGTACTTCATGTTCCGCGTGGTCCCCATTCGAACCCGTGTTAGCTTCTCAGGGCTACCCTAACAGGTTACCACAAACTAGTGGCTTCTACGCGCAGGGACGCCTTCTCCTCCTACTGGGGAAGGCTAAGCCTCCCTGCCGGAGTCCCCGCGCCCCTCCTCCTAAGCCCTGCCCAAGGTGCCTTGGTCCAGCCTGTTGGCTGGGGTTCCGTCTGAGTACCTTCATCCCTGGGGACAGTTTTCTAGGACGAGGGACAAACACACAACAGCAGAACCAGTTTTTGCTTTTGTTTCTAGATGTGACATCAGCAAAATTGAGAAAGTTAAACTGCAGCCTGCATGGGGCGGGGCTGGTGACAGGGCTTTGTGTGTCTGTGGGGCTGGACGGCCTGGGTTAGCTCCACACTGAGGCTGCTCTGCAGCCTGGGCTCCTGCCATCAGCAAGCACCACTCCATCCGCTAGGAGGCCCTCTGGCTTTGTTAACATCCACCCCTAAGGGGCCAGGAAACCAACTAGGAATACACCTGGGGAGCACAGCGTCTCCCAAGGATCTTTCTGTGGCATTCTCTTGGACACACAATGGAAACTTACAAGCCATAGGATTCCCCTTTGTCGAGTGCCCTTGTCATATAGCCGCAAAGTGGAGCTCACGGCGAAGCCAGATGCACTCTAAAGTGCTCTCCGGGTTGCTGGGGGTGAGGATGCAGTGACAGTGGATGGCAGGCCTCCGTGATGAGGGTGGGGTGATGTGGGGTTCTCAGAAAAATGTGGGCTTTCTGCTCGAGTCTTGCTTGTTCTCTGCAGGATTCCCTTTTCTGTACCCAGCACCCCTCTGGCTTCAAGAATGAGGTTCTGTTGGAATAGAAAGTTGGACAAAACAATAGAGGCAAACCTCTGCCTGTTCCAGGCGTCCCTGCCCCTGCCTGTGGGGGCATAAGGACCAAATTGAGGTTGAAACTCTCCTGGCTTCCTCCTGCCGGCTGCTATAAGGAGGAGAATCAGGTGTCCCCAAGAGGGGCAGGGGCTGGGGGCTGCTGAGCTCTGATGGAGGAGTCCAGGCTACGCTCATCTAGGCTACAGACACAGCAGTGGTGTGACTGTGGTGTGTGTGCACGAGAGGACAACAGAGGAGAGGAGAATGGGCAAGAACATTGCAGGCCCTCCTTTCTCACCTGGCTCCTTCCTAGCTCCAGGGGCTCATCTGCAAATAAAAATCATGTTTGTTCTCCTGCCTTCCTCCTATGGCTGAGGGAAGGTGAGTGCGTAAAGTAATGCCGGTGAAGGTGCTCGGACAACCGAACGTCTCGTGCAGAATCGCAAAGGTGCTCTGAGCTGAGGTTCCCTGATGCTTGTCATTCAGAGCCAGACTGTCTGGCAACAGCCCACCACATCACCGTGGGCTTGGTGTGTATCTTGACTATCTCAAGACCAAGTCGCCTTCCAGTTAATGAAATAGTCGAGCAGCCGAGCTTTCTCCTGCCACTGGGCGTGGCCTCATTTTCACCCTCCGTACTCCTCTGCCTCCCTGAGTCTGTCCACCCTCCAAGGCTGAGGTCTGCAGGGCGGGGGCTGGGAAGAAAATGTAGATGATCACATCTTAGATCAGTGAAGTGTTGTAATTATTTTCCGTTTAAAATAAGAAAATGGATTAATATTTACCAACAAGGATCAAGACGGACCCTCGCCCTGGTCTCTAGGTCAGACAATGACACTTTACTCACACTTACAAGGTGGGAATGCCCTGACCCAGAGAGCGAGGCAGGGCGACCCTCAGCTGAGGTTTGCTCCCTGCAGACTGGGGAGTATTGTATTTACATGGACCAGGTCAGTGGACTTACTGATCACTTCATCCAGATCTAAGGAGCTCATCTCCCTCAAAAAAGGGGGGGGGGGTGTACACAGTCCTGAAAATAAATGTTGGATGGAAGATGTTACCGATAACCCAAACACAAGCTAGCAGCAAAAAGTGACAGACCTTGCGTGTCCAGGACAAGCTTTCACCAGCTGCATTAAGTAGTGAAACAACCAACAAAATCAGAGAGGATCTAATTGGATTTGATAAGCAGCTGGGCAAAAAGATTTACAATGAATAAGAAGGCTATATGAGATGTAGGTTTACATTCCCTATGATTTTTGAAAAATTAATTAAATTCCAAGATCATCTCCATAGAAGGGCACGCACCTATTCTAGTGATCAGTAGATGTGTTTGACAGCAGTTCGCCCTGTAATCACCACCGAGATTAAGATCCCGGATTCCGTCACCCTGGACAGTTCCCACCGCCTCCTTGTCTTTCCCACTTTGGGCTCCAGGCAAACACTCATCTGCTTTCTGTTACTACAGATGAAGTTCCTACAAAATGGAATTACTCAATTTGTCCTCCTTAGTGTCTGGCTTCTTTGCTCAGCATAATGATTCTGACAGTTGCTCATGTTGTATATATATAAGTAGATAAATTATATTTTTATTGTTAAACAGTATTCTAGTGTATGACTCTGCCACAATTTTCATCTATTCATCTGTTGGTACAAATTTGAGTTGTATCCATGTAAAGAAAGATGCCTCTGCTTTTCTCTGCCACAACACTCTGTTTCACTTCTGCCATGACCTGCTGTGGGTCTTCCCACCCCAAGCCTTCCGTGACACCAGCTGGGTGCCCTGCAGGCGAACTCTGACCCTGTCTACCTGGAGACGGCTCAGGCCCCCCACGCAGCTCGAGGGCTCCATGCCCGAGACCGCCCCCTCCCCGCTGGAGACACCAATCTCAAGTCCAGGCTGTCCCCCCTGCTTGCGTCCGACTGGCTATAGATCCGGGGTTCCCGCGACCCCCTCCTCCGGCTGGATTAATTTGCTAGAGTGGCTCATGGAAAACATTTTATTTACTAGATTACCGGTTTATTATAAAAGGATACAACGTGGGAACAGCCAGATGGACGAGAAGCATGGGCGAGGTGTGGGGAGTGGGTGAGGAGCTTCCACACCCTCCCCAGGCTCCATGGGATCAGCAACTGAGAAGCTCTCTGATCCCCCCTCTTTTGGGGTTTTCATGGAGGCTTCATCCTGTAGGCATGAATGACAAAATCATTGGCCGTTGTTGATGGATTCAACCCCCAGCCCCGACTCCCATCCCAAGAGGTGAGAGAGGGTGGGGGGGTTGAAATTTCCAACCCTCTAGTCACATGGCTGGTTCTCCTGGCCTCCTGCCCCCATCCTGAGGCTATCCAGGAACCCCCAGCCACCAGTCATCTCATTAGGCTACAAAAAGACACTACTCCAGAGATTACAAGGATTTTCGAATGGCTCCGTGTCTTTCTAAAAATTAAAGTTTAATCTCTGAGGAAATTCAATTTTCATCTCTTTTTGGTTCATGCTTTTGAAAACTTTGCATATCCCAAGATCTCAAAGATTTTCACCTAGGGGGTTTATAATTCTGGCTTTTACATTTATGACCATCTTCTCTGCATATGTTTCTTTCATTTTTTGAGGTTCATGGTTTATTAAAACATGAAGATCTCCAAGGAAGAGTAAAAAAAATTGTAGGATATTTTACATGTTGACGTTAAAGAAAGTAATGCTGTAACATAGAGAAAAGTAATAACATTCTTCTTTTCCCCACGTAATTACAAGACTTATAAAAATATATATATATTAAGTAATAGTTTGCTCCAGGCAGTATAGATTGGGAAAGAGACACAAATTTAAAATTATTCTGTGATCATCTTCTACCAATACTGCTATTTTCTCTCTGACAGTTTGTGTAACCCTGGGTATTGTCAAAACTTGCGATGTGCAAAAAAGTCTAGGGTATAAACCATAGGTTTGCCTACTCCCACTCCTGCCCCCACCTTTTTCTTTTAGACAAAAGCTTCCCAGGGCCTGATAAGATTGTTGGTGGAGGGTTTTTTTTCGTTTGCTTGATTTGGTTTGGTTTTTATTTTTAAATTAAGTTTTTACTTTGAGGTGATTAATGCAGAGAAATAATGCAGAGAGGCCTCATGTACCTTTTGCCCAAAGGTAACGTTTTACAGAAGTGTAGTATAGTGTCACAACCAGAAGTACTGACATGATACAGCCAAGACGCACGACACTCCCATTTCCCCCAGGGACCTCTGTTCTTTCCAAAGCCACACCCACCTCCCTCCTGCAGGTCCCTCCTTAACCCCAGGTGACCACGAATCCGTTCTCCACCTCCATAGTTTTGTCATCTGAAGAATATGATATAAATGGAATCTTACGTCATGAAACGTTCTGGGATTTGATTTTTCAATGAGTGTAATTCTCTGGAGATCGTTGCAGGTTGTAGCATGCATCAGTGGGCTGCTCCTGTGTACTGCTAAGTAGTATTCTGTGTTACGGAGGCACCACATTTCTTGTTTGTTTGTCTTTCACACCATTCATCCATTGAAGGACAATCTGAGTTGTTTCCAGTGTTTGCCTATTATGAATAAAGGTGCTATAAACATTCATGTACAGGTTTCCATCTGAACATAAGTCTTCGCTTCTCTGGGATAGTGACCAGGAGTTCAATTGCTAGGTTGTGTTGAGTTTCCATGGAAACTGCCAAACTGTTTGCCAGAGTGGCTTTGCCATTTTACAGTGGTCCAGTTTCCCTGAGTTCTGGCCAGCATTGGGTGGTGTCATTATTTTTAACTTTAGCCACTCCAGTAGGTATGCAGGAACACCAAATTGTGGTTTTCATCTGCATTCCTCCAGAGGCTAGTGATGGGGAGCATCGCCTGCTTATGTGCCATCTGTATACCCCCTTAGGTGAAATGCCTCTTCATGTCTTCTGCTCATTTTCTAATTCGATTGTTTGCTTTGTTATTGTTGGGTCTGATGGTTCTTTATATATTCTAAATGTCTCAGTCCTTTGTCAGATACCCTCTCCAGGTCTGTAGCTTGTCTTTTCATCCTGGGAACAGGCTCATATGCAGGGCAGCGGTTTTAATTCTGATGAAGTCCAATTTGTCTGTTGTTATTTTTGTGGATTGTATTTTTGGTATCAAGTTTAAGACCTCTGCCTAGTCTTAGATTATAAAGATTTTCTCACATGCTTCATTTTCTTACCTTTTATTGTTTTTTATGTTTAAGTTTGTGATCTATTGCAGTTAAATTTTGTATAAGGTGCAATACACAGGTCAATGTACACTCTTTAATGTTTTTGTCTCTGCTTGTTCACCTGCTCTAGCCCCATTTGTTGAAAAGGCCATCTTTCCTTCCCTGAATTGTTTTTTGCATACTTGTCAAAAATCAGTCCTGGATAAAGTGTCCAGCACTGTGTTGGGGAGTGGTGAGAACAGGCATCCTGGCCTGCTTCTCGGATCCTCCTGAGAAACTGCTCCCGCTTTCATCATTAGGTGTGACGTTAACAGGAGGCTTGTTGTAAGTACTCGTGTCAGGTTGAGGGAAATCCCCTCTTTTACGGTTTATCTGGGAGTTTTAAATAATTACAGAGGGGTGTTGAACTTTGTTAAATTCTTTTTCTGTATTGATTGATAGGGTCATGAGCATTTTCTTCTTTAGCCTGTTAACATGGTAGATTACATTCATTGATTTTCAAATACTGAACCAGCCTTGCATCCCTGGAAGAAAACTTATTTGGTCATGGTGGATAATTGTTTTTATATATAGTTGAGTTCTATGTGATGATATTTTGTTAAGGATTTCTGCATCTTTATTCATGAGGGGCATTGGTCTGTAGGTTGCTTTTTAAAAATTTTCTTTGTCTGGTTTTGGTATCAGGGGTAACGTTAACGTCCTAAAACGGAGTTTGAGATTTTCCTGTTTGTTACGGTGAACGGATATCTATTGAAAAATGGACACATTTTTAATGTCACGAGTCTTTGTATCATATTAAACTTTCTGTTTTAACTGTCTTTTTAAAAAAAATCCTGCTCCCACAGGGTAAGGAGGAGGTGCTGCCTCATTACTGCCAGGTGAATGTAGAAATTCCAGTTCCCCACTTGGCTTCCCTTGACATCGAGGGGTGTGGTGAGGGTGACCTGGTTATGCTGTGCCATGGTGGAAGTCCCCACTGTCCTCTAAGCCTCCTGTGACCGCCCCGCTCATGGAGGGACACCTCATTACTGCTCAGTGAGGTGGAGGTCCAGGCTCCGCACATGGTCTCCACTGACGCTGCACGGAGATACAGGTGCCTCGTTTCCAGCTGGTGAGAATGGAAGTTCCGGTCTGAACCATCCCAGGAGGAGTTTTTAGATGCTTTGTCACAACATCATAAGGGTTGAAGTACAGGGTCCCCATGTGGCCTTTCCTGATGTGGGTAAGTTTCTCCAGTGGTGTTTGGTTGGCGCAGAACAGTTATTGTCTGGATTTTTTTCTGTCTTGCTAGGATACTCCTTTCTTCATCCCTTGCAGAGAAAGAGTAGGTTTTTGTTGGGCGTTTTGTTTGTTTGTTTGCACCCTTTGGCATTTCCAGGCTGCTGGCTTTGTCAGCTTTTGGGATATACGAAACCAAAAGAAAACCCGGGGGACTCACCACCCTGTCATTCCTTGGGTCCAAGATCCCTGGCTGGTCCGCATCCTTCTCTCCACCTGTCAGAGTCCTCATACATTTGTTTTATGTATCATGTCCCGTGAGTGTGGTTGGACTCAGCAGGAGGGAGTAGGGAAAATGACATCTCCATTCTCTTGGAAGCATGAGTCCCTCATGAGCTATTTTTTAGATAATTTTATGTATGATCTGAGCGAGAAGTTGAGGTTCATTTTTTTCCCTCACACGAGTATATGTGTATGTCCCCAGCATCCTTTCTTTTCCTGTCATATTACTTTGGCATCTATGTTGTCTTTTTTTCCTGACACCAGCTGGGTGTCCACCAGTGCAGTTCAGTTCTGACACTAGCTCCCACTTCCAACGTCAGGAGCGGCGCGGTCGCCTAGGCTAACCACACTTCTACCTGGCTGACTCCAAATTTGAAAGTTCCCACCACTTTCTCTCAGGTTCTAACTTCTACAAGATCTCACATGCTTTAGGAGAGCCCTTTACTTATGCTGACCAGTTTATTACGAAGGATACAACCCAGGCACAGCCAGACGGAAAAGATGTGGAAGGCAAGGTCTAGGAGGTTGGGGAAGATGCATGGGAGTTTCCATTCCCTTTCTGTGCATGCCACCCTCCCAGTCCGTGATGTTTCACCAGCCCAGAGGCTCTTTGCACCCCATTGTTTAAGGGTGTTTGTAGACAAGATTGATCAAATCATTGACCATTCATTGTTGAACTCAATCTCCAGCCCCTCTCTCTTCCCCAGAGTTTGCGGGCTAGAGCTCAAAGTTCCAACCCTCTAATCATAGCTTGATGTTTCTGGTGACCAGCCTCCATCCTGAAGCTACCTAGGGGAGACACGAGTCACCTCAATAGCTTAAACTCAGACATAGACCAAAGGGGCTTGTTATGAATTACAAAAGATGCTCCTATATCTTGTCACCAGGAAATACTGAGGGTTTTAAGAGTTCACTGCTCCAGGAGCAAAGGCCAAATATCTGTTTCCCATTATACAACACATTTTTATCAAAGATCAATTGACCTTTTATAAGAGGGTCTATTTCTATTTCAAAAATTTTTATTGCTATTTATTTTAATTCCAGTAGAGTTAACATAGAGCGTTATATTAGTTTCAGGTGTATAATATAGTGATTCAACGATTCTATATTTCTAGGTTCTCTATTCAGTTTTACTGACTTATATGTATATCACACCAATATCACACTCTTAATTATAGTACCTTTATAGTAAGTTTTGGAATCAGGTGCTGTAAGTTCGATTTTGTTCTTTAAAAAAAAATGTGTGTGTGGTTATTTTAGGTCCATTGCATTTCCATATATATTCAGAACTAGCTTTTCATTTTTTACAGAAAAATCCTGTTGGAATTTTGATTTTGATTGCGTTGGATCTATAGATCAATTTGGGAGAAATTAAGGTCTTAATAATATTGAGTCTTCCAATCTATGAATATGGATTCATTCTCATGTTCATATCTCAAAGATTAAAAATAATCTTTAACCTCTCAGCATATTTTTTTCTTTTTTATTGTTATGTTAATCACCATAGATTACATCATTAGTTTTTGATGTAGTGTTCCATGATTCATTGTTTGTGCATAACACCCAGTGCTCCACGCAGAACGTGCCCTCTTTAATACCCATCACCAGGCTAACCCATCCCCCCACCCCCTCCCCTCTAGAACCCTCAGTTTGTTTTTCAGAGTCCATCCTCTCTCATGGTTCGTCACCCCCTCTGACTTATTCCCCTTCATTCTTCCCCTTCTGCTATCTTCTTCTCTTTCTTTTTTCTTAACATATGTTGCATTATTTGTTTCAGAAGTACAGATCTGTGATTCAACAGTCTGGCACAATTCACAGCGCTCACCATAGCACATACCCTCCCCAATGTCTAACACCCAGCCACCCCATCCCTCCCACCCCCCACCACTTCAGCAACCCTCAGTTTGTTTCCTGAGATTAAGAATTCCTCATATCAGTGAGGTCATATGATACATGTCTTTCTCTGATTGACCTGTTTCACTCAGCATAACACCCTCCAGTTCCATCCACGTCGTTGCAAATGGCAAGATCTCATTCCTTTTGATGGCTGCATAATATATTCCATTGTGTATATATACCACACCTTCTTTATCCATTCATCTGTCGATGGACATCTTGGCTCTTTCCACAGTTTGGCTATTGTGCACATTGCTGCTATAAACATCGGGGTGCACATACCCCTTCAGATCCCTACATTTGTATCTTTGGGGTAAATACCCAGTAGTGCAATTGCTGGATCGTATGGTAGCTCTATTTTCAACTGTTTGAGGAACCTCCATACTGGTTTCCAGAGTGGTTGCACCAGCTTGCATTCCCACCAACAGTGTAGGAGGGTTCCCCTTTCTCCACATCCCCGCCAACATCTGTCGTTTCCTGACTTGTTAATTTTAGCCATTCTGACGGGTGTGAGGTGGTATCTCATGGAGGTTTTGATTTGGATTTCCCTGATGCTGAGCGATGTTGAGCACTTTTTCATGTGTCTGTTGGCCATTTGGATGTCTTCTTTGGAAAAATGTCTGTTCCTGTCTTCTGCCCATTTCTTGATTGGATTATTTGTTCTTTGGGTGTTGAGTTTGATAAGTTCATTATAGATTTTGGATACTAGCCCTTGATCTGATATGTCATTTGCAAATATCTTCTCCCATTCTGTTGGTTGTCTTTTGGTTTTGTGGACTGTTTCTTTTGCTATGCAAAAGCTTTTTATCTTGATGAAATCCCAATCGTTCATTTTTGCCCTTGCTTCCCTTGCCTTTGGCGACGTTTCTAGGAAGAACTTGCTGCGGCTGAGGTCGAAGAGGTTGCTGCCTGTGTTCTCCTTTAGGATTTTGATGGACTCCTGTCTCACATTTAGGTCTTTCAACCATTTGGAGTCTATTTTTGTGTGTTCTGTAAGGAAATGGTCCAGTTTCATTCTACTGCCTGTGGCTGTCCAATTTTCCCAACACCATTTGTTGAAGAGACTGTCTTTTTGCCATTGGACATTCTTTCCTGCTTTGTCGAAGATTAGTTGACCATAGAGTTGAGGGTCCATTTCTGGGCTCTCTATTCTGTTCCACTGATCTATGTGTCTGTTTCTGTGCCAGTACCATACTGTCTTGATGATGACAGCTTTGTAATAGAGCTGGAAGTCCGGAATTGTGATGCCGCCAGCTTTGCTTTTCTTTTTCAACATTCCTCCGACTATTTGGGGTCTCCTCTGGTTCCATAGAAATTTTAGGATTATTTGTCCCAGTTCTTTGAAAAAAGTGGATGGTATTTTGATGGGGATTGCATTGAATGTGTAGATTGCTCTAGGTAGCATTGACATCTTCACAATGTTGGTTCTTCCAATCCATGAGCATGGAACATTTTCCATTTCTTTGTGTCTTCCTCAATTTCTTTCATGAATATTTTATAGTTCTCTGAGTACAGATCCTTTGCCTCTTTGGTTAGATTTATTCGTAGGTATCTTATGGTTTTGGGTGCACTTGTAAATGGGATCGACTCCTTAATTTGTCTCTCTTCTGTCTTGTTGTTGGTGTATAGGAATGCCACTGATTTCTGTGCATTGATTTTATATCCTGCCACTTTACTGAATTCCTGTATGAGTTCTAGCAGTTTTGGGGTGGAGTCTTTTGGGTTTTCCATATACAGTATCATATCATCTGCAAAGAGTGAGAGTTTGGCTTCCTCTTTGCCGATTTGGATGCCTTTGATTTCTTTTTGTTGTCTGATTGCTGAGGCTAGGACTTCTAATACTATGTTGAATAGCAGTGGTGAGAGTGGACATCCCTGCCGCGTTCCTGACCTTAGGGGGAAAGCTCGCAGCCTTTCCCCATTGAGAATGATATTGGCTGTAGGTTTTTCATAGATGGCTTTTATGATATTGAGGTATGTACCCTCTATCCCTATACTCTGAAGAGTTTTGATCAAGAAAGGATGCTGTACTTTGTCAAATGCTTTTTCTGCATCTTGAGAGGATCCTATGATTCTTGTTCTTTCTTTTGTTAATGTATTGTATCACATTGATTGATTTGCGGATGTTGAACCAACCTTGCAGCCCAGGGATAAATCCCACTCGGTTGTGGTGAATAATCCTCTTAATGTACTGTTGGATCCTATTGGCTAGTATTTTGGTGAGAATTTTTGCATCCATGTTCATCAGGGATGTTGTTCTGTAATTCTCCTTTTTGATGGGGTCTTTGTCTCGTTTTGGGATCAAGGTAATGGTGGCCTCATAAAATGAGTTTGGAAGTTTTCCTTCCATTTCTATTTTTTAAACAGTTTCAGGAGAATAGGTATTAATTCTTCTTGAAATGTCTGATAGAATTCCCCTGGGAAGCCATCTGGCCCTGGGCTTTTGTTTGTTGGGAGATTTTTGATGACTGCTTCAATTTCCTTAGTGGCTATAGGTCTGTTCAGGTCTTCTATTTCTTCCTGGTTCAATTTTGGTAGTTGATACATCTCTAGGAATGCACCCATTTGTTCCAGGTTATCCAATGTGCTGGCATAGAGTTGCTCATAATATGTTCTTATAATTGTTTGTATGTCTTTGGTGTTGGTTGTGATCTCTCCTCTTTCATTCATGATTTTGTTGATTTGGGGTCATTTCTCTTTTCCTTTTGATAAGTCTCGCCAGGGGTTTATCAATCTTGTTAGTTCTTTCAAAGAACCAGCTCCTAGTTTCATTGATCTGTTCTACTGTTCTTTTGGTTTCCATTTCTTTGATTTCTGCTCTGATCTTTATTATTTCTCTTCTCCTGCTGGGTTTAGGCTTTCTTTGCTGTTTTTTCTCCAGCTCCTTTAGGTGTAGGGTTAGGTTGTGTATTTGAGACCTTTCTTGTTTCTTGAGGAAGTCTTGTATTGCTATATACTTTCCTCTCAGGACTGCCTTTGCTGTATCCCAAAGATTTTGAACAGTTGTGTTTTCATTTTCATTGGTTTCCATGAAGTTTTTTAATTCTTCTTTAATTTCCTGGTTGACCCATTCATGCTTTAGTAGGATGCTCTTTAGCCTCCATGTATTTGAGTTCTTTCCGACTTTCCTCTTGTGATTGAGTTCTAGTTTCAAAGCATTGTGGTCTGAAAATATGCAGGGAATGATCCCAGTGTTTTGGTACCGGTTGAGACCTGACTTGTGACCTAGGATGTGATCTATTCTGAGAATGTTCCATGGACACTAGAGAAGAATGTGTATTCCGTTGCTTTGGGATGGAATGTTCTGAATATGTCTATGAAGTCCATTTGGTCCAGTGTGTCATTTGAAGTCTTTATTTCCTTGTTGATCTTTTGCTTTGATGATCTGTCCATTTCAGTGAGAGAGGTATTAAAGTCCCCCACTATTATTGTATTGTTGTTAATGTTTTTCTTTGCCTTTGTTATTAATTGCCTTATATAATTGGCTGCTCCCTTGTTAGGGGCATAGATATCTAAAATTGTTAGATCTTCTTGTTGGATAGACCCTTTAAATAGGATATAGTGTCCTTCCTCATCTCTTATTACAGTTTTCATTTTAAAATCTCATTTGTCTGATATAAGGATTGCCACCCCAGGTTTCTTTTGGTGTCCATTAGCATGGTAAATGGTTTTCCACCCTCTCACTTTCAATCTGGGGGTGTCTTTGGGTCTAAAATGAGTCTCTTGTAGACAGCATATGGATGGGTCTTGTTTTTTAATCCAATCTGATAGCCTGTGTCTTTTGATTGGGGCGTTTAGCCCATTTACATTCAGGGTAACTAGTGAAAGATATTTATTTAGTGCCATTGTGTTGCTTGTAAGGTGATTGTTACTGTATATTGTCTGTGTTCCTTTCTGGTCTATGCTGCTTTTAGGCTCTCTCTTTGCTCAGAGGACCCCTTTCAATATTTCTTGTAGGGCTGGTTTCGTGTTTGCAAATTCCTTTGGTTTTTGTTTGTCCTGGAAGCTTTTTATCTCTCCTTCTATTTTCAATGATAGCCTAGCTGGATATAGTATTCTTGGCTGCATATTTTTCTCGTTTAGTGCTCCAAAGATATTATGCCAGTCCTTTCTGACCTGCCAGGTCTCTGTGGATAAGTATGTTGCCAATCTAATGTTTCTGCCATTTTAGGTTACAGATCTCTTCTCCCGAGCTGCTTTCAAGATTTTCTCTTTGTCTCTGAGACTCGTAAGTTTTACTATTAGATGTCGGGGTGTTGTCCTATTTTTATTGATTTTGAGAGGGGTTCTCTGTGCCTCCTGGATTTTGATGCCTGTTTCCTTCCCCACATTAGGGAAGTTCTCTCCTATAATTTGCTCCAGTATACCTTCTGCCCCTCTCTGTCTTTCTTCTTCTTTTGGGATCCCAATTATTCTCATGTTGTTTCGTCTTATCGTATCACTGATCTCTTGAATTCTGCTCTCGTGATCCAATAGTTGTTTATCTCCCTTTTTCTCAGTTTCTTTATTTTCCATCATTTGGTCTTCTATATCACTGATTCTCTCTTCTGCCTCATTTATCCTAGCAGTTAGTGCCCCCATGTTTGATTGCCCCTCATTAATAGCCTTTTTGATTTCGACTTGGTTAGATTTTAGTTCTTTTATTTCTCCAGAAAGGGTTTCTCTAATAACTTCCATGCTTTTTTCAAGCCCAGCTATTATTTTTAAAATCATGATTCTGAACTCTAGGTCCGACATCGTACTAATGTCCGTATTGAGTAGGTCCCTGGCAGACAGAACTACCTCTTGTTCTTTTTTCTGAGGTCATTTTTTTCGTCTTGTCATTTTGTCCAGAGGAGAATAGATGAATGAGAGAACAAAATGCTAACAGATTAACAATGTCCCCAGAAAATATACTCTAAACAAATCAGAAAAGACCTGAAACCAGGGGAAAAGTATGAGGAAAAAAAAAAAGGAAAAGATAAAAACAAACAAAAACAGAACAAAACAAAAAACACAGAATATGATCAAATATGATGAGGCTAGTGCATAGATCAGTGCCACACACTAGATTTTGGGCGTATTTTGGTCTGTTAGAAGAAGGTGCCTCCTAAAATTTTAAAGAAAGAAAGACTTATATATGTACAAAATAAGGGTTGATACAATGTAGGGATGGAAGATGAGTGTAAAGATGAAAATTATAAAAGATTTTATAAACTGGATTGATAAGATAAGTTGTTTGAAAAAAGAATGAAGATTTAAAAAAAAGAAAAAAAAAGAGAATGTGATCAGGCAGGAGAGTAGATCAAAGGCATACACTAGTGATTTAGGGTATATTTTGATTTGTTAGAATAAACTGTATCTCAAAATTTTAAAGAGAGAACAACTTATATATATATGCCCAAAATATGGGTGACTGCTATGAAGGGATAAAATATGAGTCTAAAACTGAAAAATAAAAATGTTTTTTTAAAAAAGGGATTGATAAGATTTTGGTTGAAAAGGGGAAAAAGAAAAAAAAACAGTTAAAAAAATTAACTTTGAAAGACTAAGGAATCATGGTAAAAAAGGCATGAATTCTATGTGCAGTATTCCCCTAGCGCTGGAGTTCTCCCGTTCTCCTTGATCGGTAAACTTGGTCTGGGCTCGCTGGCTGTTCGTGCTGATCTTCTGGGGGAGGGGCCTGTTGCCGTGGTTCCCAAAGGTCTTTGCCGGAGGCGGAATTGCCCCGCCCTTGTCGGTCCGGGCTAAGCAAGCTGCCCCGGTTTGCTCTCAGGAGCTTTTGTTCCCTGCAAGCTCTCGGTACAGCCTTGGAGGACCAGGGTGAAAATGGTGGCCTCCCCATCTCTGCCCGGAGGAGCTGAGAACTCGGGGCCCCACTCCTCAGTGCGCCCCCAGAGAAAAGCAGTCACTCCCGTGTCCCCGGTCTCCGGCCGCACTCCGTGCTCACCCGGCCTGTGACCGAGCGTTTCTATCTCTGGCCCCCGACCCCGTGTGGAGTCTCCAAACCCAGCAGATCCCTGCGGTGCGCTCCCGCGCCGCTCCTCCCGGGGGAGGAAGGGGAGTCTCCTCGGCTCTGCCGCTTGTGGGGTCCCTGCTGGAGGAGCAGTGGCCCGACTGTCACTGATTATTTTATGGCAACCCTGAGCTGAGAGCCCGCGCCTCGGCTCCATCTTTGCAGCCGGCTTCCCCGCTCTGATACCTGGGTTCTCTGCTGCACTCAGGCACCCCCGGTATTGCTAGTTTCACAAAATGGTTTAGGAAGGGGTCTCATTTTATATTTTCCCCAACTTTTTTGGGCAAGGTTTGTGTTATCTTCCTTGCCATGTTTGATAGAACTCTTTAACGGAGGTGTCTAATACTAGCATTTTCTTTATGGGAGATATTCTTGTATGAGTTGAATTTCTTTAATATATATAGGACTATTGACATTTTCCATTTTTTCTTGAGCCAGTTTGGTAATTTTTATCTTTTAAGGGACTTGTCTATTTTGTCTAAGTTTTTGGTGTTTTGGCATCAAGTGGTATGTATTATTACTTTATTGTCCTTATAATATTTACAGGCTTTGTGGTGATGGCTATGTACTGTCTTTTATTCCTGCTAATGGTAATTTGGGTCCTTTTAAGTGGTCCTTTTTAAAAGATTTTCTTTTTTATCTCCAGTTTATTTGTTTGTTTCCTTTGGAATTTGAATATTGTGTGTTTTAGCTTATTTTTTTGTGTTTGTGTGTTTTTATCCTTTGTTTTTTTGAAGAGTTTGTTTCATTGAGATTCTTGGATCCATGCATTTGTTGTTTTCATCAAATTTCCACACTATTCAACCACTCTTTGTTTAAATAATCTTTTCTGTCTTCCATCTTAGATCTCCTGATATTGTCCCAAAAGTTCCTAAGGCTCAGTTTATTTTGTTTGCTTGATTTTTTTCATCCTGCTTCAGTTTGTACGGTTTCTACTGGTGTATCTTCAAGTTTACTGATATTGTCCTCAGTACTTCCCAATTTGCTCCAGCTAATGAATATTTATTTATGTATTTATTTATTTATTTAACTTACTGTATGTTTTAGCTTTGAATTTTTATTTTGTTCCTTTTCATATCTTCTTACTATGTTTATATTTTCCCCTTTTTATGTCTGTATTTTCATTTCAGTGCCTGATCCTATTTATAATAGGATTTATAGGTTTTACTGCTAATTCCACCATCTCTGTCCTTTCTTGGTCTGTGTCTATTCACTGATCTCCACTTAGAAATGGGGTAGATTATTCTGCTTCTTCGCTATCTAGTAACTCTTTGAATACTTGGCAATTTAAGTATCACATTGTTGAGTGCTGATTTTGTTGTTTCCTTTAAAGAGTGTTGGGCTATTTTCTGGCAATTAAGTTACTTTTCAGTCAGTGTTATTCTTTCAAAGCTCATGTTTAAGCATGTTGGGGTGGGTTTAGAGTAGACTTGACTCTGGGGCCAGGTCAGCCCTGCAACTGAGGCATGACCCGTATTTGGATTTACCAGGTGTCCAGTGAGGTCTCTCCACTCTGGCTCTTTAGAACTTGAGTGGCTCCTAGCTCCTTGTGGACTCTGAGAAGACTTCATCTTACAGCTGTCCTGTCTTTCTTTTCCCAGCTTTGTGGAGTTTTACTGTGTCTATGCTGTTTGCTATTCTGCCCCAGACTCAAGAAGTCCTGGCTTGTGGTCCAGAAGAGCCTGGCCTGTAGTCCAGAAAACAGTTGTTCCATATATCATGTCCGGTTTTCTAGCTGGGTGTGGGAGGGCAGCCGTCATATCTGCTTCCCGGTCATGGCAACAAGTGCAGTTCCACATCTGCTATTCTTAGTGATATTTTCTTACCTGACCTGAATTTTATGTCTTCATACATCAATAATTGATGGAATAAAGCACAAGACACACCAGCAATTTAAAACCTAAGCTTTAAGACTAGGAAGGAATTCTAGAAAATTAAAGATTTTCATATAATACAACACTCTTATATTTACATAATTTTACTAAACTTACTTCTTTAAAATATTTTATTTATTTATTTGACAGAGAGAGAGAGAAAGAGGGAGGACAGAAGGCGAGGGAGATGCAGACTCCCCGCTGAGCAGGGAGCCAGATTGGGGCTCGATCCCAGGACCCTGGGATCATGACCTGAGCCGCAGGCAGACGCTTAACCGACTGAGCCACCCAAGTGTCCCTAATTTTGCTAAACCTATTGATATATATTTAGAAGCTTGTTTGGTGGCTTTGTGGTAATAGGCAATAATTCATGATACTCCCGAGGAACGTTTGTTCTTCCCACGGAGGTGAAATGCCTGAAACAATTCTCCTAAAACAATACAGTGACAACCCAAAATGCATCTTTGTTGGAAAATACTATTGGAAAGTACATAGGTGACTCTGATGAATATTTGAACAAACAAGAATTGGAATAAATTACACATTTTGTTGGAGGTGTGCTATGCAGGTACATAAAACATGGATGATTCTTGTGTATATTGAGCTATGATATTTGCTACTTTCTGTTTTAATTTAGAAATACAGGAAGAACTCATTCTCTTGAATCAAATAGAAGAAAGATGTTTAGGAGAAGGTGTGTATTCAGTAAGCATCTTTTAATAAAAGTAACATTTTAGGAAAATCCGTGTAATTATAGCCCCAGACGGAGTGGGAACTTGGACTAGTAACCAGCAGCAGGGGATCCTGTTCCAAGCTATGGAGATTGGGGCATGTTGTGAGTGCATCTTCTACATCATTAGAAGTCGAAATAGTGCAGCAAAAAAAGTTGGGAGTGGAAGTGTACAAAGTGTCATGGAAACTCAGTTGTATGACTAATTTTATCAAAGTAAGAACTTCGGAGTATAGTAGAAACTCTGTAACACTTTGTAATGGACGGGAATGTGATCATGAAAATATTTTGTGGTTAAAAGACTTGTGAAGCTTCAACATATTTTTTTTTTCTTTTGTAAAAGAATGTTGTAAATTTGCTGACCTTCTCTGCAATGGGTCTTAGAGCATGCCACCTAGAATGTATTTCTGGGGAAAAAAAATACAGACATTTAATCAGAACCTTCAAAGTAAGGATGCTGTGGAACCAGCCAGTGAGAAGGTACTTTTTGAAAGAAATTATTTGTGGAGGAAGCATTAGAGAAAAGCTGTTGTTTGATGTGATTTGATCTTATTCCAGCTGCACTAATAGGCCATCCTCTCGTCTCTGCACAGTTTAAATGTTTGGAAGCAGAATTTTCTATCATGCCGTTTTCCAGATGAGGATTTTGATAGGTTTTGTGAGAAGTATAAGGTGACACCCTTAGCATTTGGCTTATGAGAATAACTGGTTGATTTTAGGGAAGCAGAAGTTCATTCATTCTTTCTGCTCGGAGCTATTTGTGGGGCATCCGGACACAGATGCTGGGGCACTTGCCTTTTTGTTTAATGGATGTCAGATTCCATACATCAATTCAGTTCAAGTAAATGGTTCCTCAGTGTTCACGCTGTGAGCATCTGGGCTGGGTGGTGGAGAGACACCTGGGAAGGCGTAGTTCTTACCTGCAAGGAGCTCGTAGGAAGGAATCTGTATAATCCATGGGATGTTGGCTCTGTAGACAGGTGGCCTGGGCTGCTGGATGAGCTCAGAGGGCGCCTCTCATTCAGGATGCAGCCCTGGGGCTGAAAGGCGGTCGGAATTGACCAAGGGGTGTGAGCTGGGGCCTGAGAGGTACAGGCCAGGTGTGTTGGGGTGCCTGGATGGCTGCAGGTCAGGACACACATGGAGGAGCAGGGATGAATCTTGGGGAGCCATCGGTGGGCCAGGGCCCAAGGAGGCTCGTTTGCTGCATGGGTTTCCTTCTGGAGTTGGGGGGACAGGGATGTGTAAGAGTGGACCAAACATGTCTTTTCTAGAAGGATCTCTCTGTGTGGGTGGGGGTCAGTGCTGCAGCCTGGGAGCAGTCCTGGGGCATAGAGGGAGGGGACAGACTAAGACATAGTTGGCAGGTGGGATATGGTCTGTGGATCTTTTTTAAAAGATTTTATTTATTTATTAGAGAGAGAGAGAGAGAGAGAGGGAACAGAAGCAGGGGGAGAGGCAGAGGGAGAGGGAGAAGCAGGCTTCCCCCTGAGCAGGGAGCCCAGGACCCTGGGATCATGACCTGAGCCCAAGGCAGACACTTAACTGACTGAGCCACCCAGGGGCCCTGGTTCATGGATCTTTAAGGATGTTATGGGTGGAATTGTGACTCCCAAAAGAGGCTGAAGTCCTAAACCCCACTACCTGTGAATGGGATTTTATTTGGAAATAGGGTTTTTACAGTTGATCGAGTTAAAATGAGGTCATCAGGGTGGGCCCTAACCCAATCTTCCCCATACAAAGGAGAAATTTGGTCACACAGACAAACACATAGAGGGAAGGTGATGTAAAGAAAGGCAACTAGAAGCCAAGGAACACCTGAGGCCACCAGAAGCAGGTGGGGGCCTGGGACAGTTCTCCTCACAGCCCTAGAAGGAGCCAATCCTGCCGACAGCCTCCTGTCTGACCTCCGTTCTCCAGCATGTCTGTTGCAGAAGCCCCCAGACTCCGCTGTTTGTTACGGTAGCTGAGCTGACTCATACTAATGTACGAAGGGTGTATTTGTCGTCAAGCCAAGGGGTCAAGCCGGGTGGAGGGCAGTGGCCCTGGCGGAGATGGGGAACAGAAAGAGCAGGTGGGGGTGGCGCTGAGCTCCATCTGTGGCAGCGCCACGTTGAGAGCGTCACTGAGCAGAGATCTGCACTGGTGCTGGCTGCACAGCTTTGGAGACAGGACTGGGACATGATGGACCTGGAGGGGTCCCTGCCAGGGGCTGGCCTTGGGGATTGTGCAGAGTGGGGGGGGGCCAGGTTGGGATAAACTGAGCAGCACCCTCGAGAGAGGGGCAGGGAGCCCCGTGGAGGGGTTGGGAGGGTGAGATGGGGGAGGGGAGAGCATGGCGTGCTGAGAAGAGCGAGGGGTCAGGTGCTGCGGGTCTAAGTGAAAAGCATCCAGTTTCCGCTGGCCGTGCCTTTGGGAGGTTATGTGAGCAGCTGAGTGAAGAGCTGGGACCCAGAGCAGCCTGCTGGCTAACGGCATCCGTTCCCTCAAGCCAGACTCACGGGACAGGAGGCCGGGACCCTCAGAGCCCAGGCAGCCGGCCGCGGTCTGTCCCAGCCTGTCTGGTCCCCGTGAGATAGGGTGTGGGGACCGGGCCGGGCCTCCTGCTGGACCTGCTCAGACTGGACCCTTGGCTTCTACGTGCGAGTTCGTACGTGTAGGATTGAGCATGTCCTGCCGACTTGGACAGGAGGCTGGGCCCGCCATGGAAACGCCCAGAATCTGGGGGGTGGGGCAGCCCTCGGCAGAGATGTCCATGGCGGTGCCAATCCAGAAGGTAAATCCGGGAGCTCTTGCCCCTTCCCGGGCGATGGGCGACAGCCGTGGGCCAGCCCCGTCGCACGGTTGCTGTGTGCCTTCCTGGGCCGACGCTGCCCTGTGCTATCCCGCAGGTCCTCTGGACTTGACACCCCGTGAGCACAGCCTGTGCGGAGTGATGGCCATGGCAGTCTTGCTGGGACAGGCGCCAGTCACGCCACCTTCCAATCTCCTTTCTCTGTACGCTTCAGTCTTGCCTGTGGCGCCCGCATGGGGCTCATCACAGGCAGAGAAAACTAGCTGGTGCGGCAGCTGGAGAGTAAAACCCAGGCACAGAAATAATGGGGCCCCACAGACAGGAGCCTGGGGAAGACTGAGGGCTGGAGGAACGTTCTTTAGCTGACAGCTTTTAGGGGAAGTGGGAATTGAGGCGGGCAAGAGCGCAGAGCGTGGAAGGGAGCCCGTTCCTGGTGCTGGGGGCTTCTTGGTTAGGGGGGAGCAAAGCCCTCCTGCAGGGAACCCCAGACAGGGTCCTCTGCCGGTCTCCCCTCCCCTCCCGCCCCCCTGCTCCTCGGCGGCTGTCGGGGCTGGAGCAGCATGGACGGCAGACCCTTCCCCGGCTCTGTGCAGCGCTCCGGCCTGGCCAGCATCGAATGCCTGAGTCCCTGTGGGCTTTCCCTTTTCAAGGACTGGCCTCCCCCTTCTTCCCAGCTGGCAGAGCCCTGCTTTGGGAAGTGGCCCCTGTGAGTGACTCACAACACTCCTTTAGCTACTGTTCTCCACTATGATAGCAGAATTTTAAAAATGTGTGTAAGATTAATATTTTTATCTGAAAAGTAAAGGTCTTTTCTTTTCCTGGAAAACAAATTTCATTATGGCAGTAGAAAAAAACTATTTCAAAAGCATTTTAGAAACCCTGTTTTGTCTTATTTTTCTCAACTGAAAATGAGTTTATAATGAAAACATTTTTGGAAGGGACACAGCCTGGGTGGTTGTATGTTACTCAGAAGGGAGCAGAATTAGAGGAGAATATGGTTATTGATTTGGGGCTCCTGTGACCACATTATTATTTTGATTAAATGATTAATGGCATGAACTTTAAAAATTGATCTATTGATGGTCTACCTTCTTTTGGATTCTGCAAATATTTGTACAATCAATAGGTTGACAGAAATCCTGATTTTCATGTTCCAGCGGACATTGTGTATGACCGTGCCAGGATTTGGGAGAAACCATTTTATTTTGTGAAAAGTGTAGTTTCCAGCTGATGGAGGGCCCCCTAGCCCTATATTTGTTTTAATTAATATTAACAAAGGTCGGTAATTAATGTGTGGCTTGGAATACAGAGGAATGTGGGCTACTTAGACCGACGGAGTATTTAACAATCTGTAAAGTCAGGGACATGGATGGCTGTGTGCTCTGGGAAACCAGCAAATGTGGAAGACAAGAGACAGCGTTTGCTCCCTGACAACCCGAGCGCCGTGTCCCAGGTCTGGCTTGTTCACCACTGGTGGCTGCGTCCATCTGGGAGTACAAGGGACAGCCCAGCAGTTAACAGCACGGTGCCGTCCTGCCTCAGAGCGCTCGATGCCATACCAGGAGAGGAAATGTGTTTCCTGGTCTGCATCTCTTTCAGAGGGCTTAGGTGGCTTGCCCGGGTGGGTGGCGGGGCCACGGTGACAGTGAGGCATGTGGTCCCCACGAGCTGCAACCCCCCCCCCGCTCATGCTTCTCCCTGGCCACTGTCCCTTCAGAAAGCAGAAAGCCTGCAGTCCCCTCCCTGCAGGGGTGAGCGTCCATAATGAGGATAGCACACTTCTGGCCCTCAGGCTAACACCGAGAATTCTGAGGCACAGCAGACTCTGGGTTGATAGAACTAATTAGCTTTAATTAACAAATTTCAGGAAAAACTATCAGAAAACCCCGTGGGCTTGAGAGGAAAGCATGGAAGTTTGCCACATAGCTGGTTTGTCACAGGTAGATTATTAATGTCTTTTATCACTTAGATAATAGAATCTTGTCTCCTTGGCTGTGTTGTCCTTTGATCATTGAAAGGAAGCTTTGATCCTGTGTTTCACTTATCACTGAAACAAGTCCTTGGACCTTTAATGCCAGAAGGTAGATACCTTCAAAGGGTCCTGCTTTTAGGGCAGGTTCCCCGAAGAAAGCTGAAGGTGGGTTGTGCCGTGGAGGCGGTTGCGCTCTGGACGGGGGTCTGGCTGCCCCCGGAGGCTGGGAGCTGCTGTGGGGGCGCGGGGGCGACCTGCCTCCTGCTGGGGCTTCACCTTACAGCTGTGATTCCGGGCAGCTCTCCAACACCTATGGGGTTTCACGGTCCAGCTCCGCACTGACTCCCTGCAGTCAGCACAGACCCCACAAGGTAGAGAGAAAGGTCCCACGAGACAGCCCTGCCCTGAGTATCAGCCCCTGTGGGGTTCCCCAGGCCATCCCCATGGCTGTCCGACTTGGTCATGAATTCAGGGGCTCTGATAACACTCCTCAGCTTCCATAATCCATTAGCATGACTCCTAGAACTCAGGGCAGCACTATGCTTATGATGGCTACTGAATTATGAAGGTACGAATGATCAGCCAGATGGGGAGGTATTTACGGTGAGGGCTAGAGGGGTCCAGGTACATCCGTAGGTTCACCAACCAGGAAACTTTTCCCCATCCGCATTATGCAGAGTTTATTGGTGCCACTGTGAGGGCAGGATTGAGTGAACCACTGGCCACATGACTGAGCTCAGCCTGCAGCCGCTCCCCTCCCTGGAGACTGGCAGCTGGAAGCCTGGGTTCCCTTTCTGGAGACCAGCCCCACCAGAAGCTCCTGAGTCCTCTTCTGAATCACCTCACTAGCATGACCAAGACTCCTATCACTCAAGACACCTCAACGGATTTTGAAGCTCTTTGCTAGAAATTGACAGCAAATACCAAATACTTTTTATTATACTACTGCAGGCTTGGGCAAAGTGGCCGGAGCTCAGTCTCAGTGCATCCGTACCTGATGGCCACACCTTGGCCAGAAATGGCCAGCTCCAGTGACCCCAGGGGAGGCCACTCCCCTGATCCTGCTCAGTGCTGTGCTCAGGGGCCATGACCCCTTCCCTACTTCGTCCCAGAACGTGGCTCTGGAACTGAGTCTGGAGGCTGAGGTCCAGTCTGTGCCCCCCTCCCAGGATGTGGCTCTGGAACCGCGTCTGGAGGCCCAGGTCTAGTCTGTGTCCCCCACCTCAGTCTCCAGAGGAGGCTTCATGCTTCAATTCATGCTTCACACGCCCAGATGTAAAACAGAGCAAACAAGAAATGGAAACACAAGAATGAATTTTCTAGATCTGGCCTTAGAGGAGATTTGGGGGGAGGGGAGGGGATCTTTATCTGCTTCATGATTTACACTTTGCTTTTGTCATCCGAACATCACCAGGGGATGTTCCCTGACTTTCAAATGGAATTGCTAGACCAGCCCCACACCGCACACGGGCACCTCCCCACCTTACCTTGTGTGGCCAAATCCGGCATCCCTCCCGTCTCTCGAAGGTAGGGTCAGCACCCCTATTTTTATAGGAAGTAAATGGGAACAAAGCCGTATGGGCCGTGCGTGTGTCGAGGCGGCTATTGGGATGTGAGGGTGGAGTCAAGCCGAGACGCCTCCAGGCCGCCGTCGTCCGCAGATGTTCTCGGCTGCCCCGCAGCAGACCCCCAGCGCTGGCCAGTGTCCTGAAAGCAGCGACCTGGCCCTCCGTTCGTGGCGCCGTGTCCTGCGGACTCTGCCCTGTGACCTTTCTCTCTAAAGGCAGCGCTGCTTACCCGCATGTTGTGCTTATATGCGCAGCCTGCTCTGAAGAACAGCTGTGTCAGTCCCTCCAGAGGAGGGGACCTGGCTGTCAGTTTGGGCTAAAATTGCATTTATTTCCTTTCCATTACACCTGCGATGAAGGTGAGCTCCTGGCGGGGGTGGGGGCGGGGGCGCCCTGGTTGAGTCTCCAGTGAGACAGGTGGCTCGTCCAGAGTCACGCTCACCTGGGACACCAGGGGCTCCCCAAGATCTGACGTCCTCTCTTTCAAAACGAGGAGGCGGTGGCCTGCGAATAGGTTCAAGGAGCCGCGAAGGCGTGGGGATCATTTAACCAGCAGTTTCCTGAGTTCGCATTGCCCCCATTCTTGCTCGGTGGTCCTGCACGGCTGGCCAGACCCTCCTGGCCCTCCCTCCCTGTGTCCTCCCAGGCCGCTGATCCCCGCCCTCCTTCGGTGACCCTTTCCTGAGTCCTCAGAGTTGTGTCCTCTGTGCTTGCTGAGACCCAGTTACCCACTGTGCTCAGGACCCCGACTGTCACCCCACAGAAGCGAGAGGAGCAGGAGACTTCAGAGCCTGTCCCTGCTTTGGCGCATGTGAAACCCGTCCATCTTAGGTCTTGGTCTTCGGAAACTATGGCTCAGTTTCCTTCTGATTTTACTAGATTTTGGTTTTAGCTAAAATTGAAAGTTGGTCCCTGCCTTACCTTCTCTGGAAGGATTTGATTTCCTCTGGCTGAGGCCAGGGCCATGAGCAGGATCGCTCCCTCCGCCATCGGTCCTGCCCAAGCCAGGGAAGGAGTGCCAATGCCTGTTAGCCCAGAGGTGGAGTCACGGGGGCACCTGGTATTCACGCTGGGGCACTTGGGGTGGGGAGGGCCCAGGCAAGCACCTGCCAGCATGCTCCCAGGCTCTTAGGCTCTCAGGCTCCCAGGCTCTGAGCATCCCTCTTGACCCTTGATGCAAACCCCCTGGGTGATCGCAGGCTCACTTGGCCAAGCTCCTCCCCACCCCCTTCAGCCCCATCTCTCCCAGTGGTCATGCTGCATGCCATCCCTGTTCGGTCCCTCTGCCTCCATCCTTTCTGTCTTTAGGCATCTCGCCGGCCCGACATCCATTTATTGGACCAGGAGGGTGGTGCTCCTTCTAAGCAGCTGCACAGAGCCCCCGTGGGTGTTGTTCCTTACAGACTCTCCTGCGAGGCACGTCACCTTCCATGTAATGTGACCTAACAAAATGCCTGTCTCAGAATAATAAACTTCTCTCTGCCCACCACTACCCCTTAGGGTTCCAAATCAAACTCACCATAACTGAACCCAAGACCTTTTTTTAAAAAAAGGAACACAGTGAGATTTTTTTTTAAAGATTATTTATTTATTTATTTGAGAGAGAGAGAATGGTAGAGAGAGAGCACATGAGAGGGAAGAGGGTCAGAGGGGAGAAGCAGACTCCCCGCTGAGCAGGGAGCCCGATGTGGGACTCGATCCTGGGGCTCCAGGATCATGACCTGAGCTGAAGGCAGTCGCTTAACCAACTGAGCCACCCAGGCGCCCCACAGTGAGATTTTTGATAAATGGACAGTTTTCCACAGTTACAGTGCTCTGGAATTTTGTGGTCCAGGATTGGATTCTTGTTTGGGCCTTAGCTGAAGGTGGGACTGAAGTGAAGCCAAGTCCCTCTGCAGGCTGAGATCTGAGAGCCCACATGTCCCGAGGGCCTCCGGACCGTGTGCAGTCTCCTCTGTGCTCTGTTTTCTCCTCTTATCGTCCCCTTTGAGCGTCCAGCCTCAGGCCTCACCTGCTTCCTTTGCTTCTGGGCCCACTGCTCCATCCCCAGCAGTGGCCTAAGACAAGGCAGCTTGGCTGTACCTCTTGGTAGGCATGGGGGGACACGTGCTAGGGCTGCCCCACCCCAGGACCCTGGCCTCCCTCCCTGAAACATAGTTCTGGATTCTTCCAGGTGGGCATGAGCAGGAGTGTGAGGCCCGTGATGGGCTTGGAAGGAAGGGAATGGTGGGCTACGGTGGGTCTCTCCCGTCACAGCAAGCTCTGACCCAGAACAGCCTGCCGTTACCCAGGGCTGGGGCATGGGCTGGGCCGGGGTTTCCCTTCGTGGATCACTGGGGTGGCTGCCGAGGAGTGGGGGTGCCGCCGGCAAGGCAGTTCTCCTCGTGGAAGGCGGTTTCTGCAGACCCCGCGGAGGGCAGTTTCTGCAGACCCCGCGGAGGGCAGTCTGACGTGTGTCCTCGGCGTGAGCAGATGCCGCACACGCCCTGGACGTGGCTTATTCCGTCTCTTCACAGGCTTTGATGGGGCACCTGCCGTCTGCCAGGCGCTGAGCTCAGCCCTAGAGTGAGTGAGCGAGCAAGCGAGTGAGGGGGACAGGCTGCTGACCGCCCTGACAAGGCTGCGTTTTTGCAGAGAAAAGGCAGAGAGAAAGGAGGAGGAGGGGGTGGGAAGGAAGGAGAGAGGGAGAGGGAGAGAGGGAACATGTACGTGATCTAAACTGGATGCCTTCCGGCGGGCCGGCAAAGACAGACATGTGCTGAGACCCACTCCGTCCTCTGCTGCGGGAAATCGGTTTTTCGGCAATAACTTTGTGTGCTGTCTATGCTTCTGATTTTTTTTTTTTTTTTTACCAGCTTTTAGAGTTGTGTGCCAACTTTATGAAGATGTGAAATATGTCACGTGTAGACACAAGCTTAATAATACAGCCTAGTCACCGTCACGGGAGATGCACTCAGAGCACGCGGATCTATGTTTTAGATGCCTGCTGGCTGGTTGCTGGAGTCCCCGGGTCTGTCTGCAGGCCAGGGTAGCTGCAGCAGTCACAGGGAGCAGGGAGGCCTCCCAGTAATGAGGGTAGTGAGTGGAAACAGGCCCCGTCCTGTTGTGCGTCAAATGGCGGGGAGGGGAGCGCCCAACACTCTCTGCGTCCAGGAGCACCCTGCTCTCCCAGGCCCTGGGTTCATGTCCTCACCAGGTGGCTCTTTCTACCTCAAAGCAATGCAAAGCCACCCAGCACCCAGTGTTCATCACTTGGTTCCAGCGTAAATCACCTGATTCGTGTGGCTCTAGGCGCAGAGTTCATCGATAAGCTTGAGGGCCTGCTCCCAGGCAGGGCACAGAACTGTTCTGGAGGCTGCTCTCCAGGCCGGCGGGTCCTCTGCCTCCAGAAGCCGTGCATCCTGGGAACGCGATGGGGAGGCCGTCGCCACCGTGGAGACAGAATCCCCATTCTGCCATCCGGGGCGAACATTAGACCTAGCTGGCTGGGGGCCCTTGTGGCACCGAGAGGGCAGAGTCTGCCTGGTGTGGTCTGCGTGGTCTTCTCATGGAAGATCTATGTCTTGGGTTGCTGGTTCTTGGCTCCTGATGAGCTCCATGCGCGTGAGCAAGCGGCACCTTGGTTGGGCTCTGCTCCTGGTGGGCCGGGGTGCAGGGGCTTGGGACAGGCGGTGGGAGGGGGCGGCGTCAGGACTCGGGCGTGGGCTCTGTACTCCTTTGTTAGCCATCACTGAGCCATGATTTAGAGTTTGGAAAGTGGGGAACATGTGTTCCCCGGGCTCTGGCCGACACCCTGGTGGCCGTGGCTCCCGCAGGTGTCTCCCCTGCTCTCCCTGCTCATAGGGTCGGTGCCAGTGACAGGTGGTGGCCTGAGCTTCATGTTCTGGGGCCTTCTCGGAAAGCCTTTGCTCTCTGATACAAAGGCAAGAGAAGCAGGAGAAGGCCTCTGTCATCCCTGGCTGCCTCTTGCTTCGTGTCTCTGATGTGGGTTGGATCACCGGGAGATGCATCATACCCACGCGTGAAGCCAGGTTTGCAGGGAGAGGCGTCCTGACGGTGCTCGGCAGCACGGCTCAGGGGCCCAGGCTTGGGTTTGAACCCTGTGGCTACTCCTGACCTCAGGTGAGATCCTTGGTCACTGTGTGCCTCAGTTTCCCCAGCTGATAGGGTGGCGATAGTACCTACCTTATAGAGTTGTTGTAAGTAGTCCCTAAGAGTCTGCTGCTGTCATTTTATTATTTTGTAGGTAAAAAAGTTAACTACATGTACAGTACGTGAATACGTGTTTGTTCTAAAAATTTAAACAATGTAGAAAGATGTACAGAAAAATGTCAATCCTGCTTAATCCCCACCCTGACCCACTGTCTCCCCACCCCCACCCGCACTGTGAATATCACTCTCCTCCAGGGGTGATCACTTTTTAACAGCTGGGTATTTTTTCTTTCAGAACTTTTTCTGGGCATACCGTCTTACACAGGGCGACCACACTGTACGGATGGTTGGGGATCTTGCTGCTTGCACTTGGTAGGTGTATCCTCTTGCTACTGTGACAAATTAGCCTACAGTTAGCAGCTTAAAGCGATACCTGTTGCTTACGCCCAGCTCCGGAGGTCAGAACCTGGCACAGCTTCTGTCTGCGTCTTGCTGGTTCTCTGCTTAGAGGCTCGCAGGATGAATTTGGGGTGTTGTTAGGGCCCTGCTTCTTGCGGGAGGCTCAGGGATGAATCGCTTCCAAGGTCAGTTGGTGGGGTCCGCGTTCCCACGCAGGCTGTCGGCTGGGTGACCCTCAGGTCTAGACAGCCCCTCTCCGTGGCTCCTGGTCCCCACCCTCCAGCGTCAGGCCAGCGCATAGGGGGTCCCTCTCCTGCTTGGGTATCTCTGTGCTCCCCGCTGCCATGTCTCTCTCATTGGTGCTTGTGAGGGCTCCTGGGAAACACACTGAGCCCATTCCATAATCCAGGATGCTCTCCCTGTGTTAAGGTCAGCCGATCAGGAACCCTAATACCATCTGCACTGTCCCTTCCCAGCTAGAGTGGGGTGAATAGTGTCTCCCCAAAATTCATATCCACCCAGAACCACACAGTATGACTTTATTTAGAAATAAGGTCATAGTAGTTATAATTAGCTAAGGATTGAGATCAGTCTGGATGAGGATGCACCCTAAATCCAACAACTGATGTCCTCCTAAGACAAGAGGAAGAGACAGCCTCTGGGACAGGGAGCAGACAGCACCATGAGGCTGGAGCAGGGAGTGGACGGACATGTCTGCAGGCCCAGGAATGCCGAGCACTGCAGGGGCCTCCAGAACCTGGAAGAGCCCAGGAAGGATTATTCCTGAGACCGGTCAGAGGGAGTGGCTCTAATGGCAGCTTGGTTTCCACGTCTAGTCTCTAGAACTAGGAGAAAATAGATTTTTCTGTTGCATTAAGAAATCACCCAGCTTGTGGTATGGTGTTATGCAGACAGAGGGCAGTATCTAGATTAGTGCTTGATGGGAAACCAGGCTGGGAATCTGGGGGCACCTTCAGAATTCTGCCTACCACAATGTATTGTGCATTTGTTTGCAAATGTTATGTAAATGTGTGTAAGTGCTTTCCACGTTTAGGAAGACACTCTTTGCTTGTGAGAGGCCAACATCAGGACAGAATGATTTAGTTGATAGAGACAGCTCTTCAAACTTTGATTCTATAGTTAACAGTTTGGGTATTAAAAACCAGAATAAATAAATCAAGCACATTTATGGCCATGGGGTGATGCAACAAGGACATTTGATTTATTCTGAAATCAATCTGGACAGGCAGAGAGAGGTCGAGGCAGAGTTAAGGATTAAATCTGGTCATTAATTAAATCTGATGAAGCCAGTAATGCTACCAAAAGAGAAGAAGGAAGGAACTTATGGGTCGTAAACGCCTTTCCACTTCTGACCCCCAAGAGTCTGCTGTTTTTCTCTCTCCTTCAGACTTTTTATGGATTTGTCTCTGATAAAAGGATTAATGGCAGGTGGGAAAAAATCATTATGGATATCCTGAAGCTAGAATATGAAGGAGGTATGAACATTTCCCTAAAACAGGACATTACATTGGTATTAAGGGTTTCTGAGTCATATTGCTTCATGTCATGAGGCTTCAGCCTGTTAATTTTGTGACAATCTGTATATACTTACCTACAGCCCCTTAATTGTATGTGTGGGTATACAAATATGCGTATATCTGGCCCCCAAACACCTGGATGTTGGAAAAAAAAAAGACATTTTACTTCTTCTATGGGACAAAGGAAAGCCAACCAAGGACATCGGGGCTTGGGTGCTGACTTGTGGGGATGTATTAAGGCCAGGTACCAGCAAGGTGCCTACCCTACTTTTCCATCAGACAGTGGTGGGCCTCTACTCCCTAGTGTCCTCACTCAGGGACCCAGGCTCCACCTTCTGTAGTAGCTGCTGTCGCAGCAGCTGGGGAAACAAGAGCAGGGGCATCCGGCACTGGGGATCAAAGGCCTTGGCTGAGAAGTGGCTCACATTTTTCTGGGGGTACAGTTGCCCCCTTGCTTCAGGGGAAGGAGGGCAGCCAGTCCTCCTTATGCCCTTACCTGTGGGGCATTGGAGAGGGGTGGACGTCAGGAAGACCCACGTGGAGGCTAGGGGAGGCCCTGGCTCTCACCTTCTGTACTGAGCCCAAAGCAGACACAGGACCATTGTGGCTTTATGAAGCAGGTTACCATGTCATGTCATCAACCAGCACATGGGGCGCACGTGAAGTTTTGAGGGGCAGAGGGCGGACTGTAATTGGTTGGATAATGGCCCCCAGCAGACACATCTGCCTGGAACCTGAGAATGTAACCTTATTTGAAATAAGGGTCTGGGGTGCCTGGGTGGCTCAGTCATTGGGCGTCTGCCTTTGGCTCAGGTTGTGATCTCAGGGTCCTGGGGTCGAGCCCCATGTCGGGCTCCCTGCTCAGCAGGAAGCCTGCTTCTCCCTCTCCCACTCCCCCTGCTTGTGTTCCCTCTCTCGCTGTCTCTCTCTCTGTCAAAATAAGTAAATAAAATCTTAAAAAAATAAGGGTCTTTGCAGGTTAAGGTAAAGATCTCCACATGAGATCATAGTGGATTAAGGTTAGGGTCCTTAATCCAAAGACAAGTTCTTCTAAGAAAAGAGAAGTGGGAATAGATGCAAAGACACAAAGGGAAAGACCATGTGATGCTGCAGGCAGCAGCTGTCCTGATGTGACCACAAACCAAGGACAGCCAAGGACTGCTAGCACCACTGGGGTCGGGAGAGGCAAGCCAGGCTGCCCTCCTGGAGCCTTCAGGGGAAGTGCAGTCCTAGCATCGACTCTGGACCTCTGGCTTCCAGAACTAGGAGAGAATTCATTTCTGGTGATTTGTTACAGCAGCCCCAGGAAGCTAAGACGGACTGCCCCTGCAAGATAGTTTTTGAGAAAATGATATATTTCTCCCTTTGTTGTCTCTTTTCCCTTCCCTGGTTCAGGCTGGTAGCGAGGGTCCATGCTTCTTGACCCCTCTCTTCCCTTCTCTTGTCTCTGGTAAGGAGCTAATGGCATTTTCCCGAGACAGGGGAGGGTATAGAGACCGTGGGGTCTGGGGGCCGTGTGGATGTAGATGGGATCCTAGTTTGGTGCCTGAAGGGGCTGCTCTCGGCTGAGATAGGGGTTTAGGAGATGGAGGTACAGATGGGGCCATGGGAATTGCTGGCCAGGTTTCAGGCATGAATCTCCCTGCAGGGTTGGGCTGCAGGCACCTGGAGACATTGTCTGAAGCTGGGATCCACCTAGTGGGTCTGAGCCACCAACATCCAAACCTCGATGAAGTGCTGAAAGCCTGCCTTTTCAAATAGGCATCCCGGCTTAAAAATCTGCCTAAAACCAATTTATTTTGACTAGAAATTGGTATTAAATTGATTTGGGTTGATTATGTGTCTAAAGGCCAAATACTGAGGAAATCCATATCAGAAAAGATCCTTTGGCAGATCCACGTGTCTCTTTGTACTAAATACACTTGCGCCTCAGAAAGTTGAAGCCAGCTCTTGTTGATTTATTAGTCTTGCTCGAGAAGGTCAAACATCCGAAGAAGTAAATCTGATCTCCGATTTGTCATGTTGTGCGCTCATTCATTCAGCAGATAGCGAGGCACTGCTGTGGGTGTTTGGGGTACGTCCATGAGGAAGCCAGCCTGGGGGGCGGCTCCTGGCACGGAAGGTGCTGTGTGCAGCGTTCGACAGTGTGGTCAGCAGACACCACTGAGAAAGTGACATCTGTCATCTGGGCACGGACTTGGGGAGATAAGGAGGTGGCCATACAGAGACCTGGGAAAAGGCCGTTTCTGGAGGGGGACCCACACCGCTCATCCTCTGGCATGTCTTGGGAGCAGCGAGAGGTCAGGGTGGAGGGGGTAAGGGAGATCAGGTCTGTGGGCCTTGCGGCCACAGTGAGGATTTTGCATTCCATTCTCTTGGGGGGCTGCTGAAGTGGGGCGTCATGACCTGACAGTTCCAGATGACCTTCAGGCCGCTGAGTGGGGAATGAACGGCACAGGGCACGGAGGCAATGGGGAGCCACTTAGGGGGCTGCCGCACCAGTGCAGGGCAGATGTGGCCACGTCCTGGGCCGGTGACGCGGAGAGTGGGGAAGACCGGCTGCGGGTGCAGGTGAAGAGAGGACCCAGCTGACCCGCGAAGCCAGGTGGCAGACGGGAGAGTCTCAGGAAGTGGGCTGAGGTGATCTCACACAAATGCAGGTTGACCCCTGGCCACATACATGGTTCCGTGGTTCTTGTGTCTTGTGGACAAGGGCCGAGATTCTAGCACTGTCCGGCAGCATCGGGGCAGTGTCTCCACCCATCCCCGCCCCCGGGAAGGTCTGGCCGTGCCCACTCGCTGTGGCTCCCATGCTGGGAAGCGGGGGGAGGAAGAGTGACCACCTTTTTAACACCACATTAGCGCTCCCATCCCTGGAGGTAAGACCAGTGGGTTACAGTGGGTTATCTGGCTCCCCTGCACCTCGGGTCCTGGAGCTTGGGGCCATCATGAGGGTGGGCAGGGGGCTGGAAGGGGTGCGGAGGGGACTTTGGAGCCCCACAAGGGCCTGGCGCTAAGATCTGAGACTCAGCGATGAATGGGGAGACATTTGCCCACAGGTCTCAGCCCTGGGTGCCTGGCTGGCCGTTTTGGAAAATCGCTCACTGCTCCATGTTTTGGTTCTCTCTCCTGTGAAATGGGGAGAGTAGCCATGGAGATGAGAATAGTGCACATCAAGAGTCTAGCTGGGAGCCGCTGCCTAGAAGGGCCTCCTGAGAGAGGTGGGGGAGGAGGGGGGGAGCCCTGGGGCGGGGTGTGCCAGGAGGGAGCAGGGTGGGACACGCCCTCCTTGGCCTCCCCAGAGGCGGACTGCAAGGCCCAGCCACCAGCTCCTGGGGGGCGGGCAGGGGTGGCACTCGGAGGTCAGCTCTGCTGTCTCCTGAGCTGGGAGGACCATGCTCGCCGGGCACAGGGCCTCGAGGATGGCTGGGATCCAGTTGCCCTGAGCTGCCCTAAAGATGATAACTTTGGCAGAGCCCACCTGGCCTAAGGCTGCCTGAAGATGCTATGCAAATTTATGCATTTATGCAAATCACAGCAACCCAGACTCCTGGCAGTAGAGACCTCTGCTGCCTCCCTCTCTCTGGAGAGCTGGGGGGGCCTTGGGGCTCCAACATGCCTCCTCCCCCCTGCAGCCAGAGGGGAGATTGACAGCCCTGCGCTGTGTCTCCCCTTGGCTTCCTGAGGCTGATCCCTGCCTGGCTTATAGACCCTGAGAAAAAACCTGTTCAGCAGGTTAAACCCTCTTTTCATTTCAAGGCTCTGCTAGTCTCTCAACAATTAGTGGATTGATCTCGATTCTTGACGCAGAGTCAAGCAAGTTCTCAGTTGACTGTAGTTCAGCAAACAAAGTGGCTTCCCGGGAGGTGTCTTTGTTTGGTTAATAAGAGCAGTTCTTGGTCATTTATGATGCCTCTCGGCAATGCCGCTGTCAAGCTGCTTATCAATTCTCAGGGCACCCCGTGATAGGCAGACGGCGAGTCCTGGATTCTGGTCTGCAGATGGGGAGCTGCCCGGCTCCTGCAGGAGGAGCGGGTGAGCTGGAAGAATGGGCAGGGCCCCGTGGGCTGCCCCCAGAGCCTCGGTGCCAGTCTGATCTGCACCATCATCCCCAGACCCCCCTTCTCAGCAGCTCCTCCCGCCTCCTGAAAGTGGGGAGCCAGGCCTGGGAAAGAGAGAACACTGCCCGAGTCACCATTTGTCATCGTCACAGAGTTTGTTGTCTTCCTGCTCCTTGGACCCTGGGCTGGTCTGCATGTGAATACAGCTTGGACCGCTCCTCCAGGATGTGCTGTAACTGGAGGTACCTGGTGCCTTCCCCCAAGCCTGGGAATGATGAAGGTATATGGCTCTGCCCCCCTCTTCAACACTCAGCTGGGGATGGCTGCCCTCTCTGTGTTCACACTGAGCCGCAGGCTTTGTGCTATTCATTAAGGTGTTAATGTGGACAGGAAATAGAAATTTCAAGGGTTTGATGAAATTAAGACTTACCTGTTAGCTGGCAAAACTCAGGAGGGGGTAGAAACACATCAACCTATATGTTTGAAGACTAGGAAGCAGAAAAGCATGTAGTCTGAGCTAAGGGGACTTTGAGGCATAATATAATTTAAAATCAGCCAGTTTACTGTGATGTCTCTGCTAAAACATGCTTCACCCCGGCTAATGAAATCAGGACTCCTGCTCTCACAAATCTCTCTGTTCTGATTAGAATACTCCTACACTCTCCCTAGGAGCAGGTCAACCCACAACTGTGACAGTGAACCAAAGTTGGGTCATGCTAACCAGATGTTCGTGTCTGCCCAGATAATCAATACCCACAGAGCTCAGAGCCCCTGGAATGAAAGGTCCTTGTTGAGACATGGGCTGGGTGGCGCAGGCTTCCACAGGGGGTTAGGGACCCTCGCACAGCTGCAGGAGACAGTGCTGCTTCTGAGTGCTCTTCCCCAGGCTGTATGCCGGGTTCCGAGTCCTGCCTGTTCCCCGGGGAATTTATCTTAGCATTGCAGAAACATCCAGGCTACTGCTTCTCTTTGACTTCTACTGGAGATTTAAATGAACAGACAGCCTTCATCATAATGCTGGCAGGTCAGGTCCGGGGACCCAGAGGGGGTCGTACAGGACCAGCCAAGAGGGTCCCTGGCTGCACACAGGGTAGCTACTAATGCGAGCCAGCAGGAGGTGAAAGCCATGGATCGAGGGCAGAGAGAGTGCAGGTACTGACAGAGTGTCGGGAGACATGGAAAGGAAAGAGTCCCATCTTTGTTTGGGGCCTGGGGTTTTTCTTGAGGATTGTGGTCCAGCGTATGAGTGCTCTTAGGCATCCAGGGCCCCGTTAGAACAAAAGACGAGAGCCCACATGTCATTCCTTGGAGCCTGGGGGTCTTGAGATGTCTGGGGCCCGTGGTCTGGAATACACACATGGTGGCTTTGTCTAAAGAAGCAGTAGCCTGGATGTTTCTGCAATGCTAAGATAAATTCCCCGGGGAACAGCCTGGACTCGGAACCCGGCATACAGCCTGGGGAAGAGCACTCAGAAGCAGCACTGTCTCCTGCAGCTGTGCGAGGGTCCCTAACCCCCTGTGGAAGCCTGCGCCACCCAGCCCATGTCTCAACAAGGACCTTTCATTCCAGGGGCTCTGAGCTCTGTGGGTATTGATTATCTGGGCAGACACGAACATCTGGTTAGCATGACCCAACTTTGGTTCACTGTCATTCTCACCTGGTCCTTCCTTAGTTATCTGTCCTGGAGAAACCATTAACTCCTGTCCCTTGCAAGGAGGATGTACACTATTGCAAGGTGTGTGTGAAGTGCGAGCGCAGGTCCCAGCAAGAACAGAAGCCGGATGAGGAGCAACAAGCAGATTGTTATGGGCTCCTTCGGTTTCCTAATTTCTGTTGGTGAGGGGTCTAATCCAGAGATGAAACAATTAGGCAAGAGGCAAAAAAGCTAACAGTAGGAAATTGTCCAGAGTGGGAACATTCAAGCAGTAGTTCCTGGGTATCACTGTGTGTTGCAGAGTGCTCTTTGCATGGCCAAGAGCAACCAAGAGTAGGGACGCGTCCATGAGGCTGGCCAGCAGAGAACTCAGTACACACACTCCGCTCTCATGAGTCCATACAGGGGACCCAGGCTGCCCAGACGGATGTGCGTGGCCAGGGATTGGGCAGCCTGGACAATCCTGTCAGGCCACCACTAGCTGGCTTCAAGGCCCGACTCTCTCTCAGGCTGCTGTGAATCCAGCTTAGACCTCTGTACTGGGAAGCGGTGTGAACCAGAGGCTATGCCACCAACCCAGGCCACGGGGCATTTGCAGTATTCGGGGAGTCAGTGCAGCTGACTGGTCAGAGCGTGGCCTTCTGGACACACCTGGCCTGCCTCTGAGCTCTGGTTTCTCCGCTCACTCGTTCCCGTCCTCAACGTCTTCATCTGCAAGGACAGCCACTCGTGTGTGCATCCCACGTGTGAGTCCGGTGAGCTCACATGCTCCGAATGTTTACCTTGGCGTTTGGTTCTACATGGCAGAGCTGAGACCCAGTGGCTCTGTTAGTTTTCTCTAGCTATGGTAACAAATCATCAGTCTTAGCAGCTGAACGCAACACCGATCTACTATCTCACAGTCTCTGGAGCCCACAGGTGGGACGTGTGGTCTCACCAGGCATCAGCAAGCCTGCACTCCCTTCTGGGCTCCAGGGGGGTAGCCACCTCCGGGGCATTATGGGTAATTGAATTCGGTTCCTCACGTGGTAGGTTGAGGTTGCATTTCATGCTGGCTGTCAGCGGGGAGCTGCCTTTAACTCCCAGAGGCCTCTCTTGGGCCCTTGTGCCTGGGTCCCTGCCTCAGAGCCAGCCACAGTGCACCGAATCCTCATGCTTGAAATCTTTCTGAATTAACCTTTCTGCTGCATCTCTCTTGCTTCAGCCGGAGAAAGTTCTTTGCTTTCTTAAGCTCACCTGATTTGATCATAGAGGATAATCTCCCTATTTAAGACCCACAGCCTTACTTACATCGGCACAATCCTGTTTGGCATGTGATGTCACATATTCACAGATTCCTGGGACCTTTTTGGGGCCATTCTGTCTCCCACACTGGCCTTTCAAGGTACATTCAAGGTGCTGGGCTGCTCTGTGGGGGAGGAGTGAACTCCGCAAGCGTGATCATCTGCACGAGTGCTGAGCTGACCCAGGTGTCAGGTGCTGTGCTGGGAGCTCTGCACAGATGGTCTCATTTGATTGCACAAGAACTCTACAACACCAGTGCTATTTAGTACCCAGAATTTAAAGATGTTTGAAACGGATGCTTAGTGAGGCCAGTGACTTGCCCGGATACTTAGGTGGTGGCTCCCAGAGCTGGTATCAAGCCCACGTGGCCAGTCCCCAAAGGGAGAACTGTCGTTGGTGTTTTTTTTTTTTTTAAAGGCAGTATTAAGGTGTAATTATCAAAATTAAATAATAAAAATGCCCTCGGTGCTGGGCATCCCTAGGTGATGCTTTGAAGTGGCGAAGCCCAGGCATGGGCGACAGATCAGACCATTGTTCAGTAGCCACTAACTCCCTGTCCCCGTCACCTGTGTGGTCCCCGTCACCTGTGCATTTCCTCCCCATCCTCCAGGCCTGCTTTGATGTTGGGCTCAGCTGTGTGACTTGCTTTGGCCAGTGTGGGAGGGGTAACAGTGTGCCAGCTCTGAGCCCAGCCCCTGGGAGGCATTGGAGGTTTCTACTTACCCCTCAGGGAACTTCTCTCATTTGCCAGGAGCTCATGCCCCAGGTGGCTGCCCCTTCAGAGGGGGACACAGAGAGCTGCCTGAGCATCACCCCAGGACAAAGCAGAGCCCCCCGCTGTGCCACGTTCTTGTTAGTGAGAAATAAAGCCTTATTGCTATAGTCTTCTGAGGCAGTTGTTTGTTACACAGTGAACTTGACTGATACACCTGGGAACCAAGTACTTGGCATAGTAGCAGTTGAGTTGTTTCAGGGGCAGTGCGCTAAGGCTCATCAGAAATTAGTATAATTATTTGTTCTAAACTTCCTGAGTCCTGGTCTGTAAGTGGTACCTGGCCGTCTCAGGTGCTCTGAGTTCCCTGCTGAGGGAGCCCTGTTGCGTTCCTGCTGGAGGGTGCTATCAGGACCTGCCCTATACCTGGGCATGACCTGGGACAGGACCTGTGGTCACACCCTAACTCCCTGCAGAGACTTCCCTTCTCACCAGATCATCGTGTCGTCTGGTCTCCTGGTGATTGCCCCTGAGACAAGGAGAGCATATAGAGTCTCTATTTTGGCTTCATTCATTCACTCGTCTGTTTGTTCATTCGACAAAGTTCATGGGCACCTGCTGGGCTCAGAAACCTGATGAGGGACCCTTGTCCTCCCAGCTGGGATCGTTTCGAGTGGGTTTGCTCAGAAGTGATGCCAAGGTGAGAGACACCAAAGACATCCCCAGAGTCCAGAGGAGATCGAGTGCCTTCCACTGGCAGTGCTGGGCAGGCTGCATGATGTGGTACCATTCGAACCCAAGGAGTAGTACTTGGTCATCGTTTCACTCACCCAGAAATGTTCTACTGCCCATCTACTAAGAGGCAGGCACTGGGCTCTACGCCAGAGACATGAGAGTAAACACACCAGGCCATGCCCTCTCTTCATGGGGCACAGGGAGAGAGGTGGAGGGATGCTTCAGGAAAGGGAACAGCACAAGAAAAGTCCTATTTTAAAGGATTTGGGGAAACACTGGAAAACAAAAAATGGTTTGGATTGAAGAGTGTGCCATGACAAATCAAAAAGTCTCAAAGCAGTTTGTCCTTGGCACCTCTGCCATGCTTGCTGAAAGCAACAATGGGAAGACACAACAGAAAAACCTATCACTTACAGGGAACAGCATCAGTGAAAGCTAATGTCGCCTGAGACCCATGATTAGGAGGGAAAACTCTGAGTGACTCTGTTCATCATAATGAGATGTCCATGAACTATGTGTAAGTGTCTGATCTTGAGAACACACCAGTCCTACACACCTGGATGGAACGTGCAGCGTAATGATGACCAGGTGGGATTTGGAGAAGAGCATTAGGGTCTGGAAAATTGAAACTTACATGAAAGGTCTAGGCGTGAAAAGTCTCACTGATCCAGAGCAAAGCATGCCTTTCACAGGGTCAGAGAGCTGCTCAGGATCAGAGGCCCTGCTTCATCCCCTGAAGGTACAGCTGATCTCTGTCCTGGCCAAGACCGGATTCTAACCAGCAGCTCAGAGCCTGCAGCCTGGGCAGGACTGAAATGGTCTTCCCATTCTTCGTTTTGGGTCTTAAATCTAGGAAGGTAGAGAAATAAGCCGTCTTGTAAGATTACTGTAACAGTGCCAAGATTCCAACCACATACAACACAGTAAATTAAATCCATGCTGTAATATTTAGACTGGGATTCAGTGAATGCAGTAATAACTTGTATGATCATCTTATTTATGATTTTTTTTTGCCATTTACATGCTTGAAGGCTTCAAAACAGTCTGTCATATTTGTAGATATGGTTGAAATTATTTAAGGGAATTGAATTAATTATATTTATAAACATCATGTAGAATAAGTTTTGTTTGTAAGGTATTAGGTTCAATACATTAAGAATTACATTTTAAGGAGGGTGAGTGCGCCCTCCAGCTACAAAAGGAGACATTAAAGATCCTGGAGCACATGGGTTCTCTCTTCTAGAGGGGGAGATGAACCAGGAGAGATGATGGACTCTGAAAAACAAACTGAGGGTTCTAGAGGGGAGGGTGTAGGGGGATGTGTTAGCCTGGTGATGGGTATTAAAGAGGGCACGTTCTGCGTGGAGCACTGGGTGTTATGCACAAACAATGAATCATGGCACACTACATCAAGAACTAATGATGTAATGTATGGTGATTAACATAACAATAAAAAATTAAAAAAAAAGAAAAAAAAAGAAGGTAAGTTAGGTTAAATTTCCTAATGTTGTACTATTAATTCACTTATTACTTCAACCAATTACAATGACTGTGTCCTATATAGAGAAGCCCCTGGCTGGCTCTCATGAAGCTTAGTGTCTGGACCACTGGTTCTCAAAATGCATCACCTTCGAACTTGCTAGAAAGCCCAATTTTGGAAGCCCCCCCCCCCACCTGCCCACAGACCTCTTGAATCAGAAACTCTGGGGCTGGGCTCAGCCATCTCTGTTTTAACTAGCCTTCCAGGTGGTTCTGATGCTTACTCAGGTTGGAGAACCACTGGTTTGGGTTTCTATGTCTTCTTAGGTCAGTTTTGTAAATTGTATTTGCTTAGAAAACTGCCCATTGAATCCAGGCTTTCAAATATATTATGGAGTTGTGAACATATTTATTAAGAATTTTAAAAAGTTGGTTCCTGCAGGTGTTTTCTGTTAGACTGTGTACTCCATTGTCTTCCCACATTCCTGCTTTTCTCCAGCTGATATATGAGAATTTTGCAGCAGATCATTCCCGTGATTTCGTTTGGGCGACACTCACACAGGTGTGGATTCTGTTTGTCTAGGACATCAGTTCCACAGGTGCAGAGGTTTAAAATGGCAGCAGGACCCTGGCCTGCCCTGCTGATGGGGTCTTCTGAGCTCATTCTGGAGATGGATTTGTTGGCTGGGAATCGTGTGGCTCTCATCTTCTGCCAGACAGACACCTGTAAATCCTGGTGAGGGGGTGTGGCCTTTCCACTCCTTTCTTCATCTTCTTGGTTCCAGAACGGTGCCAGGACGGAGTGAACTGGGCCAGAGCAACATTGTCGGCAGGAGTGATGGACTGTGAGTCACTTGGGCATGACTTGTCTCAGGAGTCTTGTTGATGGCAGGGCTCCTGTCTTGGTTTTTCCAGATGCCCTTTATAGGGCCTTTCTCTGAGGCCCCCATGCCCCCACCAGTATCTGCATGCTGTCTGTGTTCACACTTAGGAAATATCTCTTAGAGCCTTGATTCATATCAAAGTGCAAAATGGATGTTCTAGATGCACTTATGTTAATCAGACAACTTGGGCTGAGGGCTCAGTGCCATGCTTTTAACCCTTGATAAGTGCTGGGTTAATAATATGCTGGCAAAGGCATTTTCTGTGAGTGAAGTCTTTACTAAAGAGATGGCTATCTAATGGTGAGAGTTCATGGTTGGCCCGCCCTTGTCTTTGCTGGCACGGTTTTTATAAATGCAGGTTGTAGTGGGTTAAAAAGTATCCCCTCAAAAGGTACACCAAAGTGTTAACCCCCCATACCTATGAGTATAACCTTATTTGAAAATAGTCTTTGAAGATGTAATTAAGTTAAGGATCTCCAGATGAGATCATAGTGGATTTTCTGTGGGCCCTGCCTCCAAACACTGGTGTCCTTATGAGAAGAAAACACACACAGGAGAGATGCGGGAAGTTGTAGCGGAGATCGGAGGAATGTGGCCGGCCACAAGCCTAGGGACGCCGAGAACTGCTGGCCTGTTCCAGGTCCCTCTGCTGCTGGTCATTACCTGTGTATGCTCCGCTCTGACTCCTCACTGACCGTTGGCTGACCCTTCCCGCCCTGGGGCCCCGGTGCTGCCGGTCCCCAGGGAAGGAGAGCACGCATTGCTGTGCACGCCCCCGCACTGTTGGTTACCTGGGTGTCACCTGGCCTCTGTTGCTACTGACCCTGAGGGGTGGGGCGGCCGCTTCGCTCAGACATTCAGGGAAGCCTGCTGGGCGTGGGGCCAGCCGTGAGGGTTGACCCGGCAGGCAGGATGCTGCCACCTGCCGCAGCCTGGACCAACGCCTGTGGGCAGCTCGCCAGGAGTGGCCACACTCCTGATTTCTAGGAAAGGGATCATCTGTTTTTGCCCAGTGGAGGCCGGAGTCCAAAACAAAGCCAGGACCTTCCAGGCTCTGTGTGTGGCTTCAGCGGGTTTTCAGAGTGAAGCATGAGGTGTGGTGTTAGGTGTGAACAGCAGATGATGGCAGTTGAGACAAGACATCAGAATTTCATGAAGGTGTCCCAGCGGCTTGCAGCACCTATCAGCAGAGACCAGTAGACACCCCCGGCAGGGTCCAGGTGGCTGTGGGGAAGCCGCTGCCCAAATCCAAACCCAACGGGCCCCGACCAGGCCTGGGCCGGGGGAGGACCCTTGGAAGCACAGCCAGAAGAGCAGAGGGAAAACGCTGTCTTGTGTCTCACCGTTGGAATACGAAGATTTTATTTCCAAGATTATTGTTGTGTGAAAATATTTAGGGATGCCAATCCAATAAGGTTCATTTTGGGGCAGGAGGGTGCGTGTGAGGCAGGAGGCCTTTAAGTACTTAAACACAGATTCCGTGTCGAAATTTGTGAAAGGAAGGCTGCCCTGCCTGCAGGCCTTCTCAGAGACTTTACAAAATGTGGATGTGCTTTGGAATTGCTAATAGGTAAAACATTTGGCAACTTCTAAGTTCTAGAATTCTTCTAACAGAATTCTTTCTTTGAGGTGTACCTGTGGACAGACCCAGGCCAGGGGGGACACAGGGCAGCCCATGGCTGCTGGGAGTGGGTGTGAGCGGGGCCCCAGCGACAAGAGCACAGGTGTGGAGAGCTGTGCTTGCTTTGCCCTCCTGTCGCTGCAAAGTCCATTTAGCGCGCAAACGTCTCCTTGGGGAACTTATGGTTGCAAAGCCTCCTCTCAGTTTGACCCCACCCCTGCTTCCCTCCCTCGCTCGGTCACACAGCACAGGAAGTGGCTCCAAAACCCTGGGGAAGCCTAGGGGAGGCTGCTGACACCCACCTCTTCAGACTCCATCCTGAGTGTGAAGCTGCCCTCCACCTCGGCTGGTCCAGAGCAGAGGGCTCCCTTCCTGGGATGCACCAATGAGGGGCGCCGTCCATGCCCCTCATGCCCAGCTGGGAGTGAGCGCTCAGCTCGTCCCCTGGCAGGGCCCACAGAACCTTCTAGCCTTTAGTCTCCAGAGGAGTCAAGGTTGGAGCTGGGTGCTTCTGCCTCTCTCTCTCTGCCCCCCAAAATTTCAAATGAAAGAGAAGTCTGGGGGGTCTTGTCCTGTAGGGGTTCAGACAACTTACAGTTTGGGTTCCTCAGCTCAACTCAAAAACCTTGCGAGGTGCTGGGGCTCGGAGCTCAGCTGTCAGAGGCTAAGAGTGGCTGCCTTGTGGGGCAGGGGAGGAGGAGGTGGGGTTCTAGGGCCCGGTCAGCTCTGGGACAAACGCAGATTATCTGCCGCCTGGAGGTCACTGCAGCAAACCAGCCAGCCCGAAACCCAGCAGCTCCCCAGAGGTAGCCATCTGCTGTCCTTTCACAAGAGAACTGGTGTTCGCCACCAAACAAGTACAGCGAGGCAGCCAATTTGGGAGGTTGGAGATCCTCCGGGCGTCCGCCACTCCTTTATGAGGCCGCGTGGATGATTTGGATCTCTGTGCCGCAGGGTGAGTTTCACTGTGGCTCCGTCTTGCTGTGTTGTGGGATTCCTCTTCCGATATCCATGGCACTTAAGGCTGTCCATAACAGTCTGTTTAAGTTGAAAATGGGGTTTTGTCTTAGGAGACATATTTCACGAGAATCCAGTGCTAATTCCCGCACAATTAAACACGGGTTTCTCCTGGACTGGGAAGAGGCCCATTTTCCCTGCTCTGTGTCGCGGGCTTCAGAGACGAGGCTCTTAGTAAACGGGAGGTGACCCTCCTCTTCCCATTATCCCAATGTCCTTTAATTTGCAAAGTTTCCACTCCCTGGCGGCAAGGAAACAATTTGCTTAAGTATCTCATTAGCAGCTCTCTCCTTTGGGCTGGATGTTCCCGCTTCTGGCGCAGCCTCCGGGGCTCAGTTTTCTGTCACACGGGACTTCTCGCTGCCACGTTTTAAACCCCCACAAATCCCGCTGCCACGTTTTAAACCCCCACGAATCTTGTGATTCATTGGAACTCAAAATTCTTCCCTTCTCCCTTCACCACAGCTTCGGCAAAGATCTCAGAAGAAACTGAAGATGGGCAGATGGGTTGTTCTGTGGATGCTTTAAGCTTTCCCCCTAATGAAATGTGTTCATTTTGTTATGATTTCTGTTTCATGGTGTTCGGTCTCTCGTCAGATGTGATACACAATGGAATGAATAGGTTTTATATTAGCCTTTCATCACGCGCTGGACAATTTTAGTCTCTCATAGCCTCGGTTATGGTGTCTTGGTGTTTCATTTAGCTGAAATGTGACGACACGGGAGACTGTTTGTGACCCATCGACACTATATAACACTGTCGTGAAGATGGGTTTGCTTCTAAATGATTCACTGGGCGCTTTCAGGTAGTTTCCTCGCTCACGGGGCCCTTTAGTTAATTGCTGTTTTAACTTCATCTGTCTGGCTTCCAGGCGGGTCCCATGCTCCCATTACTCTTCCTAATCTGCCCCCATGCTCTGCTGCCTTGTCATCCCCCATCATAGCTCCAACCCCGAGCTGCCATCTTGTTCTGTTCTGTTTCAGCATTGATTTCAAATGCGTTAGGCCTCTCTACCTTAGATACTTTTGGATGTATTTTCAAACCAAACTGTTTGACCTATCTGTGGCATTTACATACCGAATTAGTCAAATCGACTTAAAAATCTAGGAAATATTTTCATATCTAAAAATAACCTTAGCAAGATTTTCCAGGTCTGCATTCTGAGTGTTTTGATTTCTCTTGACGTTGATGAACTGTCTGTGACTCATTCCCCGGGGGGAGCTGAGAAAAGGTTGAGGGAATGTGGGGTGGATCTGAGGGGAGGTTGTCTTGGATCCATTCTGATCTACTTGCTGGACATATTTAACAAAGATAATTCAAAAATACTAATCTCACCATTTTACCCTCTTTTCTGGACCATATGCCTTTTTATCAGGGACTCCTAGATATAATTTTTTTGACACTTAGACATCTCCTTCCTCTCCTGGAAATTGGTGTTGACATTTTTCTATAAAGACATTGAACTTTGATGCTCTTCATACGAAACTCAATTCAGCTCTTCAGAAAACTCATTCATTTTCTTTTGGCTTATCAGATGGGAACACAGGGGTGAACTTATCAATTTATCCATGGAAAGTAGAACTTGGAGAGATTTCAGAAAAGTCAGGATTTGAAGATACCTAATATATTCCTTTGGTGGACCTCCATAAGGAAGTGACTTATGCCTGGTTTTATGCATTTGAAATGCTTCTTAAATACACTTGTGCAGGGCTAACGAGGGAGGTCTGCAGATGGTGTAACAGCATGATAGATTCTGATGATTTGCCTCAGAGAGATGCTCTGCGCAAGATATTTTTACCAGGGCTGTTCTGGAGGAATATTAATGCAGAGGCCATTGTAAAGTAAAAATGGCCGTAATGTGTGCAAGGTAAATGATGCTTTGTTCCGAAACTTGAATAGCAATTCTTAGGGTTTTAGGCAAACCTTTCTTCCAGTGCCATGTTGTCATAGAACATGTGTTAGAGAAAGTGTTTTCTTAAAAGGGGCTCCTTGCGGAGGAGAGTCCACTGGCTTCCAGACTGCCCCTCACGGAGCAGCCAGAACACCCACGCAGGGAGTCCAGACGAAAGGATGCTCACAGGTGTTGACAGCCCTCAGTCACCTTCTTCACATTCCTTTTAGGAGAGTTGCCTGTCACCCCTCCGCCCTGTGTTGTGGGTTAAACTGGTTCCCCCCAAAACATCTGTTGAAGCCCCAAGCCCCAGTACCTGTGCATGTGGCCTATTTGGAAATAGGGTCTTTGCAGATGTAATGAACAGTAAAGGTAGGGCGCGGTCCTCCTGGAGCAGGGCCCTTTGATGCGACGCGGGTTCCTGGAGGAAGAGTGTGCATGTGGGCAGACGCTCAGGGAAGACGCTCCCGCTCAGGTGGAGGCAGTCGTGGCCAGGATGGGATGCCGACCGCCACAGCAGCCGAGGGGCAGGGATCGGCCTCCTCTGGACCCTTCAGAGACAGCATGGCCTGCCGGGCCTCTCCTTCCGACTTTCCATCTCCAGAACTGGGAGGGAACAGCCTGTTGTCTTAAGCCACTCAGTCACAGCAGCCGCAAGAAGCTCATATGCCCTCCCCCACCCTCTTTAAAGCCCGAGGTGGAGTGGGAGCAGGGGCTCTCTGAGCGACAGGGCTGACTCGGGTTCATTCCTTGAGCTTGGGGGTGGGGTCCTGGCACCCTCATGGGAGGCCATTGTCTTCCTTCTCTTGAGGTCCCTGCTTCTATCCAGACAACCTCTCTGCAAGATTCTGCCCTTCTGGGTTTGGGGTCCACTTTCCCCCTCTTCCGTTTGAGCCTAGGGGTGGTCACTACACTTAGCCCTGAGTCAATGATATCCTTTGTCACTCTGCTACCCCTGCCCGCACCCTTATAAATAGTACTAATCTCTAAACTTACTAACCTCTTATTGAGTTGTCCTAATTGTGTGAGGCATATGCCTCTTGTTGGGACCCTGTGACAAAGGGACCCTTTAGACAATGTGGTCAGGGTGTAGGGAAGCCACAAGGCATGGACAGCATTGCAGGGCTCTATAGAGAGAACCTGGGGTCAGGGGAAGGATGCACCCAGGTCATGACATTCCCCAGAGAGGGAGCTGGGAAGTAAGTATTCTGACCTCGTGGTGGCCAGACCATGGAACCAGACCCAATGGAAACCAGAGTATGGGGGGCCGTAAGTGTGGTCCATGCTGGACAGTGTTCCAGGTGCAGAGCCAGAAGGGTGGACCATAGGTCTGTAGGAGTCCATTAATGACACCCAGCACATACATTATGTGCTAATTTGCTCATGGATGTATATTAGTATATAAGTAAATCAACATGTACTAGGAGAGTATGCTCATTTCTTTTTAATGGATAGGAGTGAAATACCAAAACATTTTGGAAACCACCACCTTGGAAGATGACTTTCAAATACTTAGATCTCGGGACAGAATGTTAACACTTTATCAGTCATCGATAGTTATTTGGTGAAGACATTTGAAACCATAGGGCCTAGAAATCGATTGCTTAGACCTGCTGAAGATGCTAGGGGATGTGTTGGGTCCAGTGAGATGCAGAGCAGGAGAATGAGAACCCACGGGTCCATCAGCAGCAGTCTCCGCTGGCTCTGGAAGGGGTGGCTGGGACAAGCCCAGTGGGAGACACTGGGGGCTTGGACCAGGGTGGCGGCAGCGAGGGTAGTGAGGACTGGGCATATTCAAATTTCATTGTGCAGATGCAACCTACAGATCTCGCTGCTGGATTGACTTGAGGTGTGAGTGAGTAACGTGAGAGTCGAGAGTAATACTGGGGTCCCTGAACAGAAAAGCCTTCACTAGGGCGCCTGGGTGGCTCAGTCAGTTAAGCAGCTGCCTTCGGCTCAGGTCATGATCTCAGGGTCCTGGGATTCGAGCCCCGCATCGCGCTCCCTGCTCCGCGGGGGGCCTGCTTCTCCGTCTGCTTCTATCCCTCTGCTCTCCTTGCTTGTGCTCTCTCTCTGTCAAATAAATAAAGAAAAGAAAAGAGGCTTCACTGATGTGGTGGAGAAGCTGCCAGAGGGCGGATTGGGGTAAGTACCAGAGCTCTGTTTTAGACACAGCAGGACATGTGGGACACAATGCCGTGGCTGCTTCCCGGCAGCCGTGCCCCTCTGCAATGGGACTTTGCTACTCCTTCCATCAAGAGGTGGAGTCTGTCTTCCAACCCTTGAGTGTGGCTTGTCTTGAGACGTGCTTTGGTCGACAAAAGGGAGAAGTGATGTTGTGTGGCTTCTGAGTCTTGGCCTCAAGAGGCTTTGCAGCTCCTGCTGTCTTGATCTTAGAACGTCCCCCGAGATGGCCGTCAGAAGCCCAGGGTAGCTCACTGGTGGAGCAGCGTAGGGCCGTCCTGGCCGAGGCCCCTGCCCCGTCAGCAGCAGCCTGTACCGAGTGCCTGGCATGAACAGGACGTCTTGGGCTGTCCACCCATTAAGCTGCTGGACAGTGGTACCTACATGGATGAGCCAGCAGGTGAACTGCCCAGCTGAGCCCAGCTCAAATCACTCGTCCATAGGAGCATGGCACCCAGAGTTGTTAGGTCCTTAAGATTTGGGGAGTGGGTGGCAAAGCAGCACAGATGACTGATGAAGGTGTTGACGTTCAGAGCAGATTCTTTAAAAATGCAGGTTTTGTTATTAAACTGGGTTTGTCCGGCTCTGACAGCTCTTTGACGTTCCAGCCGGAACCTTCCCTTGAGCCCCAGACCCCAGGTCTGGTAAGGCCAAAAGGTGGGGATTATCAATGAAAAGACAGTGTGTGACTCACGGTTCCCAAGAACGGGGGGCACCCCAGGCCACGGGGGCCTGTGGGAAGCACCAGGGCCGGGCGGGGGGCAGGGCGGGAGTGAGGGCAGGAGTCTTTACTGTGATTTCCCTGAGAAGAGATGGGCAAGGGAAAGCAAACAGGCTCAGCCTGGTCCTTGAACAATTTCAGTGGCCTCTGGGTCTGCTCCCCTCTCCTGAGGCGATTAGGGCGGGGCGGTAGTGCCCCAGTGTGTAAGAGCCAGCTGGGGGGGGGGTTGGGGGCGTGGACTCTGGATGGGTTGGTTTTCATAAGAAAGATGCCTTGAGTCATTCGGTGTCCCTCGGAATGGGGCAGTCCTGGGAGGGGCGACCCCTCCAGGGGCAGCCAGTGACAGGTGTCATGGAACCATCAGCTCTGGGGGTCTGGGGCTCAAGGGAAGGTTCTGGCTGGAACATCAATGAGCTGTCAGAGCCGGACGAGCCCCAGTTAGTGAGTGAGTGAAGCTGGAAGGCGAAGTGGTCAGCGGCAGAGCCCGGAAGGATCTCCAGCACGCAGGTGCCATGGCGAGGAGCAGGGACCCAAAAAAGAGACTCCCATGAAGGAGCCACCAGGATGAGGAGGGGGACCAACTGACCATGCCGAGGGCCACGGATTGATCTAGGGAGAACAGGGTTGGGGCTCAGCTCCAAAGGGGTTCCAGAGGGAGCTGCCCAGTCTGCTCGCACATCCCAGCCTCCTGGCTTCATCCTTTTTTTTTTTTTTAACATTTTTTTAAAAGATTTTGTTTATTTATTTGAGAGAAAGAATGAGAAAGAGAGAGAGCATGAGAGGGGGGAGGGCCAGAGGGAGAAGCAGACCCCTCGCTGAGCAGGGAGCCCGATGTGGGACTCGATCCCGGGACTCCAGGATCATGACCTGAGCCGAAGGCAGTCGCTTAACCAACTGAGCCACCCAGGCGCCCCCGGCTCCATCCTTTTAAGGGTCTTCTCCCTCATTGCTCTCCTATCATGCACCTGCTCTACTGTAACACCTGAACTACTAATTTCTCTTGGGTGATGTCCATTCTCTCATTGCACTACACTCTGGCAGGAGGTGGATTCTGCTACTGAACCCCAAGACCTGAGAGCAGAGCCTGGCAGTCAGTGCTCTGCAAACCCTGGAGGGGATGAATGAGTGAAAGGGAACTTGCACGTCAGCAGACCCGTGCTTCTCAGATGCAGGTAAATAAATGGAGTGTCAGTGTGGAGGGGCCCGCCCCAGTGGCCAGCAGCCCTGCTGAGCATGCACACTCCTCCCTGGATCCAGCCGCTGCTCTGTGTTAGCATCCCTCCTGCTCAGTTTCAGGCTCAGATCACATTTTCTCAGTGCCTGACACAGAGTAGGCACTTACTAGTCACTGAATGAACAGATAAATAAAATGATAATCCATAAGCTTGATACTCAAAGAGTTTGAATTTTTGTGTTAGTTACTAATCCACATCTGACGTTTCTCACAGCTACCCCAGAAAAAAGCCCAAATGTCCACTAATGAAAGCACTTAGTGCAATTTTATCCCCCACAAAAGTGAGCTATTTAAGGGAAAGCTTTTAGCAAATACCTCTCAAGAGTAAAAATTAAAGTTTAATTTTTTTTTTTTTGCTATTGTTTGCAGTTTAATTATGCAGCATCCCTTTGCAAGACATGCGTTCGTCTGGGGCAATTTAACATTTATAAATGTGTTCTTTATTGATTTTGGAACAGCGATTTTAGACAGGGTGATTATCAGTGATCAGTGATTATCAGCAGGGAGGGAGCCAGGCTCCCAAAAACACTGAAATTCATGTTCAGAGGCATGATGGGGGAAAAATGCAGGAGGGGTCCTTGGAGAGCGGGGAGCTACCTGCTCCTGGCAGCCAGGAAGAGATGATCTTTGTCAGTGGCTGACATAGTGGAAGGCAGGGACAATTTGTGATCCCTGTCAAGCCAGTCTTTCCAGAGACATGGAAGCCCTTTTCGGGATGGCTGGCCAGCTCTCTGGGAGGACGGTCTGCAGGCACATCTGTGTGGCCCGGGTGGCCGCAGATGGCTAACATCAGGTCAGAGCCGTGCGAGGACAGGCAAGGTCACCAGCACCCTCGGTCCTCAGTGGGTCAGTTCCGTGCCTGCTTATCTCTCGTGGGGGTGGGCTGGGGGTGGGGGCAGTGGACGCTCAGGGATCCAGAGTGACTCAGACTCCACCGTCCTCGGGCATTACAGCTTCAACACGAGACATCAGCAGCAGGAGGACGTGGGGCGTCCAGCCCTGAGATTTTCTGTGCAGACCTGGTTGCATCCTTTGTCATGGTGGAGGCGAGCCAGGGTCATGTCTGTGCTTGGGCTGGGGAAGAGGGAGCTTCCCTGAGTGCAAGGAGTGGGAGCTAGAATTTCCGGTGAGTGTGGCTGGACACGAGGCCGGGGCCTGGTGTGGGCATGAGATGCCCAGCGAGGGCACAGAGTCCCAGATTCACAGGGGCGGGGGGGGTGGCGCTGGAGGAGGCCGCTGGTGAAGCTGTGCTGAGAGCTGGGGTCCACGGCCGGGCCTGGACGGGAGGGCTCTCGGGCTTCCAACAGCACATGGCTCCTGCTAGGACTGCGGTCAGTGGGGTGGAGAACAGGTACTGTGTCCCACCACCCTTCTCCCGCCTCTCTGTCTCCTCCCCTGCAGTGGAAAATCTGGCCTTTCTGTGCCCTGCCTCAGGGGAGACGTAAGAGCAGATGGGTTGTTCCGGAGGGGGGGTGTCATGGGACAGAGCAGGGCTCCTGGCCTCCCTGGCCAGGCCCAGAGACACAGGGAAGAGGCTCAAGGATGGAGGATGGCAGGGCTTGAGGAGGAGCCTGCAGAGGACAGGCTGATCTTGGTCACGGACCCCGTGCTGGCCCCGGGGCTGGCCAACTGTGGGACCCAAGGCCCCCCCTCGCTCTTCTTCCATCAGCTCCCGGAGAGGAACGTCCTTCCGCAGGGCTGGCAGGCCATCTGTCCCCGAGCTCGGCGCAGTTCCCCCTGACACCCTCCATGTGGGAGCTCCTGCTGTGGACTCTGCGGGGGAGCTGGGAGTCCGGGGGGGTGGGGCTCTGCACACCTCGTGGGGACGCGGAGGCCCGTAAGAGGAAGCCCCTGGCCACAGCACTAGAAGAGGCATTACCTGCACTCTCCCCGAACTTACTCCATGGAGCAAACCCTGGTTCCGGAAGCATCTCTGCCTGTGTGGAAATCATCCTGGGGAGGGCCTCCCGGTGGGAGTGGTGACCTGTAGTTACCTGAAGAGCTTTTATTTTATTTTATTTTATTTTATTTTTTGTTTTGTTTTTAAGATTTTACTGTATTTTTCTAAGTACTCTCCACTCCCAATGTGGGGCTCGAACTCACAACCCTGCGATCAAAAGTCATATGCTCCACCGACTGAGCTAGTCAGGTTCCCACCTGAAGAGCTTCTAAAATGCCCCGTGTCTGGGCCTGCCGCAAACGGAATAAATCGGAACCCCTGGGGCTGGGACCCCACACCTGGAGTCTGGACTCAGGGGACCCTAATGTGCAGCGGGGTGAAGAGCCAGCGGGGCAGCTGCAGGGGAGTGGCCTGGGCACCGCGACGCCGCGTGTCTCAGCACTCCCATGGTCTCAGGTCTCTGGGGACACTAGGTTCCCCCTTCTACAGGAAGGAGCCTCCCCTCAGGGCCACTCGGTGGGGGCCACCATGGTGGCCTGGACTAGGCATGGACCCAGCTGCCCCAGGCTGTCCCAGAGAGGTGACGCAGGTCTCTCTGCTCTGGGGCCAGTGGGCACCACCTGACCCTTCCTAGGAGCACAGGGCATCTGCCCATGGGCACGTGCCCCCAGGCTTCTTACAAGTGATGCTGAGGCCTAGCCAAGATGCACGTCCTTGCTGTGTGAATTCCACATTCAAAGGCTGTCATAACTCATAGCCAGGGTACCCAGCTGCCCAGCCTTCCCTGCCTTTCGGGGAGAGTCTAGTGACCCAAGTGGACTCTATTGAGCGGTATTGTTTGTGGGGCTCTAGGCTGATCCTTGCTAACGCAGGGCTTTTTTTTTTTCTTTTTTCTTTTAATGAATGGAGAGTAGCTAAAACCACCAGATTCTGTTGGGTGGGGTGGTCCAGGGAGTTTCTATGAGTCCCCCTAAATGGGGGCCCCCTAAATAGAGGCCCTTTGGTCTGCATATGTCCTGGTGATATAGGAGAGATGTTAGGGTTCAGGGCCAATGGCCAAGAAAGAATTCTTGAGACATGTTTGGTGCAAAAACGTGGTTGTATTAAAGCATGGGGGACAGGACCTGTGGACAGAAGGAGCCGCACTGGGGTCATGAGGAGGGGCCTGTTATATACTCTCAGGTTGGGAGGGGCTTAGGGAGAGCGTAAGTCTCTAAGGAATTTTGGAAGCAGGGTTTCCAGGACCTTGAGGAGGCTAGCTATTGTTGGGAAAAGGTCATTTATTACCGTCTAATAAAACCTGACGCGTGAGACCCTTCAGATAAATATTGGTGGGCCGTATGCTTGGGGGATGATTGCCAACAGGTATCTCGGGGGGTTTAGGGATAAAGGAAGCTTCCAAAGGAATTTTTGTATGTTTAAGTAGACTCACAGGATCCTGGGGTGCTTGGGATAATGTCAGGCTAAGATTGCCTTTGGCCCTTAGCAAAGTATTAACATCGGGGCAGCTGAGCGCCTAGGGGGATGTCACTCTGCCTGTTTCAAGGACCTACCAGTGGGCTGTAGGGAGTAAGGACATTTAGTTTTTCTTTTGCCTGTGTTTCCCATATCACTGGGACTCTTGTCCAGATCATTCCTGAGCCCTAGGACCACACGGACCTGGGGCCAGGCCCCTCACCCGCATCAAGGCCAGCTGCCAGCCAGCCAACCACGGAGGGGGGTCTCCTTGGAAGGGGCCTTGAGGGGCTGTTGTTCTAAAGAAGAAAAAGAACAAAAACAAAGCAAAAACAAAACCCCTAGGAGAGCAAGTAAGAAGGTCTGTGGGGAAACCTCCCTGAAATGCAGGCGGGGGCCAGATTCCCTCAGGGACTAATTAAGGCTTCCTGCTTAAGGGCCCCGGGAGGCTTCAGGAGACCTTCCCCCTCACTAGCCTTTCTAAGTGCCTTTGTCTTTCCTTCCTGACTAATTGCTGTTTAAACCAAGTGTTGTCAGATAAACGCTTTCTCATTCAAATAGCCAGCTCTCTTCTGGAGCTCCCGAGGCCTGCCCACCTTGGGCTGGGAGCTCAGTGCCCTTGGTTTTCCCATCTCTGCTTGGGCAATTTAGCAACTGCTGGTTGAGAGATGCTAAATTAATTAAAGAGGTAATGGTAACGTGGAGCAGGGCTGAACATCGAAAATCAGCTTTTAATTGAAAAATGAAACGCTTCTTCCCAGAGTCAGACGCTGGCTCTGGAATGTGGGAGTCTCATTAGCCAGTGCTCGATGGTTAAGACTAATAAAGTAGAGGACGTGGGGGAGGCCGCAGAACTGCCTTACGTGACACTTCATTTATGAACAGGTGTGGTTATTCATGCCCTTCGGCTTAAAGGTGGCCTTGGGCCTTGGACAGCAGTCTCCAGGGTGCCCTGAACCTTCACACCATAGAAGGCAGGACTGTGATCTCCAACAAGTTCCTAAGAGCCCTCAAACCCAGGTCCTGAGTCCCAGTTGGGGTGGGAGCCCTTTTAGCCAGCCTGCTGACTGCTGACCCTTTGCCTGATGCCCACTCCGCTCTCCTTTGAGAGTATTCCTTTTTGGGGGACCCACCAACCCCTTTGGCAAAGTCTGGTGGGACGTGGGTGGAGGGGCCCAGAGTCTTCCCCTCCAAGGAGAAGGCCGCCCGACATTCCTCTGTAGACTGGATCCTGACCAGTCTGGGCACAAAAAGGTTGAACGCGGTTGGAGGTGCTTGACCCCGGTGGGAGCATGGGGCATGTCCATTTTGCAATTCCCTGGGTTTCTGTGGGGCTGCCTGTGTTCCCGCCCTTTCTGGGCCTGGTTCCTTGGCCTTTTCTTTGATTCTGCGGACTTCTTTCATGTCCTTCTAATGAATTCTCGAATGGCTTGGACTTTCCAGATTGATTGGTGTTGCTAGCAACCAATGGCCCCCACTGGTGGCAGGAATTGGACCCCAGATCTGGAGCATTTCCGGTGGGGCTGTGCCCTCCCAAGGCCTCAAGTCACACTACTGCAGATGCCAGCACCCTGCTCTTTGCAGCCCGCTTTCCCTTTCACTGAAGGAGCCTGGTGAGGGAGTGCATTAAAAGCTACTGGAATTCAGCCCCCCAGGCAAACTCTGAAGCTCCTCTTGAGCTTCCCCAGCCGAGCCTTGGGTAGCAGAGACAAGAGATTCTCTGAGCCTGGCCGTGGACCTTTTTCTGGTCTCAGTCCACGTCCTGGGTGAGCGTTGAGTCTGGGTGGCCCTCCTTCGAGCTGGCTGCAGTGTCCTCTCTCACTGTCATCACCCTTCATGGTAGGTGCCCCCCATCCCGGATCCTCCTCCCTGGTGGCGCTGGCCTGGAGGAGCCGGGCAGGTAGCACGAGGGGCCGTCCTGAGACTGGCACCGTGGGCTGCCGCATCTCGTTCCAGAAGAGGAGCGAGCTTTTCTGCTGTGTGCCGGCTCAGCTGGATAACCACGTGAAAATGTTCCTCGTTTCCGCAAAGATCTGTTACCTGCCACCTACTGTCAGGTAACAACTGCTGTTTTATAGAAAAACAGAACGAATTCAGGTGAAAATAAGCAAAAGGAGAATTTATTAGAAGAACAGTGTGGCTGACAAACAGGAGTACAAATGGAAATATCAGGGTTGGGGGAACAGGAGTCTGGCTGCCCTGAGAAGCCAGGTGGAATGGTCTCAGGCCCTGCAGTGGGCAGGAGCTTCCAGAAAGAGCACCTCACTGGCCTGGTGCCTGCCTGTGGCCGGCGCCTGGCCATGTGGGTGCGTGGCCCTGTCATCCGCTATGAATGTGGGTTCTCACCTCAGTGTAGGAGCACAGGAACCTGAGCTGCTTCCTGGCTTCTTCCAAGCCCTGCCGATCAGGGAGAGGGACTCAGGTGATTCCAGAGACTTGGCAGAACATCTGGGCATGACCGGGAGGGCTGGATTCAGGGATGTGTGTTGATGGCATCGTTGTTGGGAAATCCTGGGATTGGAGTTTTATCAGAATATTGGACACAATGTTGCTGTGTGATTGAGAAGCAGAGCATTTGAGAAGTCTGCTCATCCTCTTAGATGTTCAGAGTGATGGATCATATTCTTCATGAGACTGGGCCGGTGCATTATTGACGCTCCATACCCTCTATTGTTAAGGTAAAGATATTTATTTTTAGATGCTCTGTAGAGCTTCACAATTGCTCAGTGATCCTTGCAACCAAGTAGAAAGAACATGTCTTGGCTGATTAATTAAAAGTCGGGAAATGATCTTTTTCCTTGTCTTTGAGAATTTTATTCACCTTTTGAATAGTCAGACCACGTGAGCATTATTATGCAAGTCTGAGCTCGACTGACGTTGGAAATGGATAGAACTAGCCTGATTCATCCTTGAAGATCCTGCTGTGCAACGAAGCAGAGCCCATCGCTGTTCCTCGGGACAGGGATGACGGATGCACTGCTGCGCTTTGGGCAGAGATGGAGCAATTAGGGGCTTCCCATTGTGGTCTCACGAGAAGCAACAGAGAGGGGCCAGGAAGGAGACCTTCTGCATGGATGCTGTTCCGCCGGGTCCCGTCCAGCCTGCCGTGTGGGGCTGCCCTGGGGAAGGCCTGGTGAGGTGGGGCGGGCTGTGGCCAGCCCTGGAAGCCTCACTCTGTCCCTTTGTTGCTGGGGATGTGCTGCCATCATAACTAATAAGCCACTTGTAGAGATAAAGTGAAATCGTAAAGAGTACTCAAATAGTTCAGAAATAGTTAGGAAAAGGAAATACGTAGCAAAGTGATAGATTTATAAAGTGATACGTAGTACTTCAGCTCATTAACTCTGTTAAATGTATTGAATATAATGTGTAAGTATATACTTTTATACCTTGTGTTCTTATTTTCATTCAATGGAAAATAATTCCCTTGTCCTTTGTGCCTTCCTCTTGGACCCATGGCTTGTTTAGAAGCATGCCTTTTGGTTTCCAAATTTGGGGAAATTGTAAATATTTTCAAGGTGTTGAAGTTCGTTTTATGGCCCCGAATATGGTCTGTGCTGGTGAATATTTCATGTGCCCTTGGCGGGAACGTACGTTCTGTTCTTGTTGGGTGAACTGCTCTGTGTTAATTAGACCAAGCTGGTAGACCACTGTTCCGGTCTGGTGTATCGTACGGATTTTCTGTTCACCCGTTCCATTGATTACAAAGAGAGAAGTATCATAGTTTCCAGCTATAATTACGGATTTATCTATTTTTCTTTTCAACCCAATCAGCTTTTGCTTCACAGATTTTATTTATTTATTTATTTATTTTAAAAGATTTTATTTATTTATTGGACAGAGAGAGACACAGCGAGAGAGGGAACACAAGCAGGGGGAGTTGGGGAGGGAGAAGCAGGCTCCCCGTGGAGCAGGGAGCCCGACGCGGGGCTCGATCCCAGGACCCTGGGACCATGGCCTGAGCCGAAGGCAGACGCTCAACGACTGAGCCACCCAGGCGCCCCTTGCTTCACAGATTTTCGAGCTCTTTCATTAGCTGCATACACACTCAGGATCATGTCTCTTGATTAATTGACCCCCTATCTTTGTGTGTTGTCCTTCTTCATCCCTGGTAATATGGCTTGTTCTGAAGTCTCCTCTGACTGATACAAATATGTTCATTCCAGCTTACCTTCAATTAGTGTTTGTACGGTACGGCTTCTTCCATCTTTGTATTTTTACCCTATGTATGTCTTCATATTTAAGTGGGTTTCTTAGAATGGCATATTGCTGGGTCTTGCTTCTTTTATCTGTTATTCTGATATTCTGAATCAGATATTCTCTGATTTTAAATTGAATGCGTTAAATCATTCGATCACAAATTATGAACAGCTTTCCATACACGAAAATTCTTTCAAAATATTATCTTTAATGTCTGAAGAATATTCTATACAATTATTTTTTTAAAAGATTTATTTAGTTAATTTATTTGAGAGAGGGAGACCGTGTGCCAGGGGAGGAGCAGAGGCAGAGGGACAAGCAGACTCCCTGCTGAGCAGGGAGCTCGACATAGGACTTGATCCCACGACCGTGAAATCATGACCTGAACCGAAGGCAGATGCTTAACTGACTGAGCCACCCAGGCGCCCCTGAAGAATATTCTGTGTAACAGATATTTCCAAATATATCCTCAATATCTTCTTGTTTTGGGACAGTTTCTATTAAAATTAAAGCTTCAGTAAATATTCCCATAGCTAAATCCTTGGGCATATCCTTGATCATTTTCTAGAAGTACCATTATTGAGTCATGGGACATGTTTATTTTAAGATGTTGATATTAATAGCCAAATCAGCTCCTAAAATGATTGTGTGGTAGTAAACACTAGCTTTGGATCTCCATCTTTCTGGAATCTCAGCGCCTAGGACTGTCGTAGGCTTGGGGACACAGGCTCACTCAGTCCGCTCAGTCAGTGGTCTGGGGAACGCATGACTTCAGCTCTGGGAGTCCCCGAGGACGTAAGGCTTTGTCCCGGTAAGCTGACATCTGCCTAAGGGGACCTGCCTCTGGTTGAGGGCTGAGTGTTCTCGGGCCCCCTGATACCCCAGCTTGGCTGGTCCTCCACGCTCTTGCTCGCCTGTCTCCTTCTCAGTGCTCAGCTCTGTGTCCAAAGCCACCTCCTTGCGGGGTACCCTGGCTATGTGATTGACAACCTCCTCCCCCCAATTCCTGTCATAATTTAGATTCATGGGAAGGCAGAACCTAGAGCTCAGGCTGAGTCTCTGTTCGGACTGTGAGCAAATCTGATGTTGGTCACTTTCCGACTGAAGCCCCTCGGAGCTGTGGTCCTGCTGGTCTCTCTAACCTGCCTCCACAGTGTTGGAGAACATGCGTTCAGCTGGCGGAGCTACAAGACGGAGGGGGTACCTGGTCCTCAGTGAATTTACGAGTGAGAAATAAAGCTTGTTCCTTAAGCCACAGAGACTGTAGATTTGCCTGTTTTGAGAATGAACTTTCCTCTCCTGACTAGTTTGGGTGGAGAGTTTGACCTTGTTTGTGGAATAGAAAAAGGGACTGTGTGGTGGGAATGTGGTGACCGAGGAGGGTGGCGCATGCTGGGGTCGTCGGTCTGGGGGGGCGGGAAGGCCTTTATCAGCACAGGGTCAGGATGACATTGCAGGCACACCGTGCTGCTGGCTGGGGCTTGGCGTGGTGGGAGGGAGGAACAGGTGGATCCAGTTCGCAGTTTGGAGGCAGGGAAGACCACACTTGACCAAAGGTTCGAGGTTGGGGTTAAGGAAAGAGAAGCCAAAGATCAGGGCTCCCCGTTCTGTCCCATCCATTGCATGAAGTGTGGGGCCTATCTTTGCAACAAGAAGACGCGGTGAAAAGCAGTTTGGTGAGGAATTCCCAGGCTCTGTTTGGGCATCTTAAGTTTGCGATGCCCATTAGAGTCAAGAGGAAAGAGTAATGTGCTGTTTGAGTGGGTGTGATCAGGTGCGGAGCGTGTGTCTTGAGCATGGCGCCCCCAGGTTTGTGAACCATGGGGCCTTGACCCCATACACATTTTGTGGGGTGTGTTAGGTCTGTAGTGTCCTGGAAGGACAGCAAATGGCCAGTTTATATTCGAATCTCTGCAGATTTCTTGTGGACAGGGGAGTGCCTTCACTGTGTGCAGGAGAGTCCTTGTAGCGCCAATTTCTCGGCAGCTAGTGGTTTGCATTTAAAGCAGTCCACTTGGTCTGCATAATTGTTTGATGCACACACACAGTTTTATGCCAAGTCAGACTGCCACATGGTGCCTCGAGGAGCAGCATTTCAATTTCTGCAGTTTGGTGGTGCATGATGGAATGCTGTTTGGTGGTGCATGATGGAATGCTGTTCTCAGCGGACCCTGTGGCGCTGAAGGCTTGCATTCACAGTTTCCCTCCCTCCCTCCTTGAGAACAGCAACTCAGGGCTGAAATGGAGTCCAGGCTTTGCTAACTTGTCAGGAGCCCCCAGCAGTGATGGTGCATCATTACGTTTCCTTCCAACGGAGTTACATTTAGTAGACATGTTTGTCCCTGCAAATCCAAGCCCAGCTTCTGGTAGTGGGGAAAGGGTGTGTAAAGATGAGCAAGGCACGGTCCAAGGGCAAGGAGTTCACGTTACATGAGGATGGATACACATGCTGACTTGACCACAGCCGAAGGTTTATTGAAGCGAGTCCTCAGGGAGTGAATGGGCATCGTGCTCCCGGAATGTCAGGGGAGATAACACCATCTGGGGTTCAGGGAGGCTTCTTGGGTGGTGGGGCTGTAGCTGAGTTCCAAAGCGGGGACAGCCAAATGCCAGGTCGGAGTGCTAGCACAAAAGCCCCAGAAGGAGGAGACTGCACTTCTTCTTTATTCCAGGGACAGAAACCTACTAATTCGAGCCCCTGGGAGAACTGCCGGCCTGGGTAACTGGTGTGGCCGGATCTGGGCGTTGGGTTGATACAGTCAAGAATGTGTCTCATGTCTCAGCCATCTTCCTCCTGGTCGTCTCCATTCTCAGCAGACCCTCCCACCTGCAGATAGCGTTAGCCGCTGAGAGTTCCAGTGCGCATCCCGCTGGCTGAGCCCCTTGCAGAAGTCCATGTGGCCTGTGGCCGTTCCTGAACCCGCCACCGCCCAGGGGGAGATGTGTCTGCATTCGACCACTGCAGGCCCTGGGGCCGCCCTGGCTGCTGCTGGGCGTGCGTGGTAGCCTCTCCTGACGTGTGGATGGAAGGTGAGGGAGGGGTGCTTTTCCACAGCAAAATCGAGGTGCTGCTACCAGAGGAAAGGGAATGGTACCCAACCCTCCAGCCTCTAAGACCGTGAATTGAATGTGTGCCTTTCCTCGGCCCCTGTAACAAATCATCACACATTTAGTGGCCTAATATAAGACGCACGATTCGCCTACAATTTTGGAGGTCAGAAGTCTGAGACTGGGTGACGTGAAGGTGTCGGGGGGCTGGGTCCTTCTGAGCTCCAAAGGAGAATCGATTACTTGCCTTTCCAGCTTCTAGAGGTGCCCACGTGGCTGGGTTCCTGGCCCTTCCTCTGTCTTCGAGCCAGCAATGTTGGACTGGATCTTTCTCACTCTGCCGTCTGGTGGGTTTGCTGTCTTTGGTCTGCACCTTCCAGGTGTAAAGACCCTGTGATGACTTGGGGCCCAGCAGCACGGTCCAGAATCACCTTACCACGTCCGTGCGTTATCTGGTTTCTCTTCAGCACCATCACAGAACGATAGTCTCCCTTTTCCAAGCAAGGAAACGCTATCGAGGTAACAAGAGGTTAAGCAGAGCATACGGTGTTTATGCTCTTGTGTTTCCACTGGAGAGAATGTTTTGGAGGCCCTTGGGTTAGAAATAGTGTTTGCCTGGGTGCCCAGGCGGTGGCGTGAGGCCCTGTTCTGCAACTGGCTGGGAGCCTGGAGGCCTGGTTCTCCCGTTTGCTCTACCAGTGAAAGACACTGTGCACTCAGACGGATGCCTGGGGCTTTGAGTGTCTTCCAGATGAAAGGAAGGGGGGAGACTTCTCAGCCGGGGTGCCTGTGGTGGGCCCTGCAGAGGGTCCATGAGAACCTATGGCATTTCCGCTGCCCCAGGGGCTTTTAGGTCTGCAGGCTGTGGGGCTTGGAGTCCTGTTAGGGCAGGGGTGTGTACATGAGCCAGGCTCCACCTCTCTGCAGGGCAGCCTGGCAGGCACTGAACTTGGCCTCACAGCTGTGTCTGGTCTGTCTGGAGCTGCCTCCAGCCAGGTTCCTTCAGGAAGGGAAGGAAAATAGGGGCACCCACCCGAGGTGTTGTGATGGACATACGTCTGCTCTTCCTGCACCTCCTCGCATCCGCCTTTGTCCCCCACACTGACCTCATGGCAGTTTTCTGGAGCGCAGTTCGGATGAGGCTGTGACTCTCCTCCCTTGCTTTGCCATCTTATGTCTTTTTAGTGTCGGTTTTTTTGTTTGTTTGTTTGTTTTTGAGGAGGGCAGAAATTAAAATACGAGAACAGTTCATTTTTTTGCATAGCCTATTTTTTCCCGCATGGAATTAAAGGAAAATGACCATGATATTGTGACTAATTTTCTAGTTCTCCTGGAGAACGTTCCACCCAGTGGTGTGTGTTCCCAAGTTCCTGGGCATCTCCTACAGAAACGGTACTGGGCTTTGTGCTGGGGAGGGACTTGCCACCAGGAAGCTTGCTGTTTGTATCGGGTTCCCACAGCTACTTTAACAAATCACTGCAGACACAGTGGTTTAAAACAACACACATTAGGGGCGCCTGGGTGGCTCAGTTGGTTAAACGACTGCCTTCAGCTCGGGTCATGATCCCGGAGTCCCGGGATCGAGTCCCGCATCGGGCTCCCTGCTCGGCGGGGAGTCTGCTTCTCCCTCTGACCCTCTTCCCTCTCGTGCTCTCTGTCTCTCATTCTCTCTCTCTCAAATAAATAAAATCTTTAAAAAAAAATGATTACAGACTATAAACTGCATACATAAATTATTTTCCATAACTTATACTGAAAATTACGAAGGCAATAAAATAAATAAAATCTTTAAAAAAAATAAAAACACACACACATTAGTTGTCCTTTCACTCTGGGGGTTGCAGTTCCTAAAATCAAGGTGACAGCAGGGCTGCATTCATTCAGGAAGCCTCAAGGGAAAACCCCACTAACTTGCCTCTTTTTCAGTTTGAAGAGCCACCCACACTCCTTTTGGAGCCGGTTCCTTGTACCTGTCCCGCTCATACTGTCATGTGTCTTCCTGCTGGCTCTGATGCCCTTGCCTTCCCCTTCGAGGGACTCTGGTGAATCATGTTGGGCTCACTGGGTAATCCGGGGTAACCTATCTCACAAGTGAGTTTAATCACATCTGCAAAGTTCCTTTTGCCACACTAGGTCACGTGTGCACAGGTTCTGGGGATTAGGATCTGGACATCTTTGTGGGGCCATCATGCCACCTGCCAAGAGTCGTGTGTTATGTAGTGGTCAAATACTTGAGGATTTTCTAGATATCTTTGTTGTTGATTTATAATGTAATTTTATTCTGACCAGAGAGCAGACTAGATGTATGTATGAATCCTATTCAGTTTTTAGAGACTCATTTTATGGTTCCAGCTGTGGTCTGAGGAAATGTTTCATGTGGATCTAAGAAAAATACGAATTCTGCTGCTGTTGGGCAGGGTGTTGAATCATTGTGAATTAGGTGAACTTGCTTGGTAGTGTGGTTCAGGTCTTCCAAATCTTTACTGATTTCCGTTTTTTTTAAAAAATTTTTTATTTATTTGTTGGAGAGAGAGAGAGAGAGTGCACAAGCAGGGGGAGTGGCAGAGGGAGAAGCAGGCTCCCTGCTGAAGGAGAGCCCAACATGGCGCTCGATCCCAGGACTCTGGGATCATGACCTGAGTGAAAGGCAGGTGCTTAACTTACTGAGCCACCCAGGCACCCCATCTTTACCGATTTTTGATTTACTTTTTAGGTCAGTCTGTGAGAGAGAGGCACTGAAATCTCTGACTGTAATTATGCATTTGTTTATATCTCTTTGCAGATCTGTTTCTGCTTTATGCACTTTCAGCTCTGCCATTAGATCACAAATACTTAGGATTGTTTTATCTTCTTATCTCATATTTTCAGGAACTGATCTTTTCATCATTATGGAATGAACTTGCTAATTTTCTTTGCTTTAAAATCTACTTTATATGATATTAACCTATCTTTTCTTCTTTATTTTCTACAGGCTTGGAATGATCTATCTTCTCCTATCATTTTACCTTTAAACATTTATATTTTTATATTTAAAACAGGTTTCTTGTAGGCAGCATATCATTCAGTCTTTCTTTTTAAAAAAATCTATCCTGACAGTCTCTGCCTTTTAATTGAGGTGTTTGGCCCATTTATAGTTAATGAGATGCAGATACGGTTGTTTTTAAATCTGCTATCTTCCTATTTGTTTCATATTTATTCCTTTTGTTGTTTATTCCTGTTTCTTCTTTTTCTGATTCCCTTTGGATTACTTGTATATTCATGATTCCACTTTATCTCTTTTATTGGCTATAACTTTTTGTTTTGTTATTGTAATGGTTGCTTTATTTTTATTTTATTTTTTTAAAAGATTTTATTTATTTATTTCAAAGAGAGAGAGAATGAGAGATAGAGAGCACGAGAGGGAAGAGGGTCAGAGGGAGAAGCAGACTCCCTGCTGAGCAGGGAGCCCGATGCGGGACTCGATCCCGGGACTCCAGGATCATGACCTGAGCCGAAGGCAGTCGCTTAACCAACTGAGCCACCCAGGCGCCCTTTATACATCTTTAATGTGTCACAGTCAACTTCCAAGTGATATTCCCTGGCTGTGTGTATAGTGCAAGAGCCTTACAATAATATACATACCTGTCTCCCCTCCTTACTCTATCATTTCCATACCTTTTACTTCTATATATGTTATAAACTGGGCAATGCATTTTTACTAATTTTGGTTTAAACAGTCAACTCTATTTTAAAGTGATTTAAATAATAACTGTCTTCATATTTACCCCGTATAGTTACTATTTCTGGTATTCTTTATTATTTTGTGTAGATACAGATAATCCATCTGCTCTCATTTTCCTTTTGACTTCCTTTCATGCAGTGCAGTTTTACTGGTGATAATAGTTTTCAGCATTTTTGTGTCTGAAAAAATTGCCTTAGTTTTTGAAGCTATTTTTATGGAGTTAAGAGGATTCTAGGATTCTAGGTTGACAGTGTTTTTCAATAATTTAAAGTTGAGCTTTTGTCCTTCAGCTGGAATGACAACATCCCTTTGCTGTTATGCTTATCTCTAGCCCTCTGCAGCTAATGCAACACTTTTATCTGGCTTCCTTTAATATTTTTTTTCTTTATCATTGAAAAATTTGACTATAATGTGCCTTTGTGTAGTTTTCTTCATGTTTATTGTGCTTTAGGTTTGTTGAGTATTTATTTCTGACCTATGGGTTCATGTTTCCATCAAATTTAGAAGATTTTTGCTGTGCTACATCCAACCTCTCTTCCTCCAGGAGCTGTTATTGTGTGTATATTTGGCCACTTAATGTTGTTCTACAGCACCTGATGCTCTGCATTTGTTTGAGCTATTTTCCCTCTGCATTTAATTTCACCTGTGTCTTCAAGTTCAGTAATCTTCCCTTCTGCAATGTTTAATATGCTTTTACTTCTATCCATCATATTTCTTTAATCTCATACCTTATTGTTTTCATTTCTAGAACTTCCTTTTGGGTGTTTTTAAATGTCTTCCTAACATGTATAGTCCTTCCTCTATCTTCCGGAATATAGAAAATAGTTTTAACAACTGTTTTGGTTCTTTTCTACTAACTTTGTCATCTGTGTGAATGCTGGGTCAGTTTTGATGGATTGCTTTTTTCTCCTCATAATAGGTATTATTTTCTTATTTCTTTATATTCCTGATAGTCTTTGATTGAATGCCAGACATTGGGAGTTTCCCCTTGTTGTATGCTGGATATTTTTCTATTCCTGTTCCTAAATATTTTTGAGCTTTGTTGTGTACCATGGCTGAGTTCCATGGAAACAATTTGATCCTGTCAGATTTTGATTTTACGTTTCTTATGAGGGAGCAGAACAAATTTTAACCTAGGGTTAATTTATTCCACTACTGAAACAAAATTCTTTCAAGTGCTCTGCCCTATCCACTGTAACTTAAAATTTCCCCACTCTGGCTGCTGGAAATAGGTCCTGTTCAGGCTTTGTGTGAGCTCCATTGCTGTTCCCTTTAATTCTCTTGTGTGGTCCTGTTCCTGGTCTTGGGTATTGGGTAGCTTTTTCACATGCACGCACTGGCCATATTTGCCAACCACTTGAGGGGAGCCCTCTGCAGGTCTCCAGAGTTCTCACCATGTGCAGCCCTCTCCCTGCTGGCACTCTGTGACCTCTAGCCTCTTTGTCTCTTGTGGACTCCCACTTTGTCTCCTCAACTCAAGGAGACCACTGTGTTCTGTCTAGAGTATATTTCAGTGAAATACAGACTTATTAAGGCAGACACAGGAGACCGCTTGCTAGGCCTTCTCTCTATAGCTTTTCATCACTTTTGGAATTGCAGCTCCAAGTAGCTGACCTGTTAAAATGGCTTGTTCCATGCCTGAGCAGCTATGTGTGCAGAAAGCTCCTCCTAGCTTTTGTCAGTTTTACTGATTAGTTCCAGTGCCGCCGCTGTGACATGCATCCAAATCCTGTGACCAACCTTCCTCTTATCTCTCAGGGCCTAACTTCAGTCCCTAACCCATGTAGGTTGTTCTCCTCGATTTTCTCTTTTTTTTTTCCAAGTGAGGGGCTCATATTTAAATATGACACTCCAGGCAAGTTCCAATTATAGGGTAAGGTTATTACCTCCTGCTTCCTTGATATTATGACTGTTATTGTAGCTCAAGATTGCTTTGGCCTTTTTTGATGTCTGGGTTATTCTGTTGTCTGACAGTGAACTTAAAATTGTTGGAAACCCCCAAATCCTGTTTACATACATGATTGTTAAGGTACGATAAGCATGGTATTTCTTTGTTTCAGTATTGGTTTTTGAGGGATAAATTTTTGAGGTTTTTTGAGGCAACTGTGTGTTAAAGATGTATTAGGAAGGAGTAGAACACAGGTGCAGGATCCAGGTTTGCAGTGGGTGAGTCCTCAACATGCACACACTACTTATATCTTTAGTGAAACCACATTAGGTGAAGCCTCGTTAGAAGAGGGTGCATGCTCGAAGGACAGCTGAACATTTGGTTACCTGAGGATTCTGATGTTTTACAGAAGTCTTAAATTTGGCAGATTTCAGTATTTCAAGCCAGACTGTCTTTTGAATTGGTTCTGATTCATTAAACCACACTTTAGAGAACACTTATTTAACCGGTAACACTTATGGTGTTGAAGTTTATGAAGTAACAAATGACATGTGCTATTGACTTAATGCCGAAATAAAGATGAGCCATTGATATTTGATTAAGATAACAGCTGTTATAGAAGTGCTATACCCTAATGCAAAGAACACTGTTATTATACAGTAGGATAAAATAGTTACTGCAAAGCACCCCAATTTAGGAAATAAAGGTTACATGAGAGCATGAAATTATTCTAAGTTAATTTTGCACTCTGCTCTTGAAGCTGATTAGTATAAAATGTAATGAAATGCAATTTTTGCTAAACAGCTGAGCCAGGAGGGTAGCCCAGAAACCTGCAATTAGCACTGATTGGTACTGAGCCTTTTGTGTGTCAGAGAAGATCTGAGTGCACAATGCTAGTTAACAAGGTGACCCCTACCAAGACTGGTTACTCTGGCCTCTGGAAAGTGGACTGACATCAGACTGTTATTTTTGTGATTGTCTTTTGGGGACCATGGGGGACACCACAGTCACTTCCAATTTCCCTGGTGCAGGAGGAAGGTGACGTGGGAGGTCTTGAAGCCATTGTGTATGTGCCTAGGTAGGGGAGGGGGTTGCTTCTGGTCCCCTGGAGTGAGGCCAGGTCCAGTATATTGCTCAGGTCCTGCCCTTCCCCCCATCTCTGGCTAATGGTGGTACATACAGTCCTAATAATGAGCTTTGGCTAACAAACCACACCATTTGGGCATTCAGAAAGTAGTCCTTCCCCAAGGTCTTAGAACGAAGTTCTTTCTTTTCTGGATGCAATGTGTGGTTCTGACCCAGCCACCTGGTACCTTGGGTTGCTCTAAAAAAGTTGATGTGTGTGTGTGTGTGTGTGTGTGTGTGTGTGTGTGTGTGTGTGCAAATTAATAGAACTCTCCCTGGTGCTGGCCTATGGGGGTAAAAGCGGTAAGAGCTGAGCCTGACGTGGGAGGAAGAGGTGTCCTTCCCCTAATGTGGAGAAACTCCACCACGGTTTTGGAGCCATGGTGAGACTTGGCTTGTTGACCTTGCTGGGCAGAATTCACGCTGAAGAATTGGACTAGTGGCTTTGTCGTGTGGCTGCATCAGCCACCACAGCCATGGGCCTCCTGGGCTTCTCACCTGCTTTGTAGTGGGCTGAGTGCACCCATGCAGTGACGGAGGTTTTGGGAAAAGGAGATCCCAAGCTGAAGGAAGGAAAGCATTCTTACAAGTGCAGTTTGGACACATGGAATTATTAATTTGACTATTAAAAGTTGTGTGAGCTCATTATGTAGTCTGGGCCAATGGAGGGGACAATATCAGTTACACGCCTGTGAAATTAAGTATGGGTTAGATGCTTATGTCCTTAAAGACTTCAAGGCAGGCATAAAGAGGATTTCAGCCTACTCTGGGCCTTCATTTTCTCTTTCCTGATTTTTACCGATGTTCATGTTGAATAGAGTGATCTCTTATATCCTGTTACATCAGTGAAATGGGAGACAGTATAAGAAAATCAGATCAACAACCTATAAGAGTGATGGTCATAGCTGGTGTGCAGGAAACATACATGTTTCAAGATAAATAGGTATAAAATTGAGCAGAAGTGATGTGGGCTAGATCCAGGGGTCAGTGGGCACCATATTCTTTATCCAGATCCCAGATGCTCTTCCTGGCAGTAGGTCTTATTTTCCTCAGCATCTCCTCATTCTGAGGTGGTGAGGGAGTGCACTCATGACTTTGGCCTGGGCATTACTTACCCTCTTGCTCTGTGACCAAGAGCCAGCCACGTGACACCCACATGACCTCCTTGTCTGAAGGGAATGGGAGTGGTCCCCAGTGTCTCATATTGATGTGGTGCAGAATGGAAGGTCCATTTGTCTTATTCTTTGAAGTCAGCTCCATTTAGCCCAACAAAGGCCCATGCTGAAGGATTTCTGGGTACCTGGCACAAAGGTTGGGTTCTTTGGGTTGCCAGTGGCAGACACCCTTCTCTCCATGGCAAAGAGGACCTATATAGAATCAACAGTGCTGGTGCTCTCTGCTTCCATCTGTGTTGCCTTGGCTCTTGGTGGGTCCCCGTGAGCTGGCCTCAGTGGTCCAGCACCAGCAATTTTCACGTGAAACTCCACTGGGAAGGGAGAGTCTCTGCCTGATGGTTCCAAAATTGGAGTACTGGGATTTCTGTAATTAGGTGATCTTGGGTCACATGCCCAGGCCTAAATCAATTCCTGTGGCCACAGGATCGGGGTGTGGATTTGCCAGGCCTGGGTCACATGCTTACCCTGAACTGTGGGGTGCAAGGGAGGTGGGGTCCATCCTGGCTAAACCACGCAGATGGAGAACGCGGGGGAGCTGGCCTCCAGAGAAAGTCAGGGTACCATGGTGCTCAGTAAGTATTTGTTAAATCACTGACTGATAATGGTGCAAAGATAGTGTATCAGTCAGGGTTCTCCAGAGAAACAGAACCACCAGAATCCTGGGTCACATGATAATGGAGGCTGGCAAGTCCAAAGATCTGCTGCCTGAGCTGGAAACCAGGAGAGTCAGTGTAAATGCCGGGAAATGCCAGTCCAAAGCTGGCAGGCCCAAGACCCAGAAAGAGCCAAGGTTTCCGTTCGAGTCCCAAGACAGGGCAAAACCAGTGTCCCAGCTCAAGGCAGTCAGGCAGGAGAAAATGTTCCCTTACTTGTGGGTGGGTCAGCCCTTTTGCTCTAGGAGGCCTTCAACTGATTGGAGGGGGCCCACCACCATAGGGCAGGAACTCTGCTTCAGTCAGTCTGTGGATCCAAATGTTAATCTCATCCAGAAGCAGCTTCACAGACACACCCACAAGAGTGACCCAGTGTCAGGGCCACCTGTGCCCCAGTCAATGTGGCACATAATGCTTTGACTTCCAATCCACTATGTTTTGTTGGGAAACTCTCCTAGTTTGAGGAGAGTCTTTGTTTTTGCCTCTGATCAGTGGTAACAGCCAACGAATAACTTGCCTCTAATGGTGGAGAAGTTTGGGAATAATAAGGTACCATAGTCCTATTTTGGGGTGTGCCTGTGAGAACTGTAAGATTTTTGAGATGTAAATATCTCCTCTCACCCACAAGATGTACCCCTGATGGGTTTGTTTCTCCCCCAGTACCCAAGGTAATTGCATTTTTAATGTTGTATTCTGTACCTGTCAGGAGTTAAATAAAGCCAGTAAACTCAGGTTAGTTTCTAACGACATTTATGTCATTTCTAAAGATGAAGATAACTTATTAGGCATGCAGTTTTACACTAAAGGAGGTGTGGGTGTGGCCTGGAAACTTCCATACTGGAAGGGACCCTGGTCCCAGACGTGTGGGGACCCTTGCACATCAGCGTTCGTGGGTCTGGGGACTAAGACACATTCTGTGCTTCCCAGTCTTCTGACACTTGCTCTAATGGGTCCCCAAAGCAGGTGGGTAACAAGCAGTGCCCGGGGCTGGTCATGGCCAAACGCCATCATTTATACTTGAGGTTCTCGGAGACACCTAAAGCCCCGGGCACAGCTGGGTCAGGGGGATTCCAGTCTGGTGGGTGGGGGTGTGTCCCAGCTGCCTACTCCAGGTACAAGGGCTTGAACAAGCTGGAGCAAGAGGGGCAGGGGTGCAGACCCCCTGGGCTAACAGTAACTCCCCTAAGACATCATGGGCCCCCCGTTCCCAGCCCACCTGAGAAGTGAAGGCTCTCATGAAGCCAGCTCAACCTAGGCTACGGAGGCTGTGGCTCTCATCTCCTTCCCTTGCCCCCACTGAGGCAGGTGGCCTCCGCCTGGTCTGTCTGCCTCGAGCTGCTGTGCTCTGACCTTTCTCAGGATCTTTGTTTTCACCTCCTATCACAGATTGAGTTGTGTCCCTCCAGAATTCGTGTGTTGAAATCCTAACTTGACACTCAGAATATGACTTTATTTGGAGATAGGGTCTTTACACATGTAAGCAAGATAGAATGTGGTCATTCAGGTGGGACCTGATCCAGTGTGCCTGGTGATCTTAGGAAAGGGAGACTTTGGACACCGAGACAGCACACGGGGGGAAGATGATGTGAAAACTCAGGAGCCATGCAGGCAGAGGGCGGGAGCGATGCCTCTGCAAGTCAAGGAGCACCGAAGATGCTGCCACCCCACCAGCGGTTTGGAGAGGAGCCTAGGGGAGATCGCCCCTGCGATTTCACCTGGAGGGAAGTGTGAGTAGGAGCGAGTGCCTGGCTTCCCCAGCTGTCTGGGGCTCTACCCAGTGTAGACTCGCCCAGAATGCTGCAGGGATCAGCATGGCTGAGTGGTTGGGAGAAGCTGGTAGCTCAGCAGCGGGGCTTGGAACTCATCAAAGGAAAGCTACTCACTGCCTCAGGGGTCATCCCGCTAATCAGGAAGCCCACCCTGGCCGCTGGGGCACCTCACCTGCAGAATGCCTCCCTGGCCCACGGACAAGGGTAACGAAGACCACAACTGGCCCAGTGTTTCCTGTGGCGCCCGCCCCCGTGGCTGGCTCCCTGTGTGCATGCTGTGGGCGGCAGGAGCCGGAATTTGCTGAACTCTAGGGGGCGCGCACAGAAAGCCGCCTGCAGGATGGAGAGAAGGTTCACAGGTTATTTCAGGACATTGCACTGGGAGAACAAAGAGGAGGCTCTCAGCACCGGGCTTGGCCTTTTGGGAAAGAGAGAAGGCCTGCAACTTCACAGATTCCCCAGGCGGGAATTAGACGTGTGGAGGGGGCGTATCTGCAGTAAAAGTCCGAGAAAGCCTCAAGCTACAGCCGGAGCAACTTTGCATCCTGTCTCCACCCCACTGCACATTGCGCACCTGTACTTTAGCCACCTGGGGTGATCCCTGGGTTTCTCGTGCATGCCCTGCACTTCCCCATCTTCCTGCTTTCACTCAGTTCATCCTTCCGGAATGTTCTCCTGTCTACCTGAAGTCCGTTTCAGGCAGTGCTCCTCCTGTGAGGCGGGCAGAGAACTCGATGTGGGCTCTCTCCTCATTGTGGGGGCTGCTCAGGGTCAGACCCTTCAGACCAGCTGCTGCAGTGTGTGGGCCCGGATGGAAGGGTGTGCAGTGTTCCCGGACAAGCCCCGTGCCGCGTACCAGCATCTTCTGGGGTGAGGACCGTTTTCAGGGACGACCAGCTCACCACCCGGAAGCCATCCTGCTTGGAAGAACAGTGGCTGTCAGTGGTCCTGTGGATGGGGAGCGTGCCGATGGAGCGCCTTCGCTGTCAGTGGTCCTGGGGGCGGGGAGCATGCCGATGGAGCACCTTCACTCTTCTGAGGGAGAAGGACAAAGATGGGACACGGTTCCGAGGACGGAGGGAGCATCCCTGGTGTCTGCTCTGCTGAACACCCTACAGCCCGCAGGCAGCCTTGAAGATGCCTTGCTGGACGCACCACGGTCCTCTTAGTGGGGAGAACATGTGGCTCTGGCCCCTTGGCTGGACCTCGAGGCCCTCGCTGCCTGTCCTGGGTTGAATGGGGTCCCTCACCCCCCAAAATTCATGTCCACCCAGAACTGCAGAATGTCACCTTATTTGGAGAGAGAGTCTTTGCAGGTGTGACTTACTAAATCAAGAGGAAGTTACACTGGGCTAGGGTGTGGCCTGGGGTGTGCCCAAAGCCCAGTGACTGGCACCCTTATTAGAAGATGAGAGGACACAGGAGAGCAGTGTGTGATGACAGAGACAGGGACTGGAGGGACACAGCCACAAGCCAAGGAGTGGCCAGGCTTGCCGTCAGCCCCCGCGGGCTGGGGGAGGGGCTCCCTCACAGCCCCCAGAAGAACCAGCCAGGCACAACTCGATTTTGGACTTCTGGCCTCCAGAACTTTGAGAGGATGGACTTCTGTTGTTCTAAGCTACCAAATCCGTGGGAATTTGTTACGGCAGCTCCAGGAAGCTCACACGCTGCTGGGCTCGCCTTGCGCCGCGAGAAGGAGAGCGTCGTGTCTGCCTCACCTGCCTCTGTAACACCCCCCACACCCCCTGTTTGTTCCTCTCAAACCCCCACACACCCTAACCTTTTTGATAGGTCAGTATGTCAGCCTATAGGCTCTGGCAGGATTGATTATAACCTGCAGTTTGAAGTTCTTTAACCAGCAAAATGTTTGTGTTTGCATGCTTTTTTATTTTTAATTAACTGTTTGGCACATAGCATGCTTTTTAATGCTTTCAGTTACCACATATAATTATTTAGATGTAAATTTTAGAAATGTCAAGTGACTGGTTTCTTGGCAGAGGTAGTTTGAAAGCTATAAACCTCCCACATCTGATACTCTGTTCCCATGAGCCTGAGCCTTGCAGACCACAGCGGGCATGCCCCTGGGTAGGCTGAGGGGTGGGTGATGAGCCACAGGAGCAACATTTGTGATGGATTTTACTGAGGAGCAGTAATTTAAATCGTGTTTACGGTAAACCCTCTTCCACTTACCGGGCACATTTTGGATAGGATGCAGAATTCCCATGGATTTTCATTCAGTTCAAGCCTTGCATCACTAGTCTCTGGGGATGTATTTAAGAAAGATATCCTTTCCACCCCTGTTTATTGCAGCATTATTTACAATAACCAAACAATGGAAGGAACCCAAGTGTCCATCGACTGATGAATGGATAAAGAAGATGTGGTCTATATATATATACAATGGAATATCCGCCATAAAAATGAGATCTTGCCATTTGCAACAAAATGGATGGTGCTAGGGGTTATTATGCTAAGTGAAATTAGTCAGTCAGACAAAGACAAATACCATAGAATCTCACTCGTATGTGGAATTTAAGAAACAAAACAAACAAGCAAAGGGAAAAAAAAAGAGAGACAAACCGAGAAACAGCTCTTAACTCTAGAGAACACACTGATGTTTCCAAGAGGGGAGATGGATGGGGGGATGTGTTTTATAAGGGATGGAGATTCAAGAGTACACTTATCATGATGAAAAAAAATTTAAAAAGCAAGATATCTTTTCGGTGTGAGATAGGGCCATCCATTCCTTTGCTGACTTTTCTTGGGCATCTTGCTTGTGCCAGGTGGTATAGGAGCTGAGGTTGGAGTGTGACCAGGTGGGTATAGGAGCTGAGGATGGAGCGTGACTAGCTGTGTCTCTGGACCTCGGGGAGCTTCCATCCGCTGATGTTCCTGCCTGGCTGGGTGGTTCGGGGACGGGATGTCTTCCTGCCATTAGTGGAAATGATTGGGAAAGAGTTTCTTAGTACAGCCTCCCTCCTCTGTTTTTTTTTTTTTTTAAAGATTTTATTTATTTATTTGACAGAGAGAGACACAGCGAGAGAGGGAACACAAGCAGGGGGAGTGGGAGAGGGAGAAGCAGGCTTCCCGCTGAGCTGGGAGCCCGATGCGGGGCTCGATCTCTTGACCTGGGATCATGACCTGAGCTGAAGGCAGACGCTTAACGACTGAGCCACCAAGCGCCCTCCCTCCTCTGGTTTTTGATACCATTTTGAAAATGAATGTTTTATAAGACAACTAGAATGTGATACAACAATTAAAATGCTTCCATTTGAGAATTCAAGGGAATGCTGATCTTTAATAGCCACAGATCTTGTTCCAAATATCTTCTGTGTGTGTGTGTGTGTGTGTGTGTGTGTGTGGTATGTGTGAGTGTGACATGCACTTGCTAGGGATTTCCTCTCTCCGCCGGGGAGGTGGGTCTAGGGTGGAGCCAAGACCAGAGGCCTGGAGGCCAGTGAGTTCTCTGTGGTCCTGCTGCCGGCAGTGGGGGTCACCCAGCATGGAGTCCTCAGCCGCTTAAAGAAGGGACTGTGGACAGCCTCTTAGGACCTGTGCTTGGGTGTTCTTAGAGGCTCTTACTGGGTACAGAGCTCATTGCTGTTGTTCTTTCAAGAAGTTAGCCAGAATAAGGATCAAAGGCTTCCTGAAAACACCTCATTATTTGCCTTTATCCCTGGAAGGCTGCCTCTGGGGAAGGGGTAGCAGCCCTGTGACCACATCTATGGCCCTACCTGCAGGTAGCAGATGGGGTCCAGGCCTGTGGCCTGAAGCTCGGCTCCCCATCCCTGTGGGGGACCCTGTTAACATGTTGGGGACCTTGGCCTCACATTGCCTGCAGGGGTCCCTTTGGCAGACGTGTCCAGGAGTAAATGTTGTTCCCTGAGATCCAGATCACAAGCCAAAGTGGTTTTTCCTAAACTATTCAAAGTTCAACTTAACACTTTCAATGTCAACGGCACAAGCTGTTCCTGCCCCTGAGTATTTGTGCAGATCCTGGTGGAATCTAACCCGCCTTGTGTGGTACTTTTTCTCACCAAACCATGGTCTCCTGGAGGGCAGGGCCCCCCCCGTTCTGACTGTCCCTTGTCCCCGGCGCCTGCACGGTCTCTTCACCATGGGGCTAAGTGCTTATCAGATGTTGGTTGATGAGTATAAGTCATGAGATACACTGATGGGAGATCTGCTCCAAATTAAGCTCAAGGAAAACAATTTGGAATTGTAATATTGACTCCGTTTTGTATCTTTTGTACTTTGTTGACAATATTGAACAAAGTTGTGTCCTACTTTAGTAGAAAATAGAAGTTTTCCATGGTACTGATTTTCTGGAAATCCAGTTCTGTCATTTAATGTAATGAATGAGATCACTCTCCTTATCCTCCCAGATGTGATGTGTCATAGTCTTAGTGATGGTAGCTGTAATCGGGGCTGAAAGTGGCTCTATGGCTTTACCACCAGTGTGTAAATCCCTGTGGCTGGCACCTTGTTGGTGTGCGTGAGTGGAAAGGTTTTCCAGCCAGACTGGAAGGTGAATCAAGCCACAGGAAGGAGGCTGTTCGCTTGAGGTTAGGACTCAAGCCCAAAGGCCCCCCACACAGGCGGCCTGTGTAGGAACACACACGGGGCAGCAGGGCAGGTGGAGGTCCACGTGGGTCGGAATGTGTTTGGGGTGACCTCAGAGCAGGGCCTCCGCTGAGCTCTGGGTTGGTGATCCTGGCACCCAGGCCCCAAGTGCCTGGGGGATTCAGAGGAAAATCAACGTGAGCTGGTCAGGAAGGTGAACATAATATTTGACTTGGGTTGAAAAGGGTACCTCAGGGGCTGCAGGGATGCGGGAAGAGTGAACTGCTTCAAACACTGAAACAAGTTTCCTTCTTTCATTTGAACGTTCAGTTTTGTTTGAGGAGCATACTGTTTCAGGAACTGTCCGGGAAGGCCTTAGTGGCTTTCCCTCTCAGCAGATTGTTTGCTTCTAGAATGGCCTGGACTCCCAGCCCAAGGCTCCAGAACCTTCTGTGGTTTATTACACTGGTGTCCACTCTCCACTTACTTGGTCAAATGCTCACTCAGGATGTTGTGTGCGTGTGCTGGTCGGGTCCATATGATATCTGAAGACAGAATAATCTTCTAATTTTTTCTGTCGGTTTTGATACATAAACAGTGTCAGGCTGGGACCAGCCTTTTAATAGATGACACTTGTGAGGCCAAATGAAAATTTAATCTCAGATACATCAGGAAAGGGCTGCGTGCGGAACTTCAGCTGCAAGATTCACAGGCACATTCGTGATTGGAAGACTTGATTACACTGGACTCATTAAGTAGAGGCTGTGCCTGGTATTTGTGATCTGCATTTATTTGTAAAACAGCAGTAGGTGTTTTAAATGGAACACAAATGGCACTTAAGCTTTCTGTAAATGCGGGTGTCACCGTCAGGTCCCTTGGAGCACCCCGATTCCTCCCATGTGAGGACAAAGCCAACTGTGCACCGTGAGCCCGCTTCACCGTCACCATGCCCAGAACTAAGCTGGCTGGGTCCACCACTGATTCGCCGCCGGGCTCCCAGACCCCTCGAGGCCCCTCGCCGCCCACTCCATCCATCACTGCCGGGCTCCGTTGGGTTTTCCCTCTGCCGCTGCTCACGCTGCCCTTTCTCACCCATTGCTCCAGTTGAGACCCTCTCTGCCTCTCTGGCTTCTTCTTCCTTTAAATTCAAACTCCAAATCTGGGGTCCATACTGGCCGGAATGCACTTGAATATCTCTTTGCAAAGTGACTTGGTTTTTATGCCAGTGGTGATGTAGTGAACTGTTGCATTATATTTCAGCATCCTGTTCTGCATCCTCGGCCGACCCCACCCTCCACCCCTCTGAACAGGCAGAATTTTAGTGACTTGCTGTCTTTGAATCTCAAAGTCAACTAGAAATCCTAGGAACCAAATGGATTCTCGCCAAAGATAAGGTCCCTTACAGGTAAACATCAGGAACCTCCTACCCCTCTTGTTAGGTGGACATGGGGAGGCAGAACTGAGAGGTAACTGGACAAGAATCATTGCATGAGGACCCACACAATATTCCTGGGGGTAAATGCACAGGACTCATGCCAGCCACGGTTGCTCATGGGGTGTATCTTGGGTCATGCAGCTGATGACATTTCTTACATTTCCCCCCGAACAATCTCCATCTTGTTGTTTGGGAGCCTAAGGGGCCATATTTTAAGCTTTCAGTGATTTCTAGGTTTCTTTCTTTCTTTTTTTTAAGATCTTATTTATTCATTTGGGAGAGAGAGAGAGAGAGTGCATGAGCAGTAGGGGGGTGGTGAGTCAGAGGGCAAGGGAAAGCAGACTCCCTGCTGAGCAGGGAGCTAGCCAGATACAGGGCTCGATCCCAGGATGCTGAGATCATGACCTGAGCTGAAGGCAGACACTCAACTGACTGAGCCACCCAGGTGCCCCATGATTTCTAGGTTTCTCGAAACAGAATTTTTCCTCTACCTGGAATCCATCTCCTTTCCCTCCCATCTGGTTGCCATCCTGCCCTCCTTGGAAGCCCAGGTCAGGCCACCTCCCCCCAAATCCCGAAGCCCTGCCCACCCCCCTCCAGGCATGGGGATGCCCATCACACTTGGAGCCTGGCCCCCGCCACCTGCCGGGGCAGTGAAGTGCCACATTCACCTTTGATCCACAGCCTCCGGGAAGCTGGCCCTGCACAGAGTCTGCTGCCGCAGCGTGTTTCTAGGGGGAGAGAGGCTGGTCTGGTGGCTAGAGACTCAAGCACCCTGCTCTTTGGATGCCCTAAAGATTTTGTGTAAAGAGTTCCTTTTCTTGTTAATCCCTGGGTGTTAGATGAGCAGAGATATGAGACTCAATACAAATAAAGCCAGAAGCATCTTTCTTAATTAAATTTGAAATGCTAGTAGTTATCCACGTTATTAAGGCAGATTGAATCTACCTTATTGCTGCTGACATGACAGGAGGCTGGTACCTCCTCACTCACGATGGTTCTTAAACAATTAAAAAAAAAATTCCAGCCCAAATGACAATATCCACTCTCTTCTGAGCGTTCACTGGCCGGAGGTGCCTCCTTCCAAGGAGGGACTGAGAAGTGTTTTACCAGCTTGACACATGAATGCCGCCTCCCCTGGATGGCAGGTGTCTGCACCTGAGCTTGCAGGAGTGCGGAACTGTGGTTTGGGTCGGGGTCAGAGGATGCCTGCAGGGTGTGAGCAGCAGGAGTGGGCACTGCCTGCTGTGGGCTGGCAGAGCAGGTGTCCAACAGCTGGTGCCGTACCCGTGGAGGGTCGGTGTGATGCCTCCCAAGCCCTGCTCCTGGGTCTGTCACATGGAAGCAGGTGTGAGTGAGGCAGAGCCTTGTACCCTCAGAGCCAAACCCCATGGGAAAGCTGGGGGTGGGTGTTTGGAAATGCCGATGTTTGCTCACTCAAGCCTGTCCAATTTCGAAGGGAATTCGAAAGCTGAGATTAACCTGATGGTTCGGGCCCGAAAGGGAAGTAATGACACCTACATGCAGGGAATGGAGAGAACTTGTTTGTTTGTTTAATCTTTGGACTTGAATCCCTGGATCATCTCTTCAGTTTTTCAGTTGCTGTGTGAGTCCATGTACATGCATGTGCATGCGTGTGCATGCCTGTCAATGTCTCTGTGTGCATGCATATGCATGCATGTGCGTATGTGCGCACACGTGATATGTGTCCATGTACATGCGTGTGCATGCCCGTGAATGTCTCTGTGTGCATGCACGTGCATATGTGCGCACATGTGCATGCATATATGTGTCCACGGACATGTGTGTGCATCTATGTGTGCAAAGGCGTCCATCTGTGTCACATGCATGTCCACGCATGTGTGCATGCGCACACGTGTGCATGTGTCCATGAATATACATTCGTATGCGTGCATGTGTCCATGTGTGTATGTGTCCATGTTCATGTGTACATACGTGTGTGTGTGTGCGTGCATGTGGGTGTGTCTATAATTATCTGGAAAGCCTGTAAAAACCAATGTAATTCTGGTAAAATACTTCTAAAATCTTTTTGTTGTCAGTAAATTTTATGTTTTCTTTATAAAGAGCAGGCACATTCTTGATTAAATAAATATATTTGATATATTTTTAGTTTTTAAGAGCCTTCTCAGGGTTAAGCATCATTTGGGTGAGAGTACCCGATGTCTGACAAAAGAAAAGAAAACTCACAGTTTATAAAGTTCTCAGGAAGCACATCGATCTAAACAACACTTTCTTTAAGCTCAGTGAATTAATTTCAGTGTGTTATACCAAAATGTGGCTTTCTCCAGCTAATGACTAAGCGATTCGGTTCACAGTCTGGGGCAAAGCCCTCTGAGGATGCACGGGTGCTCAAAGGCACAGTTGGTGCTGAGTTAGGAAGAACACATTCGTGACTGCCCCCTCTTGCATCTCTGTCTCTGCGGAGGTCCTGGGGAGTGAGGATGCCAAAAGGAAGTGTGAAGCTCAATTCTGGGCTGCGAGCTGACCCCCTGCCCCCTTTGTTCCTGACTCCCAGGCTGTTTCTCCGGACACACAGAGGCTGGCTCCATGCTTGACTGCCTTGGGGAGGAGGCGGGTGGGGGAAGCCCGGAAGCTTTCTTGTCTTTGGTTTTGCTTCCAGCAGATGGAGGGGAAGGGTCTGTGGGAGGCAGAGGAACATCTCCTAGACCAGCACAGGAGGTACTCGGAGCGGGAGTGGGGACACTGAGGCTTTGGGAAGGATGGCCTGGCTGTGGCCCCCTGGAGACACTTCACCAAATCACAGGATCCTGGAGAGGGATGGCTTTGGGCACTTCTGGGTGATGGAGAGGGGCTGGTGTCCCTGGCCTTGCAGAAGATTCCTCTATTCCACCTAAGACATGGGAGTGGCAGGAGCCACCAGCCTTGTGGGGTCTTGGTGATGGGGACAGTGGGTCTGTCAGTGATGCCCTGACATGCAGAGACCAGAGCTCTTGCTCGACTGCGCAGAGGCTTGAACTGCGTCCCCCAAACTATTCGTGTCCCAAACCCCGGGAGTCAGAATGTGACCTTATTTGGAAATAGGGTCTTTGTGGGTGTAATTAGTTGAGGTCATCTGGATTAAGGTGGGCCCTGAATTCAATAAACGGTGTCCTTGTAGGAAGAGAGGAGACACACAGAGAAACAGAGCACAGAGGAGAAGAGTCCGCGGGAAGTCAGGTGGAGATTGGAGCGATGCAGCCGCAAGTCGAGGCATGCCTGCAACCACGAGGGCCGGCAGAGGCAGGGAGGCTCTCCCCCTCCAGCCTTCGGAAGGAGCCTGGCCCTGCACACAGCTCGGTTCCGGACTTCGGCCTCGGCAACTGTGAGAGAGGACACGTCTGTCATTTGGAGGACTTTGTGATGGGCGTCCTGGGAACCTAGCTCCTGCCATGCCTGGCACTGATGAAGCTCCTGGAGCCCTAGCACCAGGTGTCTGGAGGAAGAAAAGAGCCCCCAGAACCTGACCGAGGTGCCCCTGGGGCCTCAGAATTACTTCTGCTTCCTTTCAATCTCCGGGACTCTCCTTGGCCATGTCTGCTCACTGCCCCCTGCTGCCCACCTGGGACATGGCGCTGGGAAGGAGCCTGGTCCCTGGGCCCAAAGCCGGCTCCCCACTGCACTGCCCAGCCATCATCTCTGCAGGGACCCCCAGGAAGCAAACTCTGCCACCAGCACAGCTTGGAAAACAGAGCGTGCCAGGAGGAGGTGAATTTCGATTAAAAGTCCTTCTTACCATCCTTATGGGGGGAGACCTGTTTCCTCCGCCGGGCCCAGATTTCTTTCTCCTGTCTTGGCCTGATGCCCCTGGAGGTCCTGGGAGGCAGCCATTCTTACGGTGACCGTGATGCCTGTTGTGTGGAGTCAACGGGCAGAGTGACAGTTTGTCTCAGTCCCTTTGCATGGAGCCTATTCATGAGGCCTTGAGGGAGCTCATTCCGCCTGAGCCCCAGGGTTCAGGGGTCCCTGCGGTGGCTTCCCCTGGACCACGTGGACCGACCTGCAGGGTGTTCCTCTTGGGCGGGGGAGCCCCTCCCACGATACCCCTGTTTATGCCTCACCAGCTCGGTGTTGGGCAGGGAGGAATTTATTTGTTCATGCCTCTCTCTCAGTGACAGTATTTAATGAAGAGACATTCAAGGCATCTTCTGAACTTGTGAATTTTGAGACAAGAATCATAGCTTCACAAAATCATTTGTAGGAACAATTCCAAACTGCAATTTACTTTGCTTAATGAAAAGAAACCAAGAAGCGTGGCCTTACTGCTCAGCTGGATATTTTCTTTAGGCACGTCTCAGCCTGTACATGTAGCGAGCCCCCAGGCCTCTGAAGCAAGAGCCTTCAGGCTCCAGCAGATCGAAGGCTGTGTGTGGAGAGTCCTGGAGGGGGCTCGTGTTGGGATTCCAAAGTAGGGAGTCCTGACTTTGTGTCCGAGGGGCCCGCCGCGCCTGCCCATGCCTTGTGACTCATCACAGCAGGTGCCTCTGATCATTGTGACCTGAGTTAGAATTTTCCAACAGAGTCCATCAGTGATGTGTGATGTGAAGTCCGGAATAGTCTGGTTTCTAGAATGACCCATCTGGAAGACCGCTGGGCCCCTGTCCACCCCTGCGTGTGTCCGTGACCGTGAGACGTTCAGGAGCACGTAACTGAAGGAGACAGTTTTAGTTTTCGCAAGGGAGCACCCCCTTGGAAGCGTGTGTGAGGTCCAGGTGGGAGGAAAGGGGTGCTGAGTCCTGAGTGTCCTGGCCACGCAGGCATTCCCAAGTCCTGGCCTCGGCTCCACTGGGCCTCCCTGAAGTCCAGAGTCCCTCCTGAGAATGAAGGCTTTGCCACGAATTACGTTCGGCTTTGAATCCAACGGCTCACCTTAGTATCGACTGAATTTTCTCCAGTCTCCATCCTGATTTTCCACTGACACAATTGTGTAATTGCCTGCAGCCTGGTAATTAATTGTTAGCTCTGGTTGCATGTTTGGTCCTCATGAGCATGAGGCCCCGGTGCTGGGAAGGTCTCTGAATTGGATTTTCATCTGTTCAGCACTGTCATTGTTAATTATGAGAGTAGGAGTGAGGCCATTTTGGAAATGAAAACGCATTGCCCTGATTTCCACTGGATCCTGTTACTTTTCTCTCTCAGCTGCCTTGCAGACACATACAGATAGAAGCTTCAGATTCCATCTTTAGATTTACAGACAGATATGATTGTGGCCTTGGAGGCTGCTTCTCTTCTCCTGACAAGGGTACACAGGAGGGATGCATATTTATGGATTTTGCTGTGCTCAGTTTAATCTGGCAGTTCTACCCTTTGAAAAACAAAAGAGCAGCAAACCCCAAGAAGCTGGACATAGCTTCAGTGTTAAGCACGTGGTGGGTGGTGTTGGCAGAAGTGCCCCTCACAGTAGGGCCTATTTGAAACTGGGTTTGAGTGTCCCCTCGGCTCCCACCCTCAGGATGCCTCCTTTTCTGGGTTCCTCGAGCACATTTGCTGATGGCCACATGGTTTACCAATGGCTTCTGTCATGTGTCACTTTACCTGCCTGTCACCACCTACAGGAAGGACAGAAATCCCCGGCACCACACGCTGCACCTCCCCCAAACATGTCCGTATCCTAGCCCCTGAAACCTGTGAATATGTCCCCTTGCCTGGTGAAAGGGACTTGGTAGTTGTGGTGAAATGAAATAGCTTGAAATGGGGAGATTATCCCGAATCACCCGGGCTAAACCCGGTGTAATCACAAGGTTCCCTCACGAGGAGGGCAAGGTCAAAGCAGAGAAGGGAGACACAGTGAGTGAGCCCTGTCCACTGTAGGTTGGAGTCGTGTGCTGCGGAGGTGGAGGATGGGGTCCCGGGCCGGGGAAGGCGGGCTCCTCCAGAAGCTGGGAGAGGCCAGCAAACAGATTCTCCCTGGGAGCCTCCTGAAGGGCCATAACTCAGCCGGCCCCTGGATTTTAGAGTTCTGACCTTCAGATGTGGAAGATGAATCTGTGGGCTTTCGTCTGCACCACTGCATTTGTGGCCATGTTTTGCGCTGCAGCCATGGGAAACGGGTGCAGAACCCGGTCCTCACCAGGGGCTGGGCGGTTGCTGAGTGAGGGATCCCGCGGGCAAACGTGAAGCCCCAGAAGTGTGGCATACGTGGGAAATCCGTTTCAGCGTGAGCGCCGGCCCTCACCGTCCCCTCACTCTGCTGTGCGGGGAAAACCGCAGCTTGCCCTCTGATTCACGGGGCTGCAAATTCACCTGCACAGAGCCGTGTTGGGGAGAGCAGCCTGCCACCAGCAAGGCGGTGCCGCATGAAACACCCGCTAAGTGGGAACTTAGAGGTTTCCATTTAAATTCCTTTCATGAAGTTTCCATGATGTGTTTAAAGTAAAAATTGTGAGCATGTCACCCTATCATCTTTTTCAAAGCTGCAGGAAAAAGGTAAGGAGAAAAAAAAAAAAGGGAAGCAAAGCAGTATTTTGAACTTTTGAAAGCATCATTTTCGAGTCCTCAAATTCCCGGTGGAAGACAGAACACATACCTTTGGCTTAAAAGGCGACTTTGTAGATCTGTGTTTCTTTTGTCCTATTTAGTTTATATCTCAGCACCTTTCCTTATTTATGGTCAGCGCGTTGCCTCCATTTCAATTAACTAGATGCCATCAGGAAGGTTTCAGAGAGCAAGCAAGGGACAGCAAGTCACAGAGGGGGTGTCCTGGCCTGGCCAGTGAGCGGCCTGCGACCTGAGTCAGCCACTTCCCGGGCCAGACTTTGGTTTCCTCTTCTGCGATGTGAGTGGTCTGCTTAGGGATTCCCCAGGCCCACCGCCCTCTGAATCCTGGTACCTGGTACCATTTCGAGAACTAACTGAAGGGGATGCACATCAGTTTTCCTCAGCTAGAGATTTCCAACCAAAAAGTCTTTACAGGTATACTGACCTTCCAGGTTTCTTCTCTTGAGAAACACAAAAACAACAAATACATTCCTAAACATGTTAATAAGCTAACCAAAGACTACCATTCATCATTCTGATTGAAACCTTTTAAACTGCATAATTGTGCTCTGTTTTTCTCAGTTATGCCTTAATGAAGTAGCTTTTGGGGCAAAGCATGATTAACTACAGGCTTGATACAGTAGGATGCATTTGTCTTTAGGTGTCTGCTTTCTTTTTTGGTTTTACATTTATCTTAACTCTGTATGAGAAGTGAATTTGCTAGGATGGTAAGAGTGCCGCAGAGATGACAGTGATCACCTCCTTCATTTCATCCAAAAGAAGCCAGTGGGGATGAAGTGCGTATTTTCCCCTTAAATATGGCGCCCCCCCCCCCCCCCGCCCCACCTCCGTGAAAGCTCACACCTTGCTGCTGCTTTACGAGCTGGCTGTGCTTTCCAGTGAATTCTACAACCATGTAAATGCATATTTTTCTTTAAAAAAAAAAAGAGTTAATATATGGCTTTTTAAAAGATTTATGAGGTTCTGTAACTAGATTTTGTATTAAGAAAGTATGGATCCTAAATTTTATGTTTTAATAAGATCAGAGGGACTGATTCATTGGCTTTGTGGTACTTTATAAAAAGTCGGTAAGTACAGTTCCTTGACTCTTGTGGCACTGCCGGGTGGTTTGGTCTTCCACTGGAGCTCGCTTGTACATTACAGGCTAGGGTTCCTTGTGGAAATGACTCAGAAAATGCCTCATTTGATAACCTGAACTGGAAGTCCTTGGGATAATCCACCCTGCTCAGAGGTGAACAATATGCCACCCCCTTGACTTCCCAGCCTGAGAACACCGTTTCCAGTTCCACAGGTCAAAGAGTTGTTTTTAGTCCCTTAACAGTGAGTCGTAAAGGGAAAGATGTAGAAATAATTGCTTATGGCTTCAAGAAGTCTATGAAATCATGCTGATCCAGATGAAATAAATAGGTTATGAGATCTAAGAATTATCTGCTCTAGTAAACACAAAGTGGCCATAACTCAGCGGTGTGATAGCGTCTCCTGATCCACACAGACGGTGGGGAGGGACACGGGCCGCCAACGTGGGCGGCAATAAAAGGGCTTTCTTTGTTCTTTGCCATAAAACTGACATCCTGCTTAACGACATGACCTCGAAGCCAGGAGCCAGTGAGTTACCCCAAGGTTGCTAAGAACGATCCCTGGCTTCAAGGAGCGTGTGAGCATTAATTCAGGGGGCAGTTTTCTCTCACCGGCTGAGGACCTGGGGGGCGCCCTGCACCCGCAACCCCTTCTCCTCTCCCTGTGATCAAGTGCAAGCAAATGGCATTCCAGATCTTTATAAGCCTTCTTTTGACAGTTTTCATGAAGAACACACAAGTCATTCAAGTTCATCATAGAATTCAAGAAAACAAGAACATACAGCTATTTTAAAATGAATGAAGATCGCTCATAGACCTCGTACCTGGAGTTGGTGTAACACTGATGTTTTAATGTATACCTCCTATAGACTTTTTTTTTAAAAAAAGATTTTATTTATTTGGGGGGGGCATGAGCAAGGGGGAGGGGCAGAGGCAGAGGGACAGACAGACTCCACAACGAGCAGGGAGGCAGACATGGGGCTCGATCCCAGGACCCCGGGATCATGACCTGAGCCGAAGGCAGATGCTTCACTGACTGAGCCACCCAGGTGCCCCACCTCTTCTAGACTTTTTATACATGTCTACGTGTGTGTATTATACGCTTATGATAATGGATTGCACTTCACATTCTTTTAAAAGAAGCATTTTCTTCATGTTAACATATCCAATTTATCAAGTTTTTTTTTTTTTTTTTTTTTTTATGTTAGTGCTTTTTGTCACATAAGAAAATATTTCTCTACCCGGGGCACCTGGGTGGCTCCGTCAGTTGAACATCCAGCTCTTGATTTCAGCTCAGGTCTTCATCTCAGCCCCATGTTGGGCTCCATGCTGGGCATGGAGCCTACTTAAAAAAAATTCCCTACTTAATAGGATGAAAATATGTCCCCATTTTAAAAGTTTTGTTGTTTTAGTATTTGCATTTAGATTGATAATAAGTCTTGAATTAATTTTTGGATTTGGGTTGAAGTTGGATAAAAGCTGTTGGGTTTTTCCCCATAAGGATATTCAGTGGCTTCATTACCCTCTCTTGAGGAGCCTGTCCTATCTCCTCTGAATTTTGGTGCCTCTTTTTCATAAAGCAAGTGGCCATACATTCTTGTGTATTTCTGTATTTTCTATTTTCTATGGTCGTCTGTTTATCCATCATGCAGAGATATCACATTGCCCTAATTCCTTCTGCTAAGTCTTGTTGGCTGATAGTTTGTCTCACAGCTCTTTTGTTCTTCCTCAAGACTGCCTTGAGTATTCTACATTTATTTATTTATTTATTTATTTATTTATTTATTTATTTATTTATTTATTGTATTTTTGTACGAATTTTAGAATCAGCTGTCAACTGACAGAAAAATACCTTCTGGGGTTTGGATTGGGTTTGCACTGAATCAGGAGATCAATATGAGAAGACTGACATTTTTTAAATAATGATTTTTGTAATCCATAAGTAAAGAATCTCTTTCCCTTTACTTAGGTCTTTAATTTATTTCAGTAATGTCTTGCAGTTTTTCATGTAGAGGTCTTGCACTGGAAAAAAAATCATTCATAGATATTTGTTGTTTTTTTGATGCTATATTAAACTGTATTTGAAATTTTTTTTCTAATTTTTGTTGCTAGTTTACAAAAACAAAATGGGCTTTTCACAGTGATCATGTTTCCAGTGGTGCTAATCTATTAATTCTAAGTTTATTTGTAGATTATTTTAAATTTCTATAAATGCAATTATGTCATTTGTGAATCTTGACATTTTTATTTTTGTATCATCTATTCATCCATCCATCATCCATCCATCCATCCATTTATCATCTATCATCTATCTGTCATCCATCCATCCATAATCCATCCATTTATCCAGTTATTATCTATCTACCTATCATTTGTCTATTTTTACATCATCTGTCTATTTGTTTATCTATCATCCATCCATCCATCATCTATCTTTCTTTGCCTCGTTACTCTGGCACAATATCTCTAGTACAATATCTTTCTTTTTCTGAGATTTTTTTTTTTAAAGATTTTGTTTATTTGACAGAGAAAGATACAGTGAGAGAGGGAACACAAGCAGGGGGAGTGGGAGAGGGAGAAGCAGGCTTCCCACAGAGCAGGGAGCCCAACGCGGGGCTCAAGAGACTGAGAGAGAGCACATGAGAGGGGTTAGGGTCAGAGAGAGAAGCAGACCCCCTGCTGAGCAGGGAGCCCCATGCAGGACTGGATCCCGGGACTCCAGGATCATGACCTGAGCCGAAGGCAGTCGCTTAACCAACTGAGCCACCCAGGCGCCCTCTAGCACAATATCTAATAGAAGTGATGATAATGAGCATCCTGAACCCACAGAGAAGGTGTTTACTATTTTAATATCAAGTATGCTATTGGCTGTGTGGTTTTTTTCCCCCAATAGCTACTCTTATCACATTTAGGAAGACCTGTTCTGTTCCCAGTTTTCTGAGCAATTTTTTTAAAGATTTTATTTATTTTTTTGTCAGATAGATAGAGCAAACGAGTACAAGCAGGGGAAGCTGTAGGCAGAGGGAGAAGCAGGCTCCCCGCGGAGCAGGGAGCCTGTTGTGGGACTCGATCCCAGGACCCTGGGATCATGACCTGAGCCGAAGGCAGACACTTAATTGGCTGAGCCACCCAGGTGCCCCTTTCTGAGCATTTTTATCATATTAGGTATTGAATGTTATCAAGTGTTTTCCTTCATCTTTTGAGATAATTCTATGGTTTTGTCCCTTACTCGGTTAGTGTGGTGAATAAATTTTTTTTTTTTTGGTGTTTGAATGTTAATATTGCATTCCTGGAGTAAACTCCATTTGTTCTTGATATACTTTTACAATCCTTGGATTCAAATATCCGATGTTTTGTTTAGGATTGTTGTGTTACGGGGGGGAAGGAAAGATGGCGGAGGAGTAGGGGACCCTATTTCAGTTGGTCCCCGGAATTGAGCTGGAATCTACCAGACCACTCTGAGCACCCACGAAACCAGCCTGAGATGTAATAAGGTCTGGATCTCTGCAAACAGAATATTGCAGGTGGTTGGTTTCGAGGTACGAAGCGGGGAGCTCTGATTCCGCGGGCAGATGTTGGAGGATAAACGGCAGCGGGAGGGAGCCTGGCCGAGGGGATCCTGCACCGCCGCTGAGCGACAGCCTCGCGCACGGGGGACGGGCGCAGACTCGCAGACCAGTAGCCGTGGGGAAAGGACTTTAGGGCAGCGCCTGGGGCAGAAACCGGGAGCGGCAGGGTCACGTATGCGATCTGGGGGCGGCTGGCGGTTTTAGAAGCACAAAGGGCAGAGACGTGCTCCGACCTGGAGGCAGGACTGGGGGCGCTGCGGAGGGGTGCACAACCCAGGCCGCTACAGTTTATAGCAGCACAGACAGAAACGGTGATGGTGTGGCCTGGAGAGCTCACTGAAGAACAGACTGCGGTCTCTCTGCCCTGAGACAGAGGGTTGGAAATGGTCTCTTCTGCTCTGGCTCGCGGAAGAGATGCAGAAAGCCGCCAAGGAAACCGCCAGAGTACAAAAGCCCCAAAAACTGATTCGCACTGAGCCCATCCCCCGCCACAGGGGGGCAGGGCAACTCCGCCCAAACAGGGTTGCCGGAGTAACAGTGGGGGCAGGCCCCTCCCGCAGAAGACAGGCTGGGAAAACAAGAGGCCAGCAACCCTAGGGTCCCAAGAAAACAGGTGCATCTTGCTTGGGTTCTGGTCAATGATTTGGACTCTATACATTCCCTCAAACACCCATCAACAGAATGACTAGGAGGAGGAACCCCCAAAATAGAAAAGACTCAGAGATCATGACTTATGTTTCAGATTTACAGATGGATGCAGATATAACCAAGATGTCGGAGATGGAATTCAGGCTAGCAATTGTGAAGACAATGGCAGGAATGGAGAAATCAATTAGTGGCAACCTAGAGTCTCTAAGGGCAGAAATGAAAGCTGAATTGGCAGAACTTAAAAATGCTGTCAATGAGATCCAATCCAATCTATATAATCTAACAGCTAGGGTAACTGAGGCAGAAGAACAAATAAGCGACCTGAAAGACAATAATAGATAAAAAGGGAAAAGAGGAGGCCAGGGAAAAACAACTCAGAATCCATGAAAATAGAATCAGAGAAAAAAGTGACACCGTGAAGCGTTCCAATGTCAGAATAATTGGAATCCCGGAGGGAGTGGAGAGAGAGAGAGGACTAGAAGATGTATTTGAGCAAATTGTAGCTGAGAACTTCCCTAATCTGGGGAATGAAACAAACATTCCCATCCTAGAGGCAGAGAGGACCCCTCCCAAGATCAAGGAAAACAGGCCAACACCCCGGCATGTAATAGTAAAACTTGCAAGTCTTAGAACCAAGGAAACCATCTTAAGGGCAGTTAGGGGGAAAAGATTCCTTACGTGTAGAGGGAGGAACATCAGAATAATGTCAGACCTAGCCACAGAGACCTGGCAAGCCAGAAAGGCCTGGCAAGACATATTCAGGGTACTAAACGAGAAGAACATGCAGCCAAGGATACTTTATCCAGCAAGGCTGTCATTCAGAATGGATGGAGAGATGCAGAGCTTCCACGACCGGCAGAAACTGAAAGAATATGTGACCACTAAGCCAGCCCTGCAAGAAATATTAAGGGGGGTTCTATAAAAGGAGAAAGACCCCGAGAGTGATATACAACAGAAATTTACAAGGACAATCTATAAAAATAACGTCTTCACAGGCAACATGATGACAATTAATTCATATCTTTCAATAATCACTCTCAATGTGACTGGCCTAAATGCTCCCATAAAATGGCACAGGGTTGCAGATTGGATAAAAAGCCAGGACCCATCCATATGCTGCCTACAGGAGACTCATTTTTAACCTAAAGATACATCCAGACTGAAAGTGAGGGCATGGAGATCCATCTTCCATGCCAGCGGACCATAAAAGAAAGCTGGGGTAGCAATTCTTATATCAGACAAATTAGATTTTAAACTAAAGTCTGTAATTAGAGACACAGAAGGACACTATGCCATTCTTAAAGGGTCTACACAACAAGAAGATCTAACAATTGTAAATATCTATGCCCCCAACATGGGAGCAGCCATCTACATAAGCCAGCTGTTAACCAAAATAGTCATATTGATAACAATACGTTAATTGTAGGAGACTTCAACACTCCACTCTCAGCAATGGACAGATCATCTAAGCAGAAAATCAACAAGGAAATAAGAGCTTTGAATGATACACTAGACCATATGGACCTCATGGATATTTACAGAACATTCCACCCTAAAACAACAGAATACTCATTCTTCTCAAGCGCACATGGAACTTTCTCCAGAATAGACCACATACTGGGTCACAAATCAGGTCTCAACCGATACCAAAAGATTGAGATTATTCCCTGCATATTCTCAGACCACAATGCTTTAAAACTGGAACTCAATCACAAGAAAAAAATTGGCTGAAATTCAAACACTTGGAGGCTAAAGACCACTCTGCTCAAGAATGTTTGGGTCAACCAGGAAATCAAAGAAGAACTTAAACAATTTGTGGAAACCCATGAGAACAAAAACACATTGGTCCAAAACCTATGGGATACTGCAAAGGCGGTCCTAAGGGGGAAATACGTAGCCATCCAAGCCTCACTCAAAAAAATAGAAAAATCCCGAATTCACCAACTAAATCTACACCTTAAAGAACTAGAGAAAAAGCAACAAACGATGCCTAAGCCATGCATTAGAGGAGGAAATAATTAAAATCAAAGCAGAGATCAATGAATTAAAAACCAGAAACACAGTAGATCAGATCAACAAAACTAGAAGTTGGTTCTTTGAAAGAATTAATAAGATCGATAAACCACTGGCCAGACTTATCCAAAAGAAAACAGCAAGGACCCAAATTAATAAAATTATGAATGAAAGGGGAGAGATCAGGACTAACACGAAGGAAATAGAAACAGTTATTAGAAATTATTATCAACAACTATATGGCCAATAAACTGAGCAATCTGGATGAAATGGAGGCCTTCCTGGAAACCTATAGGCTGCCAAGACTGAAACGAAAAGAAATTGACAACCTGAATAGGCCAATAACCAGTAACGAGATTGAAGCAGTGATCAAAAACCTCCCAAGAAACAAGAGTCCAGGGCCTGATGGATTCCCTGGGGAATTCTACCGCACATTCAAAGAAGAAATAATAACTATTCTACTGAAGCTGTTTCGAAAAATAGAAACAGAAGGAAAACTTCCAAACTCATTCTATGAGGCCAGCATTACCTTAATGCCCAAACCAGGCAAAGACCCCGTCAAAAAGGAGAATTTCAGACCGATATCCCTGATGAATATGGATTCCAAAATCCTCAACAAAATCCTAGCTAATAGGATCCAGCAACACATTAAAAGGATCATCCACCACGACCAAGTGGGATTTATCCCCGGGATGCAAGGGTGGTTCAACATTCGCAAATCAATCAATGTGATAGAACACATTAATAGAAGAACCATATGGTCCTCTCAGTTGATGCAGAAAAAGCATTTGACAAAATACAACATCCTTTCCTGATTAAAACTCTTCAGAGTATAGGGATAGAGGGAACATTCCTCAAGTTCATAAAATCCATCTATGAAAAACCCACAGCGAATATCATCCTCAATGGGGAAAACCTGAGAGCCTTTCCCTTAAGATCAGGAACACGTCAAGGATGCCCACTCTCGCCACTCTTCTTCAACAGTCCTAGCAACAGCAAGCAGACAACAAAAAGAAATAAAAGGTATTGAAATTGGCAAAGAAGAAGTCAAACTCTCTCTTTTTGCAGATGACATGATACTTTATGTGGACAGTCCAAAAGACTCCACCCCCAAATTACTAGAACTCATACAGCAATTCAGTAATGTGGCAGGATAGAAAATCAATGCACAGAAATCAGCTGCTTTCTTATACACTAACAACGCAACTATAGAAAGAGAAATTAGAGAAACGATTCCATTTACAATAGCACCAAAAACCATAAGATACCTCGGAATAAATCTAACCAAAGAGGTAAAGGATCTATACTCTAGGAACTACAAAACACTCATGGAAGAGATTGAAGAAGACACAAAAAGATGGAAAAACATTCCATGCTCATGTGTCGGAAGAATAAACATTGTTAAAATGTCTGTGCTACCCAGAGCAATCTATACCTTCAATGCCATCCCGATCAAAATTCCAATGACATTTTTCAAAGTGCTGGAACAAACAATCCTAAAATTTGTATGGAATCAGAAAAGACCCTGAATTGCCAAGGAAATGTTGAAAAAGAAGAACAAAGCTGGGGGCATCACGTTCCCCAATTTCAAGCTCTATTACAAAGCTGTGATCACCAAGACAGCATGGTACTGGCACAAAAACAGACATATAGACCAATGGAACAGAATAGAGAACCCAGATATGGACCCTCAACTCTGTGGTCAAATTATCTTTGACAAAGCAGGAAAAAACATGCAATGGAAAAAAGACAGTCTCTTCAATAAATGGTGCTGGGAAAATTGGACAGCCACATGCAGAAGAATGAAACTCGACCATTCTCTAACACCATTCACAAAGCTAAACTCAAAGCGGATGAAAGACCTCAATGTGAGACAGGAATCCATCAAAATCCCAGAGGAGAACGTAGGCAGTAACCTCTTTGACATCACCCACCACAACATATTTCAAGATACATCTCCAGGGCGCCTGGGTAGCTTAGTTGGTTAAGCGACTGCCTTTGGCTCAGGTCATGATCCTGGAGTTCCTGGATCGAGTCCTGCATCGGGCTCCCTGCTGAGCAGGGAGTCTGCTTCTTCCTCTGACCCTCCCCCCTCTCATGTGCTCGCTCTCTCTCACATAAATAAATAAATAAAAATAAAATCTTTTTTAAAAAAAGATACATCTCCAAAAGCTAGTGAAACAAAAGCAAACATGAACTTTTGGGACCTCATCAAGATAAAAAGCTTCTGCACAGCAAAGGAAACAGTCAGCAAAACAAAGAGGCAACCCACAGAATGGGAAAAGATATTTGCAAATGACACTACAGATAAAGGGCTGGTATCCAAGATCTATAAAGAACTTCTCAAACTCGACACCCAAAAAACAAATAATCAAGTCAAAAAGTGGGCAGAAGATATGAAAAGACACTTCTCTGAAGAAGACATACAAATGGCTAACAGACACATGAAAAAATGTTCATCATCATTAGCCATCAGGGAAATTCAAATCAAAACCACATTGAGATACCACCTTACACCAGTTAGAATGGCAAAAACGGACAGGGAAAGAAACAAATGTTGGAGAGGTTGTGGAGAAAGGGGAACCCTCTTACACTGTTGGTGGGAATGCAAGTTGGTACAGCCACTTTGGAAAACAGTGTGGAGGTTCCTCAAAAATTTAAAAATAGAGTTACCCTATGACCCAGCAATTGCACTCCTGGGTATTTACCCCAAAGACACAGATGTAGTGAAAAGAAGGGCCTTATGCACCCCAATGTTCATAGCAGCAATGTCCGCAATAGCCAAACTGTGGAAAGAGCTGAGATGCCCTTCAACAGACGAATGGATAAAGAAGGTGTGGTCCATAGATACAATGGAATATTACTCAGCCGTCAGAAAGGATGAATACCCAACTTTTACATCCACATGGATGGGACTGGAGGGGATTATGCTCAGTGAAATAAGTCAAGCAGAGAAAGTCAATTATCATATGGTTTCACTTATTTGTGGAACATAAGGAATAGCAAGGAGGACATTAGGAGAAGGAAGGGAAAAATGAAGGGGGGAAATCGGAGGGAGAGATGAACCATGAGAGACTATGGACTCTGAGAAACAAACTGTTTTAGAGGGGAGGGGGGGATGGGTGAGCCCGGTGATGGGTAGTAAGGAGGGCACGTACTGCTTGGAGCACTGGGTGTTATACGAAAACAATGGATCGTGGACCACCACAGCAAAAACTAATGATTTTATTGTATGGTGACTAACATAACATAATAAAATTAAAAAAAAAAAAGGATTGTTGTGTTACACTCATAAACATTTTTTGGTATCAGGGCCATGTCATACTCACAAAATTAATTGGTAAGTGTTCCCCTTTCTTCTCTTCTCTGAAAGAATATTTTTTAGGTGGATATTATTGTTTTTAAAGGTTTGGGAAATTAATCAGTGAATCCATCTGGGAATCGAGTTTTCTTTATGAGAAGGTTTCTCACTGTTGATCCAATTTTTAAACAGATGTAGGGTTATTTAAATGCTCTATTTTTCCTCGTGCCAGCTTTTTAGGTTGTGTTCTTCAACAGGTTTGTTCCTTTCATCTAAGTTTACAAATTCCTTAGCATAAGATTTTTCATAATGCCTTTTATTTTTTTCTCCCAGTCTGTAAAGTCCTAGCAATGTCTGTTTTCCGTTCATGATAGTGGTAACTTTTCCCTCTTTTTGCCTCATAATTCTGGTGAGGTAATTTTAAATTTTATTAATGTTTTTTAATTATTTATTTTAGAGAGAGGGAGAGAGCATGCAGTGGGGAGGGGCAGAGGGAGAGGGAGAGAGAGTCTGAAGCCGACTCTGTGCTGAGTGTGGAGTCCTACAGGGGCTCCATCTCACGACCCTGAGATCACGACCCGAGCTGAAATCAAGAGTCAGACACTGAACTGACTGCATCACCCAGGTGCCCCTAATTTTATTAATGTTTTACAACGACATAATTTGGCTTTGGTCTTCTGTGTTATACGTCTGCTTTCTCCTTCCCTGATGCTTGCTCTTGTCCTTGGTATTTATTTTCTTCAACTTTCCTTTGCTCTTCTAGATTCTTGAGATGGAAGTTTAATGAGTGTTAACCGTTTCTCCCTCTGTTCTTTCCGTGTATGCATTCGAGGCCATGAATCCCCACGAAGCACGATTTCATCCCACAGATTTTAATATCCACACTTTCATTACTGTGTGGGTCAAAATATTTTTCTTTGTAATTTCATCTTCCGCCATGGGTTTTGGTTGTTTAATTTCCCAACATTTGTGTGCTTTCTACTATCTTCCTGTTACTTATTTTTAGTCTGTTTCATTTTTGTTAGAGAACGTGCTCTGTGTGATTTGAATTATTTGAAATTTGTTGAGCTTTGCTTTATGACCCAGCAGATGGCCTGATTTGGGTAGCTGTTGCATGTCCACTTACCAGGATGTGTCACAGCTGTGCACAGTGTCCTGTATGTGTCAGTCAACTGCTATTCATAAAACACATTCACATCTTCTATTTTCTTTACTGGTGTTTTTCTTGTTTAATTAGCATCCTTTCCTCTTTGGCCTGAAGAATCCCCTTTAGCATTTCTTCTAAGACAGGTCTAGTGCTATGAACTCCCTCAGCTTTTATTTGTCTCAGAAAATCTTTATTTCTCCTTCATTTCTGAAGGACAGCTTTGCCAGGTAGAGTGTTCTTGCTTGGAGGTTTCTTTTTTTCAGCATTTTGACTGTATCAAGGTTTCTGCTGAGAAACCCACTGATAGCCTAATGGGGGTTCCCTTGTAGGTGAGGAATTTGTTTTTTTCTCTTGCTGCTTTTAAAATTCTCTTTGTCTTTGATTTTAGACAGTTTTATTATAATGTGTCTTAGAGAAGATCTTTTTGAGTTGAAAATTTGGGGGAACCTAGGAGATTTATGAACTTTGTTGCCCAAATCTCTCTACAGATTTGGGCAACTCTCAGCCATTATTTCTTTATTTTTTTTAAAAGATTTATTTATTGTAGAGAGGGAAAAAGAGAGCACAAATGGGAGGTGCAGGGGGAGAGAGAATCTCAAGCCGACTCTGTGCTGAGCTTGGAGTCTGATGTGGGACTTGATCTCACAACCCTGAGACCATGACTTGAGCTGAAACAAAGAGTTGGACGCTTAACTGATTGTGCCATCCAGGCACCTCAGTCATTATTTCTTTAAAAAGCTTTTAGCCCCTTTCTCCCTCTCTCCTTCTGAGTCTCCAGTAACACATAGATTGTTCCTCTTAACAGTATCCCATAGTTCAAGTAGGCTTTCTTCACTCTTTTTCATTCTTATTTCTTCTCTGACTGGGTACTTTCAAGTGACCTGTCTTTGAGTTCACGGATTATTTCTTCTGCTTGATCAGCCTGCTGTTGATGCTCTCCACTACATTTTTCATTTCATTCATTGTATTCCTCAGCTCCAGAGTTTCTTTTGACTCATTTTTATGATTTCTCTCTCTGTTAAAGCTTCTCATTTGGTTCATTTATTGTTTTCCTGATTTTGTTGAATTGTCTTTCTCTGTTTTCTTGTGGATCATTGAGCACCCTTAAAACAACTGTTTTTGATTCTTTATTAGGCAGATTGCAGATTCCATTTCTTTGGGCTTTGCTGCTGGAAAATTATCATGTTATTTTGCCGGTGTCTTTTTTCTTTGGTTTCTCCTGTTCCTTTAAGTCTTGTGTTGCTGTCTTCATGTTTGAAGAAACAGTCACCTCCTCCAGTCTCTCCTGATTGGCTGCAGGAGAGAAACACCTTTCATCAGCCCTGCTGGAGATTCTGAAACTTTCTGAGTACACCTGTGGGTACTCTGGGTGCACCTGCTACACGATTTCTATTCCTTTATGGGAGGCGGGGAATTCTTAAGATTGTATATATGCCTCCTCTTGATCTTGAAAGACCGGGTCAGGTGTGGACCGCCTCCCGTTGGCTCTCTCTAGGGTAAAGCTGTTACGCCTTCCTGTTGAAGTCTTTTTATCATCATTAGCTAGTCCCAATTTCCTGTCATAATATAGAAAGTGTTACATAATCTGACATCAATAAAATGAAATCAGTTTCTTTTGGTTAGTGTTTGCATAGTGTGCATTTCCCAGTATTTTTACTTTTGCCTTGTGCCCTTAAATTTAAAGTGTGTCTCTTGTAAAAAGCACATAATTGGATTTAATCTTCTTATGTAGCCTGACGATATTTGTCTATTAATTGAAGTGTTTATTCTATTTATATTTAAAGTAAGTACTGATTTAGTTGGGTTTAAGCCTATCATTTTATGATTTGTTTCCAATTTGTTCTACTTTTGTTTGTTCTTTCTTTCTTGCCTTGTTTGGGATTAATGAAGTATTTTCTCTTATTCCATGTTCTCTTTCTACATTGTTCTTTTTGTTGGTACTTTCTTAGTGGTTACTCTAGAGCCCGCAGTATGCATGATGCAGCTATAGCAACCCATCTTCCCTACCGATGCATGAGCCCTACAATGCTTTAGCTCCATTTACCATTTTCCCATGCTTTGTGCAATTATTGTCACATATTTTACTTCTACATACATTGTAAACCCAGTCATTGTTATTACTGTTGTATTATTAGTTAATATCCTGTGTACTCACTCACCCTGGGTGGTGCCCTTCATTCCTTAATGCATGTCTGTGCTTGCATCAGGGATCATTTCCTTGCTGCAGTTAAGAACTTCCTTTGGAATGTCTTGTAGTGTGGGCCTTCTAGCAACAAATGCTGCTTGCGCTGGTTTGAAAAGTCTTTCTTTACCATTTAATTTTGAAGGACCTTTCCCTGGGTATAAAATTTTTTAGTTGGGATTCATTTTTCTTTCAGCATTTACCAGTGTCACTCCCTTGTCTCCAGGTTTTCACATTTTCTTTTAAAAAGCCGTGTGTTAGTTGTGTTATTACTCTTTTAAGTTCATACGACTTTTTTCCCTCTGGCTAGACTTGCTCTTTATTTTCAGTTTTCAGGAGAGTCTGCTGTAATGTTTTTAGGTATAGTCTTCTTTGTATGTATCCTTCAGGGCTTCGCTGAGGTTCTCAAATCTGTGGGTTATGGGCCTTCCTCAGTTCTGTGTAATTCTTAGCTTTTCTCTGTTCAAATATTGTTTCTGCCTCATCACCTGTCTTCTTTCACTTGAGACTCTACTTGCATGTGCTGGTCCACATGCCTCACATGCTCTGCTCTGTCCTTGTCACAACGTCCCTTCTGGTGCTTTGGTGTAGACCCATTTTAACTGATATTTCTGTGAGCTCCCCGTTGTCTTCTGTGTACAGCCTGTTTTCAATGCCTCTGCTGCATTTTAGTTTCCAATATTGTAATTTTGGTTTTAGAATGTCTATTTGATTTGATTCTTTTTATAACTTTAAGCATTCTTAGTCTTTTCATTCTTTTATCCACTTTTAAAATTGTCTTTAACATATTATGCACAGTTATTCAAAAATCTTTGTGTGCTAACTCCAACATATGGGCAATCTGTGAATCTGCTTATACAGTCTTATTTTTATTTTCTTGATTTTTGGTCACCTTATTCTGCCTCTTCATTTGTCTCATAATTTTGACAGTGTGCCAGACATTGTGAATGAAAGAACCATAAAGGCTACCGATGGTGTTGATTTCCTCTGGAAAGGATCATCTTCTTCTTACATAGTTTTTTTGTTTGTTTGTCTGTTTAAGTTTGAGCAGCTGATTAGTCAAGAGTTAAGGTGGGTTGCTGTTTTTGTAAGATTCAGCCTAACTCAGTCCCCTCTCTTTCTCTTGGACATGGTCCTCCTTGGTTATTGATCTGGAGACTGACAGGCACCTGCCTCCTCAGCTCTGAAATGTTGTGGGACATTCGCCTCTGTTTTCATATGTTCGATCTTAGGTCTTTTGCTTCTCACTTCCTTCAGCTTCCAGTTCAATTTTGCTGAGCAGGATACTGGCTCTGTGTTTTATGCAGCCCCCGTTCCTCCTGGAAATTTGTCTTTTAAATGCTTTTAATAGCAGATATTTCATCTGCCCAGTAGAGGTGTCTGACTCTAGCCACACTCCCTCCCAACCTCCATTGTTACCCTAGAACTTAGCAAATGTCCTGAGGATTTAAATTGGTGTTTTGTTTTTTTGTTTTTTTGTTTTGTTATTTGTTTCCCCTTTTTCTGGTTTTCAATCCATCATGGCAGTTTATGTGACTATCAGAAGCTCTGCTGGTGGTTCTTTCTTCCACTAGAATCCTTCTGTGTTGGCCAAGCCAAATCCTCATATGGTACCTCAGATGTCCAAATATCCTCATAAGAGAAAGTTTCTGGCAATCATCAGCTCTAAGAATCCTTCCCTCCCTGGGATATTTGCTCATCCAGGCACTATTGCTACCACAACTCTTTGATGTTTTAAAAATATGGCTCTTGGTCCTTATGTATTTATATTTTATTTGTTGTAGTGGGACCATCAGCTGGCTACAACCTATTATAGGCTACTTTGGCACAAAAGTTCTACATCTTGTTATTATAATCTGTTTTTTCTATTAATATGTTATGAACTAATTTCCTTTTAATAAATGTATGTCAGTAAGTATATTTCTATAACTTTATTTACACTAATCCCTCATGGTTGAGTAGATTATTTATTAAGTTATATTGTAGCTGATCTTATGTCCTTATGACTAATCCTTAGAGATAGAATAAGAAAATAGTGAATATGAAATGCTTTTTCATCATCTTTTCTTCTAAGAGAGTGTTTAGGCTAGCTAATACCATCCTAAAGTCCTTTGCCTTAATTTATCAAACAAGCCTTAGATATTTTCCTTCTTTTTAAAAAAGATTTTATTTATTTGAGAGAGACAAACAGACAGAGAGAGCAAGCAAGAGCATGAGTGGGGGAGAGGTGGAGGGAGAGGGAGAAGCAGACTCCCCGCTGGGCAGGGAGCCTGATGCGGGGCTCGATCCCAGGACCCCGGGATCATGACCTGAGCTGAAGGCAGACGCTTCACTGACTGAGCCACCCAGGCGCCCCAGATATTTTCCTTCTTTATGGCAAGCTTGTTGTCCTATCTTGTAAAATGTTGACACCACTAATGATTGAGAATGATGCCTGTGTGGGTGAATATTGTTTACATGGGCATCAATAGCCAACAGTCCTTTCAGTTGTGACCACTGCATTTGTACAGCAGAAGAGACATTTCTCTTTTTTATTGGTTGGCTGGCTGCTTTCACTGCCCTGTGAAGCAATACTTGAGCAATTACCTGCTCTGTCCCTCTTATCCTTACTCTTGCCTCCCCACTTCCACTGATGATAAAACTCAAAGGGCTGATGAGAGAGAGAGAGAGAGGAGTAGAGCGGGTTCTCCTCAAACTAGATGATGGTTCCTAGGATAGCTTCTTTCATATGAAGATTGCCTCAGTCTCTTCATTGGTAAAATGGGGCACGTAAAGGATTTAGAACAGTGCCTAGCACACAGAAAATTAATAAGCAGTGCTGGCTGCTGTCATTGTCATAGTTGTTTTTGTTGTCACTATCATTGTACCATCACCACCACCATCACTGTCATCGTTGCCATTATCATTATCAACACCATCATCATCATCACTGTCATCACCATCATCATCATTACCATCAACATCACCACCATCACCACCGTCACCATCACCACCATCACCACCATCCCTGTCATTGTTGCCATTATCATTATCAACACCACCATCATCATCACTGTCATCACCATCATCATCATTACCATCAACATCACCACCATCACCACCATCACTGTCATCGTTGCCATTATCATTATCAACACCATCATCATCATCATTACCATCACCACCATCATCACTGTCATCGTTGCCATTATCATTATCAACACCATCATCATCATCACTGTCATCACCATCATCATCATTACCATCAACATCACCACCATCACCACCGTCACCATCACCACCATCACCACCATCACTGTCATCGTTGCCATTATCATTATCAACACCATCATCATCACCACCACCACCACCATCACCATCATCATCATCATCACTATCACCATCATCATCATCACCATCACCACCATCACCATCACCATCATCATCACCACCATCACCATCATCATCATTACCATCACCATCATCATCACTGTCATTGTTGCCATTATCATTACCAACACCATCATTACCATCACCTTCATTATCACTCTCATCATTGCCATTATTACCAACACCATCATCACCATCATTACCACTCTCATCATTGCCATTATCATTACCAACAACATCATCATCATCATCACCATCATCATCATCATCACTGTCATCACCACCACCACCATCATCACCATCACCTCCATCATCATTACCATCATCACCATCATCATTACCATCACCATCATCATATTCATCAACATGGCCATCACCATCCTCACCATCACCTTCATCACCATCATTACCATCATCACCATCATCACTATCATCAACATCTACTATGGAATCAAAATCTTCAAGGATGAAACTGAAAGTCTGTATTTTGAATTCATGCCCCAAGCTGTTCTCACATTGGCACTGGTCCTTAATTAATATTTGCTAACAACCATTGGCCTAGAAAGTGTTTTAATCATCTCTTCCTTTTGTATTAGTTGATTTCTACTTTTGATTCACCAGATTTTCTGGAAGCATGCCCATACTGTGAGTTTTGTTTCATAGAGGAATGCCCTAAAACTGTTGATTATTATGTTCACCTCATTGTGCAAAGACTGAGGTGTAAGTGTCCATGGAAAGAATATTCCTGCATCATTTGGAAACCCATTAATGATGGTCCTGCTCACATGTTCCTTGGACTTCACATAAAGGACTTTATATTTTGGAATTTGGGGTGTGTTTTTTTTCCTCTCCCATTATCCAGTGTTTCTGTAGTATTGATATTTAAATCTCAGAACAAAAATTTTAATAAAGCAATATACATGCGGTGGACCGTTCTCAGGGTTCAGGCTGAGGGAGGTATTCTCAAGCAGATATGTATCTGGCAGATAATGAAGTTTTTGTTGTTGTCTTCATGTCCAGGAAACTCAGAATTAGATGTCATGCTCCATTTTGCTCTGTTTGTTGATACATTGCTGTCCATCCTTCTCCGTTCCTCCCTTTCTTATTCTTGTGGTAAATTTTGACTGTATGTGGGCCTCTTATCATGAATGGTTTCAAACCTTCTCTGGCATTTGTTGGTGGTGTAGGTAATACATTCGTTATAGATTCACGATCTCTAACTGCAACGGGGCCGGCAGTGCTGCCCGATGACGTTGCAAGTCTCCAGCCAGTTTACTCTCTTATCCTCCGCAATGGCTTTTTCAAATCCTCTCCAGCCTCCCCCTTTCTCTGACCTGTCCAGCCTCCACATTTACTCATAGCCGAATTATTGCTCCCCACTAATCACAGAAAGTAGAAGCTGCCATCTGGAACGCCCTCTTTTCCTACAAATGGGTCGGCTCCCCCATGTGTCTCTTCTCTTTCTTTGCTGTCGGAATGCAGGAGGCACTCTCTTCTGTCTGAGGCGGGTGTCCCAGATTGGTCTGCATTCTGTCCCACCTACCCAATGCCCTGTTCTCTCTGCCACAGCTCTGAGTCCCCTTCTCCCCCCAGGCCGTGCCCTCAGCGTGTAAACATGCTTAGTCAGATACACTGAAATGGAAGCTCCTTCCCAGCCCCACTTCACCCAGTCTCTGCTTCTTCATCACTGTCTGGTTTCTTGGACAAGTTCTGTGCTTCTTTCCCTCACTGAGCTGCTCAGCCCACCTCCTGCCCTCAGCTCCCGCACGGTCACCAGTGAATGGGAGTGTCCACTGGGGGGCATGTGGGCTTTCAGCTTCTATGGAGGCTGCTCCGCACAGTGACCAGGAGCACAGTGAGCTCTGGGGCTGGGCACCTGGTGCACAATCCAGTGTGGCCCGGTCCACGCCGGCTGGTGATATATGGCAAGCTGACCTCTCCAGCCTCAATCTCCTTTGCTGTGGAATGGGAACCTGACTGGTGGGGGTCCTCAGTGTGGGGTGGCTGTGAGCAGTGAGAGAGAAGGCACTGAAGCAGTGAGTGCTGCGACAGGGGCAGAGCCGCCTTCCCCAAGCCCCTGGGGATCCCCCCTGCACTGCCTGTGCCGAGGCTGTTGCCATCAGGTGGGCTCTGCGCAGCAGGGACGCGGCTTCCAGCTAGCACGTCCTCTTGATCTGTTCCTTGGTGGTTGCGGTCTCGGTGCTGGGCCGGGCCGGAGGGGAGCCCTGGTGCCCCAGCACCCCCAGTGCTCCTGTCTTGCTGTCACCCTGCTCCACGAGCCGCAGACGGATGGCGGGCTGTTGGTGTAGGAGCGGCTGTGTCTCCTGTGTTGTTGGTCTGCCACAGCCCCTGCAGATAGAAGTGCCGGCTGGATGTTGGTGCCACAGTGGTCTGCTCTGCAGGGGGCCGCTGTGACCGGGGTGCCAGGCCGCTGCGCCACCAGAGGTCAGTCAGCACAACCTCAACGTGATGACCCATGGCTTTACCAGCACCCCCGCCTGGACTCCCGGCTCCATCTGCTTGGCTTGTATTCAGATATTCATATATTCCAAAAGGGACACATCTAAATGAATTATGTTTGCAAGGCTGACTCTAGAATCTGCAGGGTTAGTCTTGCTTGGGGGCAGGCATGGGGGTTCCTCTCATTTCCTAGGGGAGCCCCTCTTCATCCTCCACTCATTCTTGTGGGTGCCCCAGACTCCCCTCCCCCTCCTGGAGCTCTGAGTTCATCATGTTCGTCTTTATTGGAGCCTGTCTGCCCAAGGCAGATGAGACCTCAATGCTGACCCCAGGAGGGGCAGTGCATCCCTCTTGGAAAGCATTTTGCACCAACCGAAGGCTGCAGAAGGCTTTCCGGCATGGGAGTCCCCACACACAGGGCACAGCTCCGTAGTGATGTGGCAGTCAAACCTACCGGGGCTCTTAAATCTAATTTAAATTTTTCTTTTGAAGTAGCAGCATTGGACCCACCCCCAATGGCAGCTCTTGTGTGCATCATTGGGGGGTCTCAGTGTGTGAAGGGGAGGTGGTGAGGGGGTTGAGATCCTGCTCTGACAACCCCAAAGCCAGGCACACAGGTTTCTAAGAACCAGCTCCCGACTCCCCTCACCCAGCAGATTGGGCCATGGAACGTTTTTGCTTCAAAGTGCGGTGCTGCACTTGTGGGAATTGACATAAATGTTCAGAGAGTGAGGGACTTATTCTCTGAAGGCTGCACAGTCCTTCAGGCGCTTGAGGCAACTCATGAAAGCTGCAGAGTGCCCCGAGTGTTCTTACCGCTGCCCCTGGGTCCGTTAGCGTGTCTGCCCAGCTGGTGCGGGCACCTGGCCTTGACCCCGAGGCTGAAGCCGGCTTCCCTCTGGAGCGTCACTCAGATCTGCAGTAGCTGCTTTGGAATGGCTTCTGTGGTGGGTTTGGTGGAACTGAAGGCCCGTGTGGGGTGAGGGGCTCTGCGTGGAGGGTCCTTAGCTCTAGGACGGGCAGCATGTTTCCTGAACTGACCCCAGCCTGCCCCGGACACCTCAGGACCGCTTCCCCCTTCTTTACCAGGACCAGTTTGGTACTGGACCTCCTTTCTGTGACCAGAGAGCCAGGAGTGTGCTCTTCAGTGCTTACTTAGCTTCACTATCTCAGTCATGAGTGAGGTCTCCGCGGAGCTGGGCCTTGTTCTTCTTTGTATTATGTTTAGGATGTGCTTGGTAGGCGAGTAGGGAAGTCAGCCTCAAAAAGCCATAATCAATGGACAGTGCTGTGGAGGGTGCCTTCCCCCCTGCCCCGCCCCCGATTTCAGCCCAGCTACTATGGGCAGTCCTGGGAGAGCTCAGACCCTCCTGGTGCTGGCCATGCCCCCCCGCCCCCCGCCACCAGAGCATGTGCTGCTCGCGAGGCCACAGCTGCCACCCGGAACTGTGGGAGGGGGAATGTCGCGGCGAGGAAGGGGAGCCAGGGGGTGCTTGCTGGCTGCACCCATCCTCTGGGTGGGCGGTTCCGGGGGGACCTGGGGACTGTCCCTGCTGGCTTGTCCCCCTTCCTGGTCCTGTTCCCACTGCCCACTCCTTGTCCTAGGATGGGCTCCCAGGTGCTCCTCACTGTTGCCCTTTTCAGGGGAACCCAAACTGGGATATAGGCTCACACGAATACCCAGGTGGAAGGGACTCATTGGGCTGTCTTGGAACCCAGGGCACTCGGGGAGTTTTCTGAGGGGCCCGGGGGTCCAGGTTCAGGAGCAGGTGGGATGCCTTCTAGCATTGGGGAATCCTCCCTGGTCGGGACTGGGCACCCAGCTTAGGCGTTTGGCCTCAAGGTTCTGTTCATGCAACAGCTCCTGAGGAAGGGGCTCCTGGCCATCTCCCTTCCCTATTGCTCCTCCTTGAGCCAAAACACACATGGTTTCTACGCTTGGACAGCGTCCCTGAGGTGGGAGAACCCCAGAGGTCAGGTCTGTCTCCGGTACCTGTGGTCTCATGAGCCTCCCCGCTTGGCCTTCATCTTGCAGTGTGCTGCTGAAGAAGAGCCCAGAGGAGGCCCCCCTCCTTCGGGTTCCTGGTTCTTCCTGCACAAACTGTGGAGGAGAAATACATGTTTGTTTCCAAGGTTTAAGTTAATAAATAATACATGACAGAGGCAGCTCTTAGGAAGTCATATTTGCAACACCTCTGACTGAGGCCCCATCATTACCAGCCCGGGTCCCGAGCCAGGCCACGTGGCGTGGAAACAGCTGTGGCTTCTGAAGTGCCCTGGGTTCGTGGTGCTTTGTGTTTTCACTTCTGCACGAAGCTGTGCTTCCCCCCGGAGAAGCTAAATAATGGAACACTGCGAGCTTTTGCGTGATCCTTAATAGTCACATCTCAATGGGGTTTCCTAAGTGCCGAGTTGATATTTTTGTGCAGCGGCAAAAGAACAAAGCCATGTTAAATTCTAAGATGTTTGCTAAAATGCCATAGGGTTTGTCATTTTGTTGATGCCTTAACATTTTTGTTGTTTGAGTGTGCCTGAGTGAAAATTACATGTCCTGTGGTGGGGAAGAGATTAAAAACGGTTCATGTTGTGTGGCATTAGGACAAACCATGCCTCTCCATCATGGAGGCTGCTTGATGCTGACCTCCCTCCTGGGCTGGGGTGGTCCACCTTGCACTGTCCTTTTGGTAGATTCCCAGAGAGCAAGCATTAAGGTTTAGCACAGTAGATTTAAGACTTACTTTGCCACTCTTGCTTCTGGAAATGCTCCATGCTCTAGACACTGAATTGGCCAATGTGAGCAAGAATGATCCTTGTTAGCAGATGTGCTTCCTCGAGAATCTGATGGACTTTTGAGACCTCCATCCCAGGAAATATGCATATTTTATATGCATGTCGAGAATGATTACAAGGGGTCATGTACCAGCCGAAAGCCACTCATTTGCCCCAGATGAAAAACAAATTTCTAATCTGTGGGAAGGAAGCCTACTGGCTGGATATTTGAGAATCATGGTTTGTCTTTCGAGAAACAGGGCAGTAGACTCCAGGCCAAGTGTAAACTCACAGATAAGTAGGTCAACGCAGATTGTAGGGCTCTATTTAAAACACCGGCTGTTGGGAGAAAGATGGTATATATTCTCTGCAGCATCAAGAAATAAATTTGCATATTATGGGATTAGTATGTGCTTTCTGGTCACATTGCTTTTTGTGATTTTCTGTGGGAATAAAATCAGGGCCATTCTATAGCATCAAGGCTGCAAGTAAAAAAAAAAAAAAAAAGGAAAGGAAAGGAAAGAGAAAGGGAAAAGCACCTATCCACCATTTAAAAAATTCAGGTGGAAGGTGTAATTGAGGAATTGGTGGGGCTGAATGTGCTTGTTTGGATTGGTAACTTTGTAACAAGAGGGCAGCCGTTGGGATGGTCCTTGGGGAACCAGGAGGAGCCGGGGAGGCTCTCCAGGGGGATTTCCCGAAGTTAGTAACTTGAAGCAACCCTAGTAACCCTCTCAGCTGTTCTCAGCAGGTGCCGCCAAGCCCACACCTGGGGTGGCATCACTGGGGCGGAGAGAGCTCTCTGGACAGACAGTCCGTAATCCCGCACAAACCACAGAACTGCCAAGCTTCTGGAAATGGGAATTGATGAAGGCAGCAGCTGGGTCAAAGACTGCTCTCACAGAGCGACCTCTCCCCGTCTCTTACCAAGGGCATCTTGAGGGAAAAAAATAGAGTTTCACGTGTGCCAGTCACTTCATTTTTTTTGTGAAAGAGCCTCCCTTCTGCATCCCAGGGACTTGTCCAAGCTGATTGAGTTTGTTTTTCTTTCAGTAGTGATCAGAGCAAAGAGCCCCAAGAATAATTTTCTCTTTGGAAGTTTCCCTCTAAGGGAAAAATTAAAAACATTCTATCAAGACATGCAACCTTGTTTGTTTTGGAGGAAAAAAGTGTTAATTTTATTTTTTCCATTTTGAAACTTTTTAAAAGCTAAGTGTGAATGTGTAGCTTGTCCAACAGGACATTTGAATGTTGTCTAAATATATGCATCATTAAAAATGCGTATTTTGATATTTCTAAGATAATGCATGTTTTTTCCCCCAAATATGAAATTGAAATGGTCTAGAGAAAATGTAATGAGCATATTAACCAACTTCCATGTTTCCAGAGCAGTGTGATTTAGAAAAGCCATCCTTGTTGGCCTGGAACCAAGCATGATGTAAGAGGAGGCTAACATGTACTTGGTGAGGGCTGTGGAAGGTCCCCCTGGACGCTGGAGGACTTGGGGAAGGGGTATCTCCATTTGCTCCCTCGCTTGCTCTTCTGCTCACCTTAGAAATGTGCTCTGAAGCTTCTCCCGGTTTCTGCGGGCTCTGAGCTGAGAAAGGGGGCTGGCCATCTCCCTTTCCTTTTCTACAATAAAAAATGGTTTAAAAGATACTTGCACTTACAAATTCAAAACATTTCAGAATGTGGAGGGATATCCCCCAAGGAGGTAGGAATTTCAATCTTATAAAAAGGGAGTTAAGATAGAGAGTAGCCCTCGAGGAGGCACAAGGAAAAGCTCCAAGCGCTGGGTTTGGGAGCCTTCTGCTGCTCGCTGCCACCAAGCTCGAGGGGGGTGGGAGGCTGGTGGGAGGGGGTGCACGCACTCTTGGGGTTGGGACAGCTGAGCCAAGCCCAGGGCGCAGACCTGGTGCCTATCCCTGTGTGTCCTCGAACAAGAGGGAGTGTGCAGCACCCACCTGAATGCTCCCAAGCCCAGCCAAGCTCAGGGGGCAGCCAGAAGGGTAGGGGGCAGAGGCTGGTGAGACACAGAGGAAGGGAGAATGTTCTCTAGCCCCAGCGGGGTTTTCCCACTGAGTCAGGTGCATGCTGTGAAGGAAGCTGATCCCCTGAAGGGGAAGCCCGTGGCTCCTTCCCGAAGCAGGTGGAGAGCAGGCGGGTCGTTCTGGACTTTCTGTCCCAGGACTTCTAGCCCTCGCAGCGCCGACGGTGGGATGGCCTGTGAGCGGGGGCGTCCTCGAGTCTTTGGTATGTAGCGGCGGTGGTGGCTTTCGGGCCCAAATGCATCTTGGGTGTGAACCCGCTCAGCAGGTGGTCATGACCTCAGTGGGTAGTCCTTCCTTTGGCGCTCCGCTGCCCCACACGATGGGGCTTTCATTGCTGCCAGGCTCCCGAGCAAATGGCAAACAGGAAGCACGTCCATCCTGGGAGGGCCTGGTAGGGCCGCTGAGAGCCTCACATTGGGAGTTAGGAACCCTGTTTCCATCCAAGAGGACATCGTGGGCCTGTTTGGCTGGGTTGGACCTTGGCAAAAGTACCCACACTTGGTGTTTCATTGCATCCTATCTACTAATTAACCCTGTTGGATTTTATGTCTGTCATTCATTGTGGTTCCGTCATTAGAGAATGAAAAATGAGGGGTGCAAGAATGGTATATTTTTTTTTTTTTAAAGATTTTATTTATTTATTTGAGAGAGAGAGAATGAGAGATAGAGAGCACGAGAGGGAAGAGGGTCAGAGGGAGGAGCAGACTCCCTGCCGAGCAGGGAGCCCGATGTGGGACTCGATCCCGGGACTCCGGGATCAAGACCTGAGCCGAAGGCAGTCGCTTAACCAACTGAGCCACCCAGGCGCCCAAGAATGGTATATTTTATTCCATGTAATTATTTGGGTGTTTTGCACATTTTAAAGGGATGTAACATTCTGAAGTTTCTTTAGCAGTTTCTATAAGAAAAATAAGAATACACCTGCACTTGGGTTGTTGGGAGCTGTGTAAATGTTGTATGAACAAAGACCACAGATGTGACAATAAAAATATGTTGCAGCCTCTTTTATGAACCAGTCCTCATGGAACCCAGTAACTGTGCAAATGATATATGGTCCTGTAGAGATATTTCCTCTTCTTGCATGTTTTTGGTAAAGCTTAAAAAATCTCTCATAGATTCATGGCATTAGCTTGTGGTATTTTCTGACAGTGTGAATTTTCTTCTTCTTTCTTTTTTTATTTATCCAAAATATGTCCTTCTTTACCGTCACTGTATCTTTTTTTCAATTTTTAACATCGTGGTCAAACACACGTAACGAAATATATCACCTTAGCCCTTTGTAAGCGCACAGCGGGTGGCACAAGCTACATGGGTAATGTGCTCCAATGGTGCCGTGCATCCCCAGAGCTTGTCATCTTGTGAAACCGGCACCCTGTCACCAGGAGGCACGAATTCCCACAGCAGCTGGCAACCACCGTTCTACTCTGTCTCCGTGATTTTGACGACTCTAAGTACTTCACGTAAGAGGAATCAGACAGTATTTGTCTTTTAGTGACTGGCTTATTTCACTGAGCGTGATGTCCTCAAGGTTCACCCAAGAGTCCGTTTTCTTTTGAGATGATGGACTGGTCAAATGTTTGTATTTATTCAACAGCCAAAAGAAATTGGAGTCCACACCAACCTGCCCATGACGAAAGGTATGTAACGATATTGCTGCTCATGACCATGGGGAGTCAGCAGGAAATGCTGTGTTGCAGTGCTTCGGTCTCTCCCGTTGCTTCCTGGCTGCATGAAGGATGGTCCCTGGAGAGGTGGGGATGGCTTCCCTTTCCATTGGAGCTGGAGTTATGGTCATGGGGGCTGGTCTCCAAAGTTCAGGCCAGGGTGCTTGGCCCACGCATCCAAGAGAGAGAAGACAGTGGAGCCTTGCACGGTTTCTGGCTTCCAGGAGTGTAAACCCTGTTTGCAGCGAGGCTCTATAGGATTGGGCATCCTATATCCAGTCAAACCAGTGAGCGAGATGAAGACTGGGCAGTCCAAGCAGAGGGGAGAGGTGAGGGCGCCCTCACGTGTGCTCAGTAAGGGCAGGGGAAACTGAAGGCGTCACTGGGGGCTTAACCCTCTCTGCCGTGTGCTGCATCCCCCGGGAGCTCAGGCCCGGGCTTCTCATGCTGTTCTCCACCACAGGGAGCCAGGCTACTCTGAGTGCAACACATTCCATGTTTGGAGCAAGAACTCCAGACGGACCTGGAATGTCTTGTTGTGAGAAAACAAAGAGATACTCCAGTACTGGAGGAGGTGTGACTATGGAGCCAGATTAGAGGGGACACCCCTGGCTACAGTCCGAGCTCAGAAGCAGGTTGGTGATGACAGCCCCAGTGACTATAGCTGAGTTCCTAAGGGGTGTCCCTCCAAATACAGGATGACCCTCCAAAGGGGCAAAACATACAACACATGTTAGAAAAAGTTTATAGGAACCACTGGGAATCATTGGTTGGTTCCGAATCATGGAAACTATGCATGTATGACCAGCTCCTTGACATAGACATAGAATTCCATCGAGTCTGGGAGGATGCAGGGAGGGATTTGTGAATGTGGTCTTGGTGACAATTCACTATTAAACCACCAGCTATCGACTATGAATGAGGTGCTAGGACCCCTGGGGCCCAGTGGGCTTTCTGAGATGCTAGGAATCTGAGGTGCTCTTTCAAGATGCCTGGGGGCTGACACTGCTGCCTGGTCCCCAAGAAGTGACACAGACTCGATGAACCTTGAGAACATGATGATACCTGATGTGTGTAACGACTTCCCATGAAGGGCAAAGGCGGTTTGCCTAAGTCCTGCATGATTAAGGATGTAAACCCCACAGCATAAAAGAATCTTGGTACAAGAAGAATTAGCTTCTCTGTTAAGACCCTAATTTGCTAATTTGTAGAGATAGTACCAACACCAGCTGTTGCCCCCTGAAGTCCACAGTTAGGGGCCTCAGCATTCTGGAAAGATTCTCTGTCTGCTCACGCTCTGTGCAGCACTGTTTTCTTATCAGGAGCTTGATCTCACTGTAACGTGTGTATGGGTGAGTGACTGTGAGTGCGCGTGAATGTGTGAGTTCTTGGTCCCGGTGGGATGATGGGTGGATGGTGAGGATGACTTGCAGGTTTGGGGAAGAAGGGGTTATCTTTAGACAAGGTGAGTTTGAGACACCTGTGTAACATCCAAAAGGTGACTGGAAATATCCTGTGGAAAGGTCAGGATTAAAAGTGGCTCGTTGGGAGGTATTGGCATAGGGGTGGGTCGGTGAGGTCACCTGGACGTGGCTGACAGAGCAGGGTGAAGGTCAAGGCTCTGTGCAGTCCCAGTGGCCCGTGGATGGGAACTTCGGAGAGGCCAAGTCATGCACCCCGGTCCTCCGTGGAGAGGGAAGCCAGGAGTGGTGCCAGCCTCCCTGGCTCCCTGGTGATGGCTCCATACTCGGGACTCTGGGTGTTAGAAGGGACCCTAAACGTCACCTGGTCAGAACCCTGGCTCTGATAGATGCTAGCTGCATGACATCAGACAAGGGGCTGACCCTGTCTCATTCTCCATATCTGTGAAGACCACAGCGGTGCCCTCCCCCGGCCCAAGTGGTGAGGCTTCCACGAGATGATGTGTGTACAGTGCCTATAGTACAGTGACTGGCACATAGTAAGCACTCAGAAGGGCTTGTAGTTCGTACTAATCAGGATGCCTTCCAGCTACTTTGCAAACAATGCATGACAGAAGGACTTAGCTTAGATCATCCCTCTGGTGGGCTCCTCAGACTGTCAGCAGGAGTCTCTTCAGTAGATGAACCAAGTGGATGGTTAAGATACCGTTGTCTGCTTCTGGAGGGAAAAGCGTCTACATCTTTCTGGAGCCCTTGGAATGTGACACTCACCTGCTCACTTTTCCTCTGTGGTGATGGAGGGGTGGAGGGCTTCCCTGTGGTGGGGGTGGCCCAGAGAGAAAGGGGGTGAAGGATTTTTATTTATCTCAAATAAAATGTTCCATCTGCTCTCCATCTGTGTTGATAACCCCATATCATGTGGGGCTGGGCCAGCAGACACTACTGAGTTTACGGGGCCACCTGCCAAGCAGCTAAAGACCTTCCTTCTGGATCTAAAGTTCTTAGGAAAAAAAATATGTTGAGTTTCATATTGAACTCTAAGTAAAATCTGGTTTGAGTTATTTTTAGGTACAGATTTATGAAATTGTAATGAACTAATAATGTAAGGAGAGCCACTGATCCTGGATGTATATTAACACTAGAACAAGATAATACAGCAAATATTTCCAATACGTATGTTTTTGAAAAGTACAATCTAGCATTTTGAACATGTCAAAGTGATCAATACCCTTTGTTAGCTCAGACCAGTCAGCACTTTGTTATTCAGGAATTGGGTAACGTCCCCTTTCGATTGAAGTCCCGATCCTTATGAGTTACAATGAAAGCATATTGTTCTTCCTTTTTGCCTGTTTTCTGCAAAGGCTGTTCTTAGTGCCCTGCTACCCTGAGCAGGGTGCTGTGTAGGGTGGTTTTGTATTGAACTCTTTCCGAATCCAGCTGAATCCTGGGAGGGCATGCCCACAAGGACAGCACCTCCACTCCCTCTTCTGTTCCCCCCATCAGGCCCCAGCCTGCGGAGCCTGCAATTCAAGAGGGGAGGGCTGAGGGGGCCCCGGGGAACCATGCCGTGGAGGTTTTCCAGGGAGTAGGAAAGCAGAAAGCTCTGGGCTTGAGGCCTAAATGGGTTTGCCTCTGACCCCTCAGTGTTTCCAAAATGTCTGGCTTCCATTTCTTCATCAAAAGGTACAACGTTACATTGGGGATCTGTGTGCTTGGCTATATGCATGTATTCTGACAGTGGGACTGTGAGTTCAGATATATGATTTTCAGCTTCCACCGTGGTCCAGAGAGATTTAAAACGTCTCAGTTGATATTTCTCTCTAAACCCTGAAACATTGCTTTGGCTCCTACTTCCGCTGCAGGAATACAAATTAAGACACATCTCTTCCATCCCATTAGACGGAAGAGAACACATTAGTTCTCAGAGCAGGCTGGAGACAGGGAAGCCAGTGGGGCTCACCCCTTCCTCACCTCTTCCTCTCGCCCTGGACCTGGCGGCAGGTCACTTGATCCTGAAGTGGTGCCTTTGCTACCGAGGCTGAGGGCCAGTCGGTGGGGGCAGGGGGCTGGGGGAGCCTGCCAGGTGGCCTGACGGAGGGGGTCCTGCCCAGGGCTGGGGGATTCTGGTGGAGGAAGAGACACCTCTGGAGGTCTGACTCCTTCAAACTTGGCTTTTCTTCAAAGATGTGTCCCTTGAAATGTAATAAAACAAATGTCACTGTGGATTCAGTAACCTTGGCTCTAAGCTAAGTGGTTTCCTTCTCAACAAATAGGTCCCATTGTTGGCAGATGTCTGATACCAGCTAGTGGAAGCTAAGAACAACTAACTTTTGACCAAGTGAAGTTTTCTTTACAATTAAACGGCTCTTCTCTTCCTTTTCCCTTCAGCTTTTAGTGTCTTTCCTCTGTGAACTACTTGTGGTTATTAAGAAGTCTGACAGGGGTGCCTGCCTGAGTGGCTCAGTTGGTGGAGCATCCAGCTTTTGATTCCAGCTCAGGTCATGATCTCAGGGTCATGAGATCAAGCCCTGCATTGGGCTCCGCACTGGGCATGGAATCTGCTTGAAATTCTCTCTCTCCCTCTACCCCCGCCCCCTAGTATGCATGCTCTCTCTCTCTCAAAAAGAAAAAACAAAAGTCCGATGTGGGTTTGCTGTCTCAGGTCATACGAAGGCATTGCGACACACCAGCGCATGCCAGTGTCTCCAAGGTCTGCACCCTCTGCTGTGCGTAGGGAACTCACTGCAGGGTCTGGGGTCAACATTTCTGCATGTGTCAAATGGTGCTCGGTCTAACTTCCTCCACCACCAAAATAAACAAACTGAAAAAAAGCCTTAGATCATTCAGCTAAATACGCGTTTGACTGAGATAAGAAACTCACCCACAAAAGTGAACTGTTGCTTCCGGTAGAAACAGCCCCTGCATCTCCTTGTGCATCTAGCTCATGGCAGCCCTCTGCTGCACCATACCAGCAGGTTCTGGGGGTGTTAGAGTTGATTTTTCAAATGTGATGCCATTACATATACTTTTCTTTGACCCAAAGGTCTTGGTATGGTATGAGGTGAATTACTGAAAGCTACTGTCTTGGTTTCCTTACAGGAATTGCTGCACTGTGGCTTATTTATGGGTACTGCTTATTGGATTTAAGAAGATACATAAATGATTATTTGCAGGTGCAGTTCTCCCAAGTATGGGAATGAAAGCTTTCTGCAGTATTGCTTGGGAGCCTAGTTTAGGGGTTGCTGGAGCTCTGTCCAGCTCCGGTCCTCTCCTTGGCCTTTCCAACACGGAGTCTCATCTTGAAGGTCCTTAGGGTTGCAGTATGAGCTGGTGGCTGGACGGGATACCACTTGCCCTGTTATACTATCAGGAGGCAGAAGTTGAGGGCGTGACACAGAGCAGAACTCACAGGCATGGAGAGCGACGCACGGACTCAGGGGAGTTTTTGTTGGCTTGGTGCCTGTTTGGTGGTGGTGGGAGAGATAAAAAGGGATCCTCCAGAATGGATGGAGGCTGGTGGGAGCCCAGGAAGAGGCTGAGGAGGAAGGTGATGCACACACATTTGGACGGGTTGGGTTTGAGGGCCTGGATGACCTCCAGGCTCAGTTCAGGGGAGACAGTGGGGCTGCAAGCACAGCTCTGTGTCCTGAAGTCAGCAGGTGTAGAGGGAAGAGATCACTGATCTTTAATGCTTCATTCCTTCTCCTTGTGTTCAGCTGTTCTTTTTCTGTTTTAAGACCTTTCTTCTTTTCTAATATGAGAGCTTAATGTTAGAAATCATTCCATAAGCACTGCCTTTGCTGCATCCCACACATTTTGACCTGTCGTGTTTTCATTTTCATTCATTTAAAAATATTTCCTAATTTCCCCTCTTACCTCCTCTCTGATCTATGGATTCTTTAGAAATGTGTTGTTTAATTCAGCATTTGGGGGCATTTTTCAGATCTCTTTCTGTTATTTTCAGTTTAATTTCATTTGGGTCAGAGAACCTACTTTGTAGGGCTTAAATTGTTTTATATTTGCTGAGGTTTGTTATAAGACCCAGATTGTGGCCTATCCTAGTGAATATTTAATTTACTCTTGAAAAGCATGTGCCCTTGTATGGAGTGTCCTACAAATGTCAGTTAGGTCTCACTGGTTCAAAGTGTTCTTTTACATTTCCCACATCCTTCCTGACTTTCTGTCTACTCGTTCTTTCAATTTCTCAGAGACAACTGTTGAAGTTCCTGACTGTATTTATAGCTTTGTCTGCTTCTGCCTTCAGTCCCATTAGTAGTACGACTTCATGTATTTTGAAGCTCTGTTAGGTGCATGGACATTTAGGACTGTTATATCTCCTCGGTGACTTACATCATGTCCATCTGTATCCCAGATAGTGTTCCTTGTTCTGCAGTCTGCTTTCTCTGATGTTAGTATAGCCACTCCAGCTTTCTTTCTTTTCATTAGTGTTTATACATTATATCTTTTTCCATCCTTTTGCTTTTAGCATGTGTGTGTGTATAAACCCACTTAATCTATAAGCCATATCTACATATAGAGATGAGATATAGATATGTCTTTATATTTAAGATATGTTTCTTATAGACAGCATATATATTGGTCATGCTTCTTTATTCAATCTGGTCATCTTTGTTTTCTAATTGATTTTTAAAAGACCATTTACATTTAGTGTAATTATCCATAATGTTGAATTTAAAACTGCCATATTGCACCTTGTTTCTTTTTCTCCTCTGATTATCTTAGTGTGCTATTTTCTTAAAGGTTTTACCTCTTTTCCTCTATAAATTCTTTCCAATTCCAACCTGCTGTGTGTTTTTTTCTTCAAAGAACTTATTCTTTCTTTCTTTCCTTTTTTTTTTTTTTAAGATTTTACTTATTTATTTGAGAGAGAGAGAGAACACAATAGAAATAGTACAAGTGGGGTGGAGGGGCAAAGGGAGAAGGAGAGGCAGACTCCCCACTGAGCAGGGAGCCTGACTTGGGGCTCCATCCCAGGACCCCGGGGTCATGACCTGAACTGAAGGCAGACACTTAACTGACTGAGCCACCTAGGCGCCCCCAAAGAACTTATTCTTAGCATGCTCTAGAATATGCTCCATGCCCTTGTTATCAATACATTTAATGTTTGCAAGTCTTATGTCCAATCTGAGGGTGGATCCTCAAGCTGAGAGACCATACCTTTATATCTTCTGTGTTCCTCCCAGCATCTAGCAGAATAGGAGTCTAGAGAAGGAGCTTATTACCCAGCTAGGGTCACCCGTTCATTTGGTTTCTTCATTCACTGAAGATGCTGAATGGTACTGGAGGGAAATTAGGTGATTGTCATACAAATGCATGACATCAGGCCACACTAACTCTCTTTAGCTAAAGCCCTCAACTCCCCCTCGTATTTTTGATGAAATTTTTCTTGCTTTTCAGCTTCTCAGCCCCTCCCCACCCTTCTCTCTCAGTGCTCAAGGGATGTTGCTCCATGGAACTCTAGCCACAGTCCACTTCCTCCTTTGCACCCTCTCCTCTGCTGATCCCAGTCAGTTATGCCACCCCACGCTGAGCTCCAACAGAGATTTGTCTCCCATGTCCTGGCTCGCATTCCTATCTGTACCCTGCCCATACCCCAAACTCTGTGTTTCCCATTCCAACCTTTCTCTCTGACTTTCTGTTTTTGACGAAAGACTCACTTCCATGTAAGACCCAACCTCAAAGCTCTCCTCTCTCATGTGTTCCCTTCCCATCCAGCTGGCCATCAGATCCTGACCTTCTCCTGACGTTCTCTCCTGCTGTGTCTCCCGACACCACTGACAGGTGCCTCTGGCACTGGAATAGTGACCTGGACCTGAACTGTCTGTGCCTGTGGGACTCCTTCCTTGCCCACACCGACTTCCCAACTTAATCTGCTGCACTTTCCATTCTCTCTGGGCCTCGGCACCCTGCTCAGCCTTCGCTCTGACTTAAGTTGGATGGCCGTGCTCTGTCCCATCATTCCACACTCCTGTTTCCATCCTTCTCTCTCCTGCTCCCCCCAAGTGTTAATGGAACCTCATGTCAACACGTACACCGCTCTGTCTCATGTTGCCCTGGACCTGCTTCCTCCCTTAACGTCGAACCTTTTTGTGGGCAGGGCCCCCCTCCCATCTGTCCTTGTAACCACAGCGCCTGTGCACACAGCTGTTCAGTAAATGCTTACACTGAGCAGGTCTTTTGTCTGGAGCCTATCAGCTCGCCCTGGTTGAGAGAGTCTCACTGGCAATGGTGATTGACCAGCTTGCATTTCTGTTTCTGCCCCAGGTAATTCTGGAGACCCCAGTTTCACCTTTTTTATTTGGTTTACTTTCCTCCCTAAAATCAGGGCCACAGTTACTCCAAAAAAAAAAAGGTGACATCTGAAATAAGAAACAAGGAATTCACGAGGGGCCTATGGCTGTCAGGAGCTCCTTTAGTGGGCTTACCTCTGCAATATTTACCTTAATCTCAATCTGGAAAAGGAACGCAAACAAATAAATGGAAAGGAAGGAGGGCAAGCGTTTGGTCACCACAGAGCCACAGCGGGGTTTGAGCCTGCCGTATTGTTGTGAAGCCACTTCACTGCAAGTGCCGTCTTTCCTTGCGAAAATGAACCTCAGACACAGAAGACAATGTTTGTTTTACCCCCATTTAATACTTATTTTCCAGTGGACTGACTCACTCCATGGAGTCAAGTCTCTTGCATTTGCCTAGCAGCTTTTTTTGGGGAAGAAAATAGCCTTGTCATGTCATATTAACAGCAACAGAACATTCCATCTGGCGGCTGCTCAGCCCTGCTGCTGTGCTGACCTGTGTGCAGAAAATCAGTGCCGGCTCCCCAAAGTGCTCTTGATTTCTTGATTTGGCCATTTGTCAGGTTTCCATCATTTGTGCCCCTGGGTGATGCTCTCGGAGGATAGGGGAGCCTTTAAAGGGATAGAAAGTTTATCCATTGTTGCAAAACATGAGTAGCTGCACTGCCAGGCGTGGGACTGGAGTGGAGAGCTTGTGAGGACCGTGCCTTCTGGGAGGAGTTGGGACCTGGTATGCTGTCAGCAGTCTTGGGTTCAGCAGAGATGCTGGCTGAAGACCGCGGAGCAGTGCCGCAAGACTGGCCTCATCCTGGTGCTCTAGAGAGACCAATCTGGGGATGACAACCTTTGGTCCCTTTGAATGTTTAGATTGCAGCATTTATGAGAAAATATTAACTATAATAGATGCGAATTTTCTAACCTGTTTTTAAGTGAATAATGTAGAAAAAGAGACATGATGTCTGGTTCTGTAGCAGGTGTTTTGTATGCATTATCTCAGATCGGGGAGTGATCCTGATGTCCCTTCATGCACGACAAGTCTGTGGACAGGTCATTTATTCTCCATCCATGTGTGTGTACATGCGTGTCTCTGTGTGTGCATGTGCGTGTATGCGAGCATGTGTGCATGTGATAGACAGGGAGGGTCCAGCAGTCCACTGAGTAGGACTATCTTCTGAAGCTTGATGCTCTCTGGGCTCTCAGGAGCACAGAGTTGCCTTTGCTGGCTTGTGGTGAAGCCAATGAATCTGGTGTGAGTTTGCTCACACAATTTATGGGCCTTGTCTCCTTTGGTTTGTGCTGTTCACAAGAAACCAGTAAATGGAGAGTCTGGCTCAGCTGCTGTAGAATCTGGGGTAGTTTTTCATCAGGTTGACATGCCAATGTGTATAAAACACTTGAGACATGTGTGACTGAGGGGGTTGGAGTTTCTTCTGGAAGCAGTCATTGTTGGGGTCCATCCCCTCTCTGTGGGGTGGTCACCGAGATGCCCAGGCCTCGCCAAGAGCAGCCGTCACCCAGGGAACTGGCGAGGCCTTTCTGTCCTCTGGCCTCAGTTGGGGAAGCAAGGGGAGCCAGCAGCTGGTGTGAGGGTTCTGAAGGGCCGGGTCCCAGTGGGGCAGTGCCGGAGACTTCTCTGGCTGTTTCCAAGCACGAAGCAGCCTCCCCAAGGCGACAGGGACCTAAATGGGGACAATTAAGCTGGACTGAATGACTCATTAAACGTCTCATCCACGAAAGCCAAAGAAGCGAGAGCAGAGCCAGGCGTGATCAGTGAGAGCAGCCCAGAGGGAGGCAGAGCTGAAGATGCCCCTTTCTGGCAGCCAGGCCTACTTCCTACCCTGCCCTCTGCCTGTTTAACAACAAACCAGGTTTGTCGAATGAGATGAACACATGAGGCGGTGGCCTACCAGGTGACAGGTGAGGAATGCACACACTTGGTTTGGCCTCCATTATCTTCCTGTCCTCAGGTGACGCTCCTGCAGGTGTAGCCTACGTCCATGCACAGGCCCCCCACCCCGACACTCCTTTTTTATTTTCTTTATACTGTCAGCACACCAAAATTTCTTGGTCATTGATGACATCTCATACTATACAAAATGGAGGGCTGACCGGTGTTAAAATTTGGAGATATCCAGGTGTATTCAATGCTTGAAAAGGAAGGCCTGCTTCGGTCCTATCACTGAACAGCAGCGGCCGCCCCCATTTGCTCATCGCAGTGCCTCACACATCCCTGGCCCCATGGGTTTTCCAGTAAAGACAACTGGGACTCCTTGGAGGGCAGCTGATTTTATTTTGATCTTGAAGCAGGAAAAGATCAGGGTGGCTTTAGAACACGCTCTAGTACCAGAGAGAGATTTCTCTCGTGAGCGGCCGGAGGGGAGTTGGCAGGAGGGAGGATCCAGCTAGGGGAACGTCGCTGGCCCCGGTGCTGAAATGCAAAGTCCCAAAGAGAATGCTTGTGGTTAATGGAGACGCGAAGAACCTGTGGAGGAACCCGTGGCAGGCCGCGAGCTTGTTGTGATGCTCAAGGGAAAAGTTGACACATACGATGCAAAGGTAGTCCTCAAAGCAGACAAGAGTGAATAGTGCAGTTAGTAGGGTGTTTAGTGTCTTCTCATAATTATCTTCCTATCGCTGAAGGATGGAGATGTGCTTGTTCTTGAGGAAGCAGGAAAGAAGTTTTGTAGGAACATGTGAGAGAGTCCAGCAGCCCTGGGTCAGGTGTGGAGCATCTGGAGAACAAGAAGGACCAGCCCACAGAGGAGGCCGCGTGTCCTCATGAGGAGGGAACAGGAGGGTCTGTTGAACATCGGATGACCTCAGGTGGTCACACAGCAACCATATGCGGAGAGAGTCATGGTGTTTTGGGAATACAAATGATCCCACTTGTCTAGAAGAGAGAGCCAACCAACTGGATTTAATCCCTCCCTTCTAGACCAAAGTTCTTCACAGTGTTTTGGCCTGACCCATAGCAAACAGTGCATTTTACATCAGAGTCTAGAGCATGTGCACGCACGCACATACTTCATAGAATAGCAGATATGTAGGACTTACACTACATAATAGATACATGCACATAGCTCTCTACCTGTCTGGGAGGGAAAGTCCATGGAGCTTCACTTGTCCTTCCACGCAGGAGACAGCCATACTCGTTGGGCACCCTCACTGCCTGAGCAGCCAAGGGGAGTCCAGCAGAGAAAGATGATGTGGATACTGTTGAGTTATGGGGCCACCTCCAGTCCCAGAGCCAGCCTGCTGGGGACTGGCAGAATCGGGGCCTTGGGTATTTTGGGGGGGGCAACAGGGGAGACCAGGCCTGGGAATTATCAGCATATATTCTTTGAGGGCCACCATGCAGGACAAGTCTTGCCAGCAAGTTACCTTGGAGCATGGACAGCTCCTCAGTGGTAGATGGGATCAAAGAAGGGAGAACGCCACTCTCATCTTCGAGAGAAATTCTGACTTTAGCAGGAGATCTCAAATATAAGGGTTACCATTTTATTTTAAGTTGAAGATAATGTCTCCTCCTTGTTAATTGAGCATTTACTCTGTGCCTGACTCTGTGCTAAATACTTGAATACTCCATTTGAGGAGGCCCTGCAGTGGGGACTTGTCCCTCTCCTACAGCAGAGGTGGCTGAGGCTGCCCCTAATCAGTGGAGGGGTCTGGATCTGCATCCAAATCTCTAACTGCAGACACATTATTTTCTCATAATGGCTTCTGTGTCGAATCTTTATATGTTTCTTAAGTGACTTGGAGGGGGATAATCACATTTCATTCTAAAGGAATAATTGCTTGATTATTTTGTGCTGTTTAATATTCATAAATACCTTCCAATCTAAGAATGTAACTTTTAGTGAAATAATACAGTGATCCCATGTAGTTAGGCTCAGTTGACCTTTCCCTCCTAAATCATGGTAGACATAATAACACATCTGCTTTCAACACCAGAGTCAGTAAACATGTCATCCTAATTCATTAGGTTCCACCCCTGTATCTGGACCCGTCAGAGATCATAAATGATCAGTTTGTGAATTCTGAAATTCATAAACATAGAATACTTACATTGTAATATTGAAATAGGTACTTAATATGGAAACAACCATTATTTCCCCCTTATTATTATTTCTAGCTTTAACTCCTCTGTGGTTTATCTTGGTTATTGTTCTGGGGGGGACAACGGAATCACCCATGACCCTGAACCTCATTAAAGCCACTCTTTCAAGTTCCTCCACCCAATTTTTATGGCAGGTGTGGGGGGTAATCGATTTGGTTTTGCATTTCACCTTTTTCTCCTCTTCTCTTCCTTTTGTCCCTGCTAACAAGCAGTGAAACGGACAAAGAAGGAGAAGACAGAATTGCAGAGCATGGGAAATTCAGCTTGTGAAATCCTTGTCTGGAGACTGCTGCTAGTTCATTTGGCCTAAATTTCAATGTTATAAATAGAGTCTGCAAGCAAAGTCATACTGCCTTTTTTTAAAAAAAAATTATTTTATTTTATTATGTTATGTTAATCACCATACATTACATCATTAGGTTTTGATGTAGTGTTCCATGGCTCATTGTTTTCGTATAACACCCAGTGCTCCATGCAGCACGTGCCCTCCTTAATACCCATCACCGGGCTCACCAATTCTCCCTCCCCCCTCCGCTCTAAAACCCTGTTTGTTTCTCAGAGTCCATAGTCTCTCATGGTTCATCTCTCCCTCCGATTCCCCCCCTTCATTTTTCCTTCCTTCTCCTAATGTCCTCCCTGCTATTCCTTATGTTCCACAAATAAGTGAAACCATATGATAATTGACTTTCTCTGCTTGACTTACTTCACTTAGCACCATCCCCTCCAGTCCCTTCCATGTTGGTGTAAAAGTTGGGTATTCATCCTTTCTGACGGCTGAGGAATATTCCATTGTATCTATGGACCACACCTTCTTTATCCATTCGTCTGTTGAAGGGCATCTCGGCTCTTTCCACAGGTTGGCCAAAGGGCCATATGCACCCTGATACCCCACTGTCTTTTGAAAGGTGATCCCCCCCCCTAGGCTTCTCTAATCCATCAGGCGAAATGCTTGGAAGTTCTTGCCTTAAGAATGAGCTGCCACAAAATGCCCATCCCCAGCTGGTCCAGAACCCTTGGCATCATTGCACTCCTCTTGATGAATCACCCAAAGATTTGGCCTTGGCATGCCGTTTCTGGAAGGATCATGGTACTTCTCTCTTCTCACCTGCTGGGTCTTCTTCAAATGCATATGGAACACAAAGAACCTTAAGGGTAAATGTTTCATTGTATTTGCTTTGAAATTCCTACTTTGGTGAAATTGGATGTTGGAGGTAACTCCCCCATCCACCCCTGTTTGGGCTGTAGCCCCCTTTGGAGGTCCTTCATAATGGGAGGCTGTCAATATTATGTTCAGCTGGGGCTTGAGCCTCTCCCCGTGCCTTCTATAATCATGAGACGGAATATTCTATGTACTTGATGGATACTTTTTCTGCTACCGATACTTTCACTGCAGGCTAATTGGAGGTAGGATCCCCATTTTGTGAGTGGGGTCTCCTTCTAGGTTAATTTTTTTTTTGATTGACATGTTTCTGAGGTTTTAGAAAAGTACCAACATTGTTATCAAGAATTTCACTAAATGTCATAGAAAACTTTTCTCTGAAACTCTGAAAATGGGGATTCTAACGGGAATGTAGGATGTTCTCATAATCTCATATTGTCAGAAGGGAGGAGCCTGAGGGATGTGGTATTGGCATTCCCATGGGAACTCGGGGAACATGGCCCACATTCAGTTTCTGATGACACCTGGTGTCCTGGGCAGGCATTTAGGGACATGTTCTCTGTCCGGGGTCGTGGTGGGGTGGCATCCGCGTGTCATGCTGCAGCAGGAGGCATGGCCCCCAGTCTGCAGCTCTTCTCGGCAGGCTGGGTGGGCAGGGCCGTGCTGACCTCAGGCTGGATTAGCCAGCTGGCATTCCAGATCTCAGCTGACTGAGGTAACAGCACCAGGCTGTGGGCAAATGTGCGCTTGGGTTTACTGACCAGTTAACCAGTGAACAAGTATCACACGAATCTCGTGTTCATGGGCTTTGTGTTCATACAGCATTTGTTCCTACCGGTGAGAGAGATCAGTCCTCTGCCCTCTAGGCCAATGTCCTCTCTCCTGCTGCAGCCGCACCCCCCTGGTTCCCCCGCATCCTTGCTCCCCTGTCCCCTTCTTGACATTCCCCCTGGGCTCACTGCTCTCAGTGCCCCGCATTTCCTCAGGGGGCCGATTTCAGCTTCTGTTTCTGGCCTGTCTTGGGCCATCTGGGGTGCTGTAACGGATGACCACTGACTGCGTGGCTCATAAGCACTCGCGCTTCTTTCTTAACAGTTCTGGAGGCTGGGGGTGTGAGATCTGGGAGCCGGCAGGGTCTGGCTCTGGCCAGGACTCTCTTCCAGGTTGCAGATGGCCATCTTCTGTCCTTGTCCTGACATGGTGGGAGGGGTGAGGGTGCTCTCTGAGATCCCTTCTTCCAAGGGCACTAACCCCATTCACCAGGGCTCTGCTCTCATGACCTAATCACCTGCTAGAGGCCTCACTTCCAAACTGTCCTGTTGAAGTTAGGCTTCAACACAGCACTTTGGGGGGACACAAAACTTCATCCGCAGCACCCCCTAACTGCTTAGCGTGCCTTCTGTTGCTAGGATCCTTACTCTTACCTTGAGTTCTCTTTTTCTGCATTCTGTCACACGCTCAAAGGCAAAAATGGTGTGCCAGCCCCGGTTGGCTTCTGGGGAGGAAGCCACGTCCCTCCTCCGAGTGAGGGGCTACATGTCAGCTCCTGGGAACGAGGGGGCTTTGCCTCTTCCACTGGGAGCCTTTGGAGGGCTGGCTTTGCCAGGATGCCTGACGGTTCTCCTCCATGATGGGATTAGGGGGAGTGCCCAGCATAGGCCGGCTCCAGGGCACAGCAGGCTCGAGCCGGTGGGAACAGCATAAAACATACTGTTTGTGCAAACAAGCAGTTCAGGTGATGGACCCCACCCCTACCACGGAATCCAGGTGCCCTGATAGCAGCAGAGAGATACTCAACCCCTTCCTGCACTGGGACATTTGTTGTTTCCCACGGAGCTTAATCTCCTTGGAAAACAGCTTCTTTAAAAAAAAAAAAAAAAAAGTGTGGCCAGCATCTTTATCTTTCTACAGATTGATGGTTGGCTCTAAACTGTCCCCAGCAACTATCTCGATTTCAAACCCAATAAGCATGTGACTGGCTCTGTGATGAGCCAGAACCAGTATCTGCACAGGGCATGAAATTCCAGTGCAGATCTGAAATTTCATTCAGATGCACCAGTAAAACTGTAGAGCATTCAAAGTCAAATTTAATCCCTTGCCCTTAGAATCAATACAGTTATAGTGAGATGATGGTTATTGATGATCCCTTTTAGTGCTTGCGAGTTCTCAGAGTTGAAAACATCAAGGTGTGGGATGCAGTTGGGACTGTGCCCAGACAAGCCTTTAAAAACCTATAACCTGGGGCTGGGAGTGCATGAGACCCTTCTTCCCTTATAAGAGAAACTGGCCCCAGTCAGCAATGTTTAACTGAGAGAAAAACAATAAAACTGAATAATGCAATTGACTTGGCATAGACTTGGTTGTTACAGTGCTTGAGGTTAGTGGCATGGTGATGGTTTTAAGGAGAACCCAAATTTAAAATACATAGTTATTTTCCTCATTACAGACCCTGTCGCACGGACTGCTTTTCCCTGAAGTGATATTCTGAGAGAATCTGTCTCAAAGTCACATTCAGTGGCCTGGGGCCTGTTTCTGCCACCCTTGGGCTCGTGGATAAAGCTTCCAGTGAGGCCCTTAGGGACCGCCTGGGCCCCAGAGTGCACCACCTTCCCATGAGACAGGCATGAAACTGGAGCTACATTTTGGAGACTGACCCACTGGTACCTCTGATGTGGCAGCCAAACTTGGGAGGGGGCGTAGCCTTAGCCCAAGGAGCTCCGAAGAATCAGCTGCTGTGAGCGAACCTCCCCAGGGAGGGGGCTGGGGTCAGGAGGGTGCCTTGGCGCTCCTGCTCTGGAGCCTCAGGGAATGCGGTCTGGGACACGCTGGCCTGATCCTCCTGTGTCCGGGGTCCAGCCGCCCCCAGTTTCCAGAGGAGCTTTCATGCCGGGACTCCTGTTCCCCTGGAACAGTATTTCCATTTAACATCGGCAGGAGCAGGGGTGGGGGGGGTGATGGGTTTTTACAATCGGAAGAGTGTGCATTCTCCTCTACCAGTTGCTAAGGGGGGACCCTGGGTGCTGTGTCCTCGTGGGATACTGGGAGCACCCGTGGCATCTCGGTGGAAGATGGTCAGAGGAGTCTTCTCTGCACGGGGAGGTGTGAAGGAGGTGGGGGAGGGACGGCTGTGTGTGACCCTGGCTTGTATCTCAGCTGCAGGAGGAGCGCCTCGTCACAGGGTGGCTCTGAGCTGCTATCCGTCCGTGTCCTAAAACCCTTCTTCTCTTGGTTCCTGATGTGAACTACAGTAAGACCGCCACTTAAAATTTTAATTGCTTGAGAATAATTGGGGGGAGGGGAGCTGAGTTGTATCAGAATACCCATTAAGTACATAAAAGATTAATTTTCATTATGACTGCCAGTTAGTAAATATTATCTTTTATATCAGCCTGAGAAATAATATGAGTAATGGGAACTATTTAATTTATTTTAGTTTAATTTTAAAACTTTAATTATGGCAATACTTTGCATTTTTATTAGCATTATAAGAGGATTGAAGAAAATAATTTTTGGTGGTTGATTTATTGAGACAGTTTCTACTGGATCACTGGAGGTGGACATCAACTCCTGGGAACAGGTGTACAGGTGGGAGGCAACGGGGCCCAGCGGGGGAGGGATGAGCTCCAGGGATGCTGGCTTAGTGCAGGGGGAGTCTCTGGAGGGTAGTAGCGTCCTGATGAAGAAGGTGCGATTGTTCAGCTTGTTCACTTGTTCCTTCCTCCCTTCCCCCTCCCCCTTCTCCCTCCCTCCCCGCTGCCTTCCTCCCTTCCCCCTCCCCCTTCTCCCTCCCTCCCCGCTGCCTTCCTCCCTTCCCCCTCCCCCTTCTCCCTCCCTCCCCGCTGCCTTCCTCCCTTCCCCCTCCCCCCTTCTCCCTCCCTCCCCGCTGCCTTCCTCCCTTCCCCCTCCCCCCTTCTCCCTCCCTCCCCGCTGCCTTCCTCCCTTCCCCCTCCCCCTTCTCCCTCCCTCCCCGCTGCCTTCCTCCCTTCCCCCTCCCCCTTCTCCCTCCCTCCCCGCTGCCTTCCTCCCTTCCCCCTCCCCCTTCTCCCTCCCTCCCCGCTGCCTTCCTCCTTTCCCCCTCCCCCCTTCTCCCTCCCTCCCCGCTGCCTTCCTCCCTTCCCCCTCCCCCTTCTCCCTCCCTCCCCGCTGCCTTCCTCCCTTCCCCCTCCCCCCTTCTCCCTCCCTCCCCGCTGCCTTCCTCCCTTCCCCCTCCCCCTTCTCCCTCCCTCCCCGCTGCCTTCCTCCCTTCCCCCTCCCCCCTTCTCCCTCCCTCCCTCTCTTCTTTCCTTTCTTCTGTGAATACCTACGCAGGCTGATGTATTCTTTGGTTTGGTCATACTCATTTTTAAAAATTTGATTTTATGGTAAGAATTATACATATTTAGGCTGTCTACCATGATGATTGGATATACATATACACAGCGAAAAGATTACTACAGTCAAGGTCATTAACAGATCCCCTCCTCACATAGTTACTGTCTTGTGTGTGTGGTGAGTGACTGTCTTGGCAGATTTCTAGCATTCAGCACCCTACCGTTAGCTGTCATCATTGCGGCGGGCGTCACATTCCTAGACCTGTTCGTCCTACATAATTGCCTCTTCACACCCTTTGAACAATATTTCCCCCACCTCCCCGCTCCTGTCACCCCTGTCCTACCCTCTGCTTCTATGAATTTGACTTGTTTAGATTCTACATATAAGTCAGATCCTTTCTGTGTCTGGCTTCTTTCACTTGGCCTAATGTCCTCCAGGTTCATCCAAGTTTGTCGTAAATGGCAGGATGTCTGTTTCTCCTGGCCTACTCCATTGTGTAGACACGGCACATGCTCTTCGCGCACTCTTCCATCAGTGGACGTGAATTCGCGTCCCTGCTGTGGTTCGTGTAAATCATGCTGCAGTCAGCGTGGGAGTGCAGCGATCTCTTCCAGGTACTCATCTCCTTTCCTTTGGAAATGTACCCAGAGAGGGATTTCTGGATCCTATGGTACTTCTATTCTTATTTTCTTGAGGAACTTCTGGACTGTACTAACACACGCCAACCATGGTTGGGTATGAGCAGTCTTCGTGCTCTTGGGCTTAGAGCCTCACGTGGACAGCAGCCTCCTTCTAGCTCCGGAGCGTGGCTGTGGAGAGAATGCATTCCTGATCTGGTTCAGACAAGAGTCTGGCACGTCTGTCCCCCTGATGAGCAGATGCGAGGCTGCTCTGGGGGACGGACACAGGAAACCACCAACGCCCACCAAGCTCTCATGACTGGGGTTGCTGCTGCTGATTACAGCTCTTGGGTTCTATCGCCACCTCGAAATCTCATTCAGAAAATCTCTATTTAAGTGAAGTTACTTTGCCTGGGAAGAGCCAGGAGGAGTAGCAGATGATGTTAGTGTTGTCCAGTGTCTCTTTCCCTGATGCTGAATTTAGAGCACAGCCTTGTGCTAGTCCCTTCCTCTAATTGCTTGCCATGTGTGTCCGTCATGCTTCTCCTCTATGCTGTCATCATACTTATGATAATAATCAATCATAATTATGCTCATAATCATGAGAATAAATCCATGTGGACTTAACCTGATGTGGCAAAAGGATCGGGGTTTGGCTCTGGAGTGGCCTTGACTCAGTTCTGGCTGTGTGACCTGGAAAGTCACTGGTCCACTTTGAGCCTCAGAATCTTCATCCGTGGAGCATGTCAAGAATGGGCTCATGGAGGGTGGTGATGGTTAGCCAGCAGCTGGTGTGGGTGCCCCCCCGCCAGTGTGCTCACAGAGAGAACGCCCTTTGGACGGTAGCGGTGAGATGCTACGTATCACATCTGTGATTGAACATCTCAGCCCACAGTGAAGCGCCGACACCTGTCTGGGTTCTTGACTTCTCATAGAGCTGAGTAGGGAGAAAGCATTGCACTCACATCTGACTGGCTGTGGAAGGAAGTCACAGAACCACCCAGTCCTCTGGCCTCATTTCACGTTTTCAGAGTGGGAAGCCAGGCAGGAAAAGTGACTCATCCCAGGTGATCTCGTTACTGGGCAGGCGCCCCAAGTCTCTGACTCTGGGTCTAGCCTGTTCCCACCTGGCTCCCCGGTCTGTGTCTTTTTTCCTTCCCACCTTTGTCCCAAATGCAGGATTGTCACAGACCTTTGTATGCATTGTCGCCACATTGTCCTGATGAGGAGTGAGGCCGGCGGTGAGGAAGGGAGGGCCCCTGGACACATCACTGGGGATATCGTTCCCGCTTCAAGAACGGCGAGCAGGCCCGATAGAATCAGGGATTGGTCTTGTAGAAACAGTGACTGGAGGGGCGCCTGGGAGGCTCAGTCAGTTAGCATCTGGCTCTTGATCTCAGCTCAGCCCAAGATCTCAGGGTCATGAGTTTAAGCCCCACATTGTGCTCCACCATGGAGCCTGCTTAAAAAAAAAAAGTGACTGAAGTAGAAAAAATTAAAGTATTTAGGGAGAAAAGAGGAAGAGTTGTAAACCCCGGCTGAAAGCATCCTGCCATCCCAGGCCACGGAAGGTGCAATGGTGACAAATCTGTGTCTTCGGGAACAGGGATTAATCAGCATGATCAGCCACTCTCAGGGCCCGTGGGCGCCAGGCTGGCAGCCAAGGCTTGTCCCGCGACACCTTCTTGGAGGGTCGCCTCGCTGTTCTTCATGGCCCCGCCAGATGCTCCCACCTTCAGATGCAGTCTGCTTCTCCTCTGGAGGATTTGCTGGAGAGCACACAGCTGCCTTAAGTGCTGCCCCAAACACATTAGGACCCTGTGGTTTCAGGCACTGCCGAGTTGGGGGAGGGTGGCCCGACCTGGGGGCCACGGGCCATGCCAACCTTGAGAACTCTGCCTGGCTGGCCCAACGGTGGGTGCTTTGGAATGCTCCAGGTGAACACCACCTTCCACCTCCTGCCAGGCCCGGGATCAGGTGACTACTGGCCCCCCATCTTCAGGCCCCTGTCTGCTGGGGGACAAGCCCCCCCCTTCTGCAGGCCCCCCTGTCTGCTGGAAGCTGCTTTTGTTACTTATGCATGAGTGTACTTTGTACCGGCTCATTTCTTCCACAGGTCCCTGTTTACGGGGGATCTGTTGATATTGGCTGTAAGAGGTTGTCCTGAGGAACTGGGGCTCCAGCAAATGGGATCCAGCCCTGAGTGGAGGCCCAGCCTGCACAGGGACACGGGCACTGTGCCTGGCTATCCAGGGAGGCTCTGTATTAGCTCACTTGCAGAGGATCGGTCTTTATTTCCTCCTGGTTCTCTGTGTGCCTTGATATCTGACCACCTCTTAGTGTCTGATCTGTAGAGGCAGGGTAGCATGCCCTGGGCTGATGCCCAGGAGCTACCTCCTCCTTCAGAAAGGCAGCATGCAGCTCAGTAATGGTTCCAGAGCCATGCAGAACCATGGGCATCACAGGCCGAGAGAGAACCTGATGCGAGTGGCATCTCCTGCTGGGAGTTATGTGGTTGCAAGGGACAGAAACCCACGTAGGCAGCCCATGGAAAGGAGGGTTTGCTCTAAGGCTGCAGATATTCCCCCATCAGGGCCCAGTAGAGCAGGGCTGGCTCTGCTCTGAAGGAAGACCTCAGCAGACACATCTGTCGCCTCACTCTGGAGCTGGTAACCCAGGGGACTCAGCCCCTCTCCCTGCACGGCTCCCCTCTGCCTCCCAGAGCCTCCCTGGGCTCTTCCGCATCCCAGTCCCAGATCCTGGGTGAGGAATCCGATTGGCCTCGCTGCAGTCAGGCCTCCCAGGTCCAGTCGGCTTGTCCGGGAGAACTAGCACCTGGTCCATATGGGGTGGGCGGCCTGCCGCACTGAACCAAGTAAATGCCTCGCATTTACTAAACTAAGCAATAATCCATTCAGCTGCGCCCCCAGCACCTGTACAAGTCAGAGTGTAGGCTTAGGAGTATGTTCAGGAGGGCACTGTCACAGGAGCCCACAGTACCAGGTGGGCTGCAGGGCAGACAGTGCTCGGCAGTGCCAAGTGCCCCTCCCCCCAGTACAGAGTGGCCCTCTGAGAGAGGACCCCAAACTTGAAGGCCTGTTGGTGGAGGAGCTACTGCCCAAGCCCCTGCCCCCAACTCTTGGGTCTCTCAGTCAGGTGCAGGGCTGAGGGGCCTGGGGAGGGTCTGCTGCCTCTGAGCACCCAGGGGAGGGGGCAGAGAGGGCCGTGCCCAGCTCCCACCATGGAGCCAGGCCGGCCCCTGGGGTGGGCATGGCATTCACATCAGACGGAGATGTGGGTTTTGAAGGAGTCTGGCCGGTGATGGGATTTGATAGGGGAACATGCCGGGAAAGTTCTAGAACGTGTCCTGGAGGTTGAGCTGAGTGAGAAGGGAGCTGAAGGCACAGTAGTGATAGGAGGGGCAGGAGGTGGTTCATGTCAGCTGTCCACCACATTCAGACTCTCCCCTCTGCCCCCACACTCAGGGCAGTCTCCCACAAATCCTTCTCTCCACAGGTCTCCCCGTAGATTAGTGTCACAGGGCTGCCTTACCAAGCATCACAAACCGGGGGCTCAGAACCCCGACACATACTCTCTCACATCCAGGAGGTCGGAAGTCTGAGATCCTGCAGCCAGAGCTCCCTCAGAAAGCTGTAGGGGGTCCTTCCTGCCTCCTCTGGCTTCTTTCTGGAAGCTTCTACAGCCCTCCCGTCAGGGTCTCTGGTATCACGTGGCCTTTCCCTTGTGTCTCTCCTCTCTTCTTCTTACAAGGACAACAGTGTTTGGATTTAGGGACGACCCTAGTACAGGATGACCTCACCCCAACTCATTACAGCACATCTGCAAAGAGCCTATTTCCAGATAAGGTCACACTCTGAGGTTCTGGGAGGACACGAGCTTTGTGGAGGACACCATCCAACCCAGTATGGAGGAAATATTCCAGAACTTGTAAATGAGACTCTGCCCTCCTACCCCCTCCCAGCGTCCTAGGCCAGATTGCTTCCATTTCCACCCCAGCCAGCCCTTTAGCCATGCTCTCCAGAGCCTTACCTGTCTCAGGTATGAAAGCACAGTGCCAGGTGGGCTGCAGGGCAGACAGTGCTCGGCAGTGCCAAGTGCCCCTCCCCCCAGTACAGAATGGCCCTCTGAGAGAGGACCCTGAACTTGAAGGCCTGTTGGTAGAGGAGCCACTGCCGAAGCCCCTGCCCAAGCCCCTGCCTCCAACTCTTGGGTCTGTGATTTCCAGGACATCATGGTACCTCCCTTGGCTCTAGGTCTTTCCAGAACTGTGTTCTGAGCCTGGACTTGGATCTAGACAGTTGAGAGAGAGAGACGATCCCAGGATGCAGCCACAACTTGGACTGTCCCCCTGCATCTTACCAGAATCGGGGTGTACCAAGTACTGCTTGGGGAAACAGTGGACTATCAGCTTTTCACGGTCATGCCATGAACAAGAAGAGGCTTTGCTCTGAGTCCTGTGCATGTATGGCATCCTGTTCTTGCTCCTCATGGTCTGTCTTTTCTGAGAGATGACAGGGTCTGGAGAGCAGGACACCGCCACTAAGGGCTGGCTGGGGTGGAAATGGAAGCAATCTGGCCTAGGACACTGGGAGGGGGTAGGAGGGCAAAGTCTCATTTACAAGTTCTGGAATACTTCCTCGGTAGTGGGTTGGACTGTGTCCTCCCCTTGTGCTCATGTGCACATTTATTTTTTCTGTTGGAAACTTTTCCTCCATTAAAAAGAACAAAAAACCTGAGCAAGCATTTACTGTGTCAATTTTATGTTTTGAATTTGACTAGAAAATAATTTCAGCTATATTGTTATATTTATGGGCATGAAGTTTTCATAATATCACCTTATATATATATATTTTTAGCAACTTTCACTAAGGCATCCAGTATGTGCCAACTGCTTTTCTTGGTATCTGGGATAGAGAGAGAGCACCTCCATTGTTAGGGAGTGTGGGAAAAGGTGTCAGATTCCACCACCAGCCTTTGCTCCCTGAGCCCGGGCACAGTTGGGGTTCCATAGCTCATCCCCCCAGGACTCACTGTTTGAGGGAAGTGGAAGGAAGGTGCAGACTGAGGGGGAGACCGTGGGTTCAAGGGGCCTCAGGGAGGCATGGGAAGAGGCTCAGCTTGGAGACAAATGGAACCACACTTGGCAATTGGGATTTAATAGTTGTTGTCTTTATGGGAAACCTTTAAGAATTTTTTTTAAATTTACTTCTCTGGTTTTGGAACCATGGTATATAGTCTTCTAGAAAGGTATGCAACGAACAGGCCATATATAAGGAAGTGAAAAAAAAGGCACTGACTCAGTTGCCCATTACCTGAGGATACTGGTGGACATTTGCACAGGTACACATGGAAGGAAGGAGGACGTGTGTTCAGTCAAGTGACTGGTGCAGGGAGCTCTCTGTAAGTTGAGATTATACTGTATATGCTATCTTTGAGAATGTGTATGAAATTTAATTTTGCATGAAGATAAAAAATGCAAGTAAACTTGAAGAGACTGCTGACTTCAGATATTTCGAACTAAAAGAGATATTGGTGACACAGTGATGCCTCAAAGATTATGAAGATAGTTGTGTGGGATGACCAGGTTGGAGAGGAGTCATATTGTCTAACCTACATGTTTTCATTTCCCAGTTATTGGTTGCTTCTGTATTAGGAGAGATACGGAGATATGCCTCCTCTCCCCTTCAAGCTTTTGTCAGTTGTGATTTTATATGTCACAGCTGCCAACACATGTGTTCAGCTTGTAGCTAATTCCCACACATGTTTGGTCTTGGTTCTATGTTCAGTGGGCTGACCCTTGACCTCCAATCCTTTTAGCAAAGGCTGCTTTGTTTCTAGATTGTTTCTCTTCATTTCCTCATTGACTAGATTTGTTGCCAGTGATTTTTCCTAGACAAAACCAGTTGCCATGTTCCTGGAGGCTGTGGGAGCCTGAGGATATCTATCCCTCCCTTTACTCTGCACACTCCTTTCTTCTCCTAAGGATGCCATGGAGTTCCCCTACTGCCTTCTGGTGTCTAGTGTGGGGGCAGTGCCAAGACTTTCTTTCCCATTGGCTGGATTTTGTGACTGAACAATAGCTCGTGCAGTCCTGAGGTCTTTCATGTTTGTGAGCATCTGTCTGTTGTCTTTACAGCTGAAGGACAGTGTGGCTGGAGCCACGGTTCTCTTCCTCAGAACTTGGGGGCCAGTGCCCCATTGTTTCTGCAGCGCTGACTTTGGCAGGTGAATTCTTTATTTACTTGGATGACCCAAGAATCATTTCCTTAAATTTAAATCAGTGCCTTAACCAGGATGTCTTTTTGTGATTGTTCTCTATAATTTTATCCTGAAACATGGTATGAGATTTGGAGCTGTAGATTCACAGACTGTTTTTATGAAATTTTCCTTCTATCTTTGAGCCCTTGGGCTCCACATGTTGGTTGAACTCTCTGTTTTGGGGGAGCCAGTTTCCCCTGCATTTGATTACTGCTGCCCACAACCTGCCTCTCATCCTTTGCTCCGTCCTGCACCTCCTCTGCCTCCCTGGCGCTCGCAGCCTTTCTTCACGCCGCTCCTGTGGGTTGTGCGTTGCTTCTCTCTTGATGTTTCGACTTCACACAGTATTTCTGTCACGATGGTGTTTTGGTCAATTTGTTTCCCGGAGTCTGCAGTTTCCATTCTCATCTTATTTTGTTTTATAATCTTGCCTTTGAGTGACTATTTTTTATTGAATTTCTGTTCTTATTATGTCCTTCTCAGTCATGAAGCACACACAGGACATTTTCTTCTGTCCCTCAGCGGATGTGTTTTGTGGTCTAGGCTGTTTATCTGTCCTTCACAAGCCGTTCCCTCCTTCCCCGCTTCTCCCCCTTCCCTCCTCGCTCTCTACCACGGTCCCTTTCCCTTTCCCTTTGGCTGGCTTGGTGTCCCAGGGACATCCCCAACAAAGGACTTCGCACCTTGGCTGCATGTTTGAATTACAGGCTGAAGCCAGCCACGCCCTGGACCAACTAAGTCAGAACCTCTGGGGGTGAGACCCAGGCATCTGGATTTCTAAATCTCTCCGGCTGATTCCAGCGTGCAGCTGAGGCTGAGAACCATGGCTCCAATGTCTCAGATTACCTAGGGAAATAAGAAAAGAACCAATCACAGGAGTTTAACCTGCTATAGAAAAGGAATAACCATGTAGGAACTGGGGCATTGTCTATAGGGGCACATAAATATCCTGCATTCAGAGGTGAGGACACGGCCTGGATATTCTGCTCCCTCTCAGTGCCCCTAATTAACCCTGGCTCGGCCTATTTGGATCTTGCTGAGGGCAGTTCCACTGGAAGCAAGAGGCATTTGCTTTGCATTATACCTCACTTTGCTTTCGGAACAGTTATTCATCTGGAGAGAAAGGTCTTTTCTCAAGTCAGCCTGGGGTGCATTTTCTAGCGTCTACCCACAAGGCTTTAAAACCAAGCTGTGAATTGCTCATTCCTCACTAATTCCCAAATGGAAATCACAGTTTTTGTTTACTTACCTAAAAAATTCACATGTAACCTAAGGCTCAACTGAAGGAATTTTAAACACTCTTTGAAAGCTGTAAAAAGATGAGTTGGGACCGAAATGACCACTCACCTTTAATTCAAGCTGCCATTTTTTAGAGCCTGTCATGAACTAAAGGGGCACAGTCAAGATGGAGGAAGGTGCTCCAGCCATGGGGAGAATGTGCATTTCACAGGACCCATTGCTGAAAAAGAACCTGTGGCTAAGGAACAGTTTTTTTTTTTTTTTAAGATTTTATTTATTTATTTGAGAGAGAGAATGAGAGAGAGAGAGAGAGAGCACATGAGAGGGGGGAGGGTCAGAGGGAGAAGCAGACTCCCCACTGAGCAGGGAGCCCGATGCGGGACTCGATCCCGGGACTCCAGGATCATGACCTGAGCTGAAGGCAGTCGCTTAACCAACTGAGCTACCCAGGTGCCCTAAAGAACAGTTTTTGAGCCAGGTAGAACCCCACTAGGTGAATGACATTATGATTCAGTGCACCCTGTGTTTACGGAATATTTTATTTGGCTGGAGAATTGTGCTAAGTGCCAGGCACCTGCTCCCCCACAGAATTCCAGCTACTGCTGGGTGGGAAGCCAGGCAGACCACGTGCCAAAGCATTTTCTAAGGTAAATCAGTGCGGACAACAAACACCCTCCCTGCTCATGCCTGAAGAATGCTCACTCTAGAGCTGGAAACACCAAATTATGATTCATTTAGTTTAATACGGAAGCATCGAGCCTCCCTGCCCCTCCTCTCGCCCCATGTCCCAGCCACTCTGTAGTAATTTTCCCAACTATCCACACGAACAAAACGTGAAAGGCTTGAGCTTGGAGGAGGAGGAGCAGGGGAGGGTGGAGGGCACAGCCCGCTGAGTTTAGACATCATCTTTGGGAAATTTGTCAAGTCTGCCCCTTGTTGTCTGGCTCTGGATGGCCTGTGTGAATGGGGCATGGGACAGGGGTGTGGGAGGGGGGTGTGGGGCTGGGGGTGTGGGGCAGTGGGAGATGAGGGTCTAATCCCCCTCTTCCTCTGTTCCTTGTGGGTGCTGTACTTTCCCCAGCTCAGGTTTGATCCGTAGAAGAAGTCACTCTCTGCTCCGCCACCAGCACCCGGGGGACTGGGGACAGGTGTGTGGCCCTACCTAGAGAGTCCCAGGATGCTGTGCTTTGTGCGGTGCCTCTCAGGGGTCTCTGTGGACCTCCCCCTTCCCCGTGTGCATCAGCACTGGAGGCGGCTGCTCGAAGGGAGCAGCTCTGACCTGCTCTGCGCAGGAAGAGCATCAGCAGACCTGTGAGAATGGACTCGAAGTGGAGAGAGCGGACTGCAGGTGACACTTGGGAGTGTTTGAGCGCTTGGCTTTTTGAGACTCTCTTTCGAAGCCCAGCAGCCTTTCCTCCTCCTACGCCCCTCTCCACCGTGTTCGGGAAGCGGGCAGGGAGTCAGGCAGTGCTTTGTGCACAGAGCGCCCGCGTGGCAAGAACTGACGCACGTGGGAGCCGGGGCGCGAGCCAAGTGCAGCACCCTGGCTTCAAACTCTAAGAAACAAAGTCCTGTCCTTGAGTTAAAGGCAGAGTTAAAAAAAAGATTGGAAAAAGGAGACGTTCAGACTTAATGGAAGGCATTTCTCAGACCTGTGCTTGCTAGACTCACAAAAATGATGCCTCAGGAATGTTCCTCTGGTTTTCGGTGTGATGTTGTGGAGTTCCAATACCAGTGAGTCTGTGTCCTAGGCTCCCGTGACACCAGGTGGCAGGAGGGTGTTCGAGGCCCATGAAGCTGCCTTGTTGGGTTCAGGGGGGTCAGAGGGTGAGAGGCAGAGCCTGGGGCCAGCCCATTAGCCTCCACCTGCTCATGACCTGGGGCAGCTCCTTCTTGCCCTGTTTGCTGTTCCAAAGTTCATGTGAAAGAGAGTCAGGGGTTATTAGTTAATCATTACTGCGAATTCAGAGCTTACGAGGGGCCAGATGCTGTTGGGCCCTCACGTCTCACTCCCACTGCCCACCCAGCCCAGGGGAAGGGGAGGACGTGGGGCAGGCGGGACACTGGGTGATGGGTCCATGGGGATCGTTAGATGGCTTACTCTCTTTCACGCGTGTTTGAACGTTTCTACAGGAAGCAAAGTTGAGATATATTACCATATAGATGGAGAAATAAAAGCTGGCCTAGAGATAAAAACAAGTGCGTTTTCCAGTTTGAATCAAACCGTGGGCCACTTTCCTCTCCGGCGCGTGGCGGGGAGGAGGAGGGCTGGCTTCAGGGCTCTGCTGGAGGTCAGGGGGTCGGTGCTAACCCAGGGCGTTGTCTGGTTGTGGCAACCAGCCTCCCCTCGCGTGGGAACAGTGGCAGCCCAGAGCCGGGTCAGTCTTAGCAATCATGCCACGAGCGGGCACTTTTGCCGGAAGCTTTTGTGTGTGTGTGTGTGTGTGTGTGTGTGTGTGTGTGTGTGTGTCCATTAGTGCGCATGCCTGTACTAGCACACACGTGTCTGAATTTGCAAGTGTATGGGTGCACGTGTGCATTCACATCAGCATATGTTCATGTACACATGCCTGTGCCTGTGTATTCACATGTATTCCCACGTGCACACAATTAGGTAGGCACTGTGTGCATACATGTGTGCATCTTGTGTGTGCACATCTGTGTGGTGCCTGTGCACGCAGGCGTATCTGCGCATGTCTGCGTGCGTACAGGTCTGTATCTGCATGCATGCATATTTATATGCATATGTGCATATTGTATGCACATATGTGTGCACATGTGTTTGTGTGTCTGTGCATGTGGATTTGTGGCTTTGTGCACATAGGTGTGTGTACATGTAGAATGATAATTTCTCTTCAGTGCTTAGCAAAGAGCTAGCCCAGTATGTGGTATGCGTTGGTGCTCCATAAATATAAAAAATATAGTTATAATACTGAATGAAGGTGCTTTTCTGTAAAATAGTGGCTGAACAGTTAAACATTGTAGATGATGGTTTGTGATTATCATTCATCTCTTTACATTTCATTCCCTTTGTTACATTAAACATGAAGTAGAAGTAAGCCCAAGCCCCTGGCTCTGACATTGCCACAGCCTGGGGTGGGTGGTTTGTGGCAGTTAATGTTTCTTGAGCACCTGCTATGAATCCAGGAGTAAGCCAGCTGCATAGTGCCCACCTTGCTTCAGAAGGGCAAACGAAAGCCTTGCGGAGACCGAGTGTGCTGTGCTTCCTGGGGTCTCCTTCCCGTGCAGCACTGTGGGGACCCACTGTGGGAAATACACAGCTTTTCCCATCAGGACCAGCGAGAAGGCGAGATGACACATGCAGGTGGCTGGGGGCAGGAGTGCATCCCATGGCAGGGACAGAGCTGGCCGGGCTTTGGTCCTGGAGCAGCCCCTCGTGGGTGGAGAGGCTCCCGCTGTGCCTTTTCTCCTGGTGCCGTGTCTCTTAGCAGTCTTTCCCATGGGAGAGCCACCTGGGTACCTCACGTGGTTGTCTGGGGAAAGTGGTTGAGCTGCCAACATTTTGTACCAAGACCTTTTAGGAAAGTGGCCCCAGGGGAGCCTTTTCCTTCATCTTCAGGATTCAGAGTCCAGATCATCCATCAGCTGTCAGGAATCCTATGGGCACAGGGTGGGAACACGCATTCTTGCTGCTCCCAGCTAGACGGAGCAGTGCGTGTGGGGGAGCGCTATGGTAGGGGAGGGGGTGAGCATGTGCCTTCCTCTCCCGCAGGATCCGAGCAGACATGGGATGCCCTGGGCGAGAGGGTTGGGACCGGGGATTGCTCAGAGAAAGCCTGTCCCAGCTCCGAAGAGCAGTCCCTCGGGGAGGCCCCACCCAGGACGGTGCAGGCAGCCCCGCTCTGGCCAGAAAACGATGTGCGCAGGAAACCCTCCATCTTTGCCTTGACATAATGCACCTGATAGCTGTAGGGTGTCTGCTATGCCATAAATAATTTATTGCTGTTCTGAGCTTGGAAGTTTCGTGAGGAAACGTGATCACCACTAACCATTCGGTTCTGCAGGTCCTCTTGCCCCAACATCAACAGTTTCCAGGACGTGCTCGGGGGTGGCTCTGAGAGCTGCTTCCCGGCACGGTGGCCCCCCAGGTCAGGGACAGCACTGCCCCTTCCCTGGTGCTTGGAGGAGACGGCATGACCACAGGGCCTTGCTGCGGACCTTGTCGGCACTGACCAGCCTGGCAGCCCCGGCGTCGGCTGCCGCGTCCGCATTTACCACATGCACACTTGCGCCTGGGGCCTGTCTCACGAGGCTGATTGCTTTCAGGTGAGCCTGTTGACAGGCGCTGAACCCCCTCCCCACGCACAATTCATGATCAAAGGAGGGTAAAGATGGAGCAGAGTGTCTTCTACAGATTCATTTGGAAAATAACTTTTGGAATCATGGCTTCACGAGTCCTCAGATGGCGGAGAGGGATTTGAAAGATCAATTTGCAACCTTCCAGCGTCCGTCTCACAGGAATGAAGATCCCCAGGCAGGGAAAACTTCCTCCCAGGACTTCCCCCAGAGCTTCCTTAGACTCGGGGACAGGAATTAAAACAATCATGTTGTATTGTACAATATGCGTTTTGTGTATTATTGATGGTCTCCTAAAAAGTAAGTGCATCACTCGCACATCGCGCAATCCAACACTGTCAGGCTATTAACATTTTATAGCTGGCGGGGACCACTCGCTGGCTGTTTGAACTCTATGATAGATCCCAAAGGGCAGGAGAGTGTGCTGAAAATGCAGGAAATTTAGCTCTCCATAAACATATTAAATTGTTACAGTTTGTTTATGATAGCGGTTCACTTGGACTGTAAGATGATTTTCTCTTTACTTCTGCAGAGCTCCTAGATGTCTCCCATGGGTCTCACAGCGGGCTGCACAGACATGTGACACTGTGAGTGTGGAAAACCCGTTCGAAGTGTCTACTCTTCCTGGGCAACTAGAGAACGTTTTCTGAAGTGCAGGTGATGCCCGTCCACTTCAAAAGGCTGGAGGCGGAAGTGGGGCCCAGGGCACAGAACCAGGGGCTTTCCCTCTGTCTGCAAGTCTCCCTCCCTCCCCAGCGGCTCAGACAGGCCCAGGAAGCGGGGGGCTTGAGCGGCCATCTCCTGCCAGGGCTCCTCTGGTGCGGATCTGGCCCTGTAGGGCTGTGGTGGGTGTGCACAGGGGTGTGGAGGGCACGGAGGGACGTCCGCCGGTGAGAACTCTCAGGGAACAGGTGCAGGGGTCTGCTTGGGTTTTCTGAGTAGAAGCATTCAGACTACCCCCGGGGGCACAGCATAGGCCTGGGCTCCACGTGGGTGGCGGTGACGTGGGGGCAGACACAGCAGGAGGATGGGGAGGCCGCCTTCGGAGCCCCAGGCAGGGTCCGGCTGGAGCTGGACAGAGACTCGGGGCCACGGAGGGCTCTGCCGGCGCTGTGTCTGCTGCAGCCCTGCTGGACAGCCTGGGCCGTCCCCACACTGACACTTTGTTCTCAATTTCTCTTGAGAACTTGGAGAACTTGTCCATTGTGATCCCCGCTTTTCTCCATCAGCTGCGTAGCCATTTTGCTCGTACAGCAAGAGTAGAACCAGATCCCGTTTTTATCCATGTTAAAGGAAACTACCTCCTCTGTGCCAAGACTGAGCTCTGGAAGGTCACGAACGAGTGAGAGAGGTTATAGCTCTGGAGAAGGATTGGCGTCATAGAGAGACAAAGCCACAGGTGGTTAAAACACGGCGAGTGGCTCAGTGATTCCGTGTGTGCCCGGAGGCCCAGGACCTGGCCCCACACATCCAGGGTGACATTTTCTGGGAGGGTTATGAATGCGTGTGTGCTGCAGGGGCGGGGGGCTCTCACTGAGGACGTTCTCTGAGTGGAAGGACCCAGGATGCAGTGGCAGCCTTGGGGCTGGATCGGGAAGGTGCTGAGTCTGGTCATGACTCAGACTCTAGCAGGGGACGGTTCAGTCTGAGACCTTGGTGTCGTGGCTTCAAGGACACCAGCACCACGCCGGCTCTGGGCATGACCGCCCCTCCCATCGCTGTGGCTGGCCGAGGCCCAGCACCCAAGGCCTTCCTGGAAGGTGCTGGGCTATTTCAGGGTTTGGGCCGCAGACAGTGCGCGTTAAACCTGTGAGTGGTCAGGGCCAATGGCCATGGTTCAAAACTTGGTTCTGCCACCTGAGCAGCTACTCCAGGCCACCGTGCCTCTGTTGCCCCCCTGTAAAATGGGAATGTCCGTGATAGCTGCCTCATGGACTTTTCGTGAGCATTAATTGAGATGAATTACACAACACATTTTAAGCACTTGCAGGCGCGTAGTGAGGGCCCAGTGAATCGTTGCTACTCTTGGCCTTCCCCTCTTTCTAATCTATTTTACTGGATAAAATAATCTTCTCTGACACAGGTATAATCTCTGGGGACGTAATTTCCATATTTGTAAGCCATTGTATCTCTCTTCTGCTACTCTTTTCTTTAAGCAGGTCATAATCAGACTATGTAGCAAGCGTAAACACCAAAATCCCACTAATGGCCTCAGGATGCCGTTGTGGGCATGGGGTGCTCCAAGACCGTCCGGTATGGCTGCTCAGACGCAGTCATCCGTCACTGTTACATCCTCACAGCCTCGTGCACAGTCCTGGGCAAGTCACAGTGACACTTAGCACTCCAGCGACGAGCTTGCGTAGATTCGATTATAGGGGCTGCCCAAGGGGCTGGGCCCATCTGGTCTCCTCGGAAGAGGAGATGCGACACCACGTCTCTCTGGAAAGTGTTTTCCTTCAGTACCCGAAGTCGTGGTCACCAGGAACTCGTCCCCATGAAATGGAACATACCATCCGACCTCTGCTAACCGACAGTGACTTTGGGCCCAAGAAACCCACCTTTGAGGGAGAGAGTGATTTTGATTGCAGGCCTGCCCGGGTCCTGAAACCAGAATTCCTGGTGGGAATCCTTCCTGATGACTCTCAGAAAGGATCCTTGCTCTGTGGGGTTAGACGGATGCTCAGACCGGGCAGGTTTTAGGTCCAGGATTGGCCCCTGCTCTCTCCTAAGCAGTGTCTAGACAAGGGAGCCCCTTGACAATTGTATGTGTGTAAAGTCATGGACTTTCTGGTCAAAATCAATGACAAAGGACAAAATAGAATCTTTTATTGTAATTCCCTCACTTACGCCCCCAGACCCCAGAGCTGAGTGTCATCACTTTCATATTAGGAGCTGTGCCGCCCGGGCAGGGGCATGTGGGGTCCCAGCCGACCCCTGCACCACTCTGCTCTCCTCCTGAGGGAGCGCCCCCAACACCCACCAGCCACCCTCACGTCTCGAAGTTTGGCTGCAGGTTCAGCACCGGCGGTTTGCTGATACTTTACGACCTGCAGTCCAGCCTGACATAATCGCTCAGCCACACAAGCTGCCTGGACTGGTCGCAGCTGGAGCCCATGTGCGCGTTCAGTCCTTCCAGGGCACGGGCGTCTGGGGAGCAGACCGGTGGGCCTGGGAGGCTCTGCTCTCCTGGTTCATGTGGTTGGGTTGGGGGAGGGCCTAGATGGAGTCCCGGGCAGCTGGCCCTGGGGTGGCACATCCGGACCCCGTTCTCAGAGGCCCCCCACCACTTGCAAGCTCTACGTCAGGGTCTGGCCCTTTGGCTCTTTGTGCCTGGGGTCTGTAAGTCCTGGTACCTGGTTGTGGAGCGTCCTTACCTGGTTTGCTTTGGGAGCGCGGTGGCCCTTCTGCTGTGGGTCCTGGAGGAAAACAGACTGAGTAATGTGAGGGGAGTTTAGCAGCAGGATAACATAATGTGGGCAGAGTATGGGGAAAACCCAAGGATGCTGCAGTGCTCTGGAGCTGGGGCTGTGAGGCTTGTCTGCACTCTAGGGTGAGGAGACAAGAAGAGCGAACACAGTGAGTGGAAAGGAAAGAGGGAGAGAGAGAGACCGAGGGAGCGGGAGGGAGGGAGGGAGAGGGAGGGAGAGGGAGAGGGAGGGAGGGAGAGGGAGGGAGAGGGAGGGAGGGAGAGGGAGGGAGAGGGAGGGAGGGAGAGGGAGGGAGAGGGAGGGAGGGAGAGGGAGGGAGAGGGAGGGAGGGAGAGGGGCAGATAGGGAGAGGGAGCGGGGGGGGGAGGGAGAGCGAGAACTCAGGAACAGAGTCCACCCCCCCCCCAGGAGAGCATTCAGCCCGAGGGATCCCGTAGGGAGAGAGCAGGGTGGGGAGAGGGGATAAACACCCAGCCTCACTCCTCTCCCTCCCCCCCATCTCCTGCCCGGGGTTCCAGTGAGTGGCTGAGCCCTCCGGGAGCCAGGGGCGGGAGCCCAGCTACAGGGAGCCTGCCGAGAAGGGACGGGGTGGGTCTGGGGGAACCGAAGCCCCTGTACCCAACACTGAGGCGGCAGTGTGCCCGGTGTCCTGAGCTTGCGGCCCCTTCTCACCAGCCGTGGGCTCTCGGTGTCCTTGGGAAGCAAGTTGTGGCATCAGCCTCTCTGGCTCGTCCTAAGACCGTGCACTGGCTGACGCTGGAAGACTCAGGCTCAGTGAGCAGTTGGGAAGCGCAGAGCTTCGGGACCCTGCGTGCTGCTCGCAGGAATCTGCTGGGCAGCATCGGACACCGACTGTGGTGCACACTCCTGATTCATGGTGCATTTACTCCTGGGTCTCATACCGGTCATGGAAATAGCAGGGTCACGCCAGGAAGGTTCCAGACGCTCTGTCTGCAAGTGGCCACAGATTGACGAGATTTGAGAGGAAGAGTTTGCCTAACAAGGTGGAGACCTGGCTCAAACCAGGACTCGATGCCCGGGAAGCATCTGGTAATGGCAGTGATTGCCAGGCTGCAGGGCCATGTGGAGGATCGGAGCCCGAGTCCATGGCCGGGGTCAGCGTGGCAGACACCCTGCTGAAGGGTGAGCACCAGCATCCCGGAAGGGGAGCCAGATCCAGGAGCTGGCAGGGCTGGGCACGCGGCTGGAAACGGGACAGTCGGACAGGGATTGCTGCCCACCGGCTCCAGGCTGCCTTTGAGGGGCCAGGTGTGGCCTTCCAGGGCCCCTGGCATCTGATACGCACGGGGGGCTCACCAGACCTGGTGTGGCCCTCGTCGAGGTTTGCTGACATTCATTCATTCATTCGTTCATTCATTCATCAGTATTGCCTGAGCACTGCCGTTCGCCAGACGCTGTTCTGGACAGCATGTGGGCTACCAGATGTCCCATGAGTCGGTCGGCGTCTTCGAGGGTATTTACATCTAACAGGGAAGATTAGAGGCATTTACTCATATATGCAGGAGAAGCCAAAACATGGAGTTTCGAACATGCGCTCAGGGCTTATTGCAGAGTAAGGGCCATTGGTGGTGGGGTTGATGGCGGAGGGGGGACAGCATTTAAGCTGCTGCCTGGAAGGACAGGAGGGAGTGAGCAGTTTCTTTTTATTTTAAAATATACACACACAGCACGATCTAAATCATATATGCCCAGTGTATCAGCTTCCTCTGCTGCTGCAGCCAATGGCTACTAACTAGGAGAACCTTAAAACAACAGAAGTCAAGGTGTCAGCCTCCCTCTGAGGCTCCGGGGCAGGATCCTTCCTGCCTCCTCACGTTCCCATAGCCCTGGGTGGGGGGCCAGCCTCTGCCTCATCTCCTCTTCTGTCTCTTCCAGGGACACTTGTCATCGCATTTAGAGCTCACCTGGCTAGTCCCGGACGATGTCATCTTGGGACCCTTTGTTTATTTACATCTCAAAGACCCTTTCTCCAAATAAGGTCAGATTCCCAGGTACTGGGTGTTAAGACTTGGACACATCTTTTTTTTGAGGGGGGGCACCATTTAACCTTCTACACCCAGTTAAGAAAATCACGATGAAACGAAGCACACGCAGGGTCAAGTCAGAATATTCTGGCACCTTAGATGTTCTCAGCGTCTGTTTGCTCAAGACTTCCTGCTAAATCATTTAAGTTTTTCTCTGCTCGAAGTTAGAAATGGGATTATACAGTCTGGAGGTTGTTTATTTCTTTGATTGGTGTTGTGATTTTGAGGTTCATTTACATCCCTGCGTCTGGCTGGTCTGTTTTTACTGCTGGGTAATACTCCCTGTCTGGGCGGACCACTCACTGTCACTGGAGCATCGGGCATGTCAGCCCTTGTGAGCGAGGCTGCCACTGGCTCTGGCGTTCTTGTGCTTCTCCCTTGCGTGGGGCAGCAGTTTCTCAAGGATGGACCCCGAGGGCCCATTTTCTGGGGGGCTTTGACCAGCACACGTACAACTTATTAGGTGATGCCAGGCTTCCTGGAAAGTGGATGCCGTTGTTTGCACTCTGCCCCGCGGGGCTGGGGCTGGGTGGGTGGGCATCTTCCTCACCCCCAGGTCCTCCAACATGTTCAGTTCCTTCCCCAAAGACAGGATGCTTGTAGGGTCATGATACGTTTTGATATCGGGTCAAGGAAGTCCTCGATCTACCCCTGCTACCGCGTTACCCTTTTCTGGGAGCGTTTTGGCTATCCTTAGTCATTTATTCTTCCATAGACCACTTAGAATAATCTGCAGGTTCCATACAGAAAATGAATGTGTTGGGGTTTTAGCTGGACTTGTACGGAAGTTGTAGATCCATTTGAGGAGAGATAATCACCTCGGGATCTTGAGGTTCTCTAAGAGTCTGGCTTATATCTCTGCTTCTCTGGATCGTCTTTACCGTCTCTCTGTAAAGTTTCTAACTTTCTACACAAGAGGCTTGTGAATATTTTGTTACATTTATGTTACTACTTCGTAATTTTGTTGCTCTTATCTGTGACATTGTGGTGGTCCTAAGACATATCTGGATTCTTTGCTACTTGTCCCTTGGAGAGGTGGAGCTCGATTGTCTTCCCCTTGAGAGGAGGCTGGGCTTCTTCATTTGCTTCGATGACTAGGTTACAGCTGGAGGCGGGTGCACGGCTCTAGGGGGTGTGCTGTGTTGTTACTGCTGGGAGAGGGTGAGCCCCAGATTCCCGGTATATGTCCACTGGCCCCCTCAAGGGGGTGGTCCCCAGGAGAGAGGAGGGGTGGCCTTGTTCCGGCTGGATGCTGCACAGAGTCCTGACTCTCTGCCGGGTCTGGTCTGACACCCCCAGTGGGGGTGGACATCCCGGCTCCCCCCAGGCCTTTGCTGGTTGGGTGGAGGTGCGACCCCACACTGTTCCCTGTGGTTGGAGGAAAGCCATTTTGTCTATCGGTTTTCCGTTTGGATGGAGACCTCCCTCGTTGTTCTGTGACTGGCAAGAGCAGCTTCTCTTGGGCTTCCTGTGTTCTCCTGCTGGTGTGTCCCAGGGGCTGGCTTACTCGGCTTCGCACCCGGGAGAAGGGGAACCCAGAGTTCTCCTTCGGCTCTTCAGGGCCCTGTCAGGCTGCCTTCTCCCCACCCTCCGGAGTCCTCCTGTACTGGCTTATGGATAATGGTGGGGTTTGGGGGTAATGACACTTCACAGGAGGAATGGCACATCTGCTCCATCTTTCTGGACGTGGAGATCAAGGACTTTTTAATTTTAGTCATCATATTTTTCGTATCTAGAAATTCTGTTTTTTTAACTCTGCTGTTTGCTCCCATATTTCCCTTCCATTTCTCTAAAGTATCCATCATAAGCTTTTCCTGCCTGCTTCTGTCGCTTTTGCCACTTCTCACTCACGGGGATTTATTTCCTTAGTTGGAAGATGAGCTGCTCCCTTCCCTTAACTTTGTGGGATCCTTTGAGAGGGGCGTTGAGATCGATTTCCTCCAGAGAAGCTCCACATTTACCTCTTCCTTCCATCCTGGGCACCAACTTAATTCAAATTTCCTGCCTGACGTTTGTGGATTAGGAACAGTGTGAATTCCGACAGCAGACTTGCATGGGGACAGGCTTGTAGGGTTCAGGACAATTTTTCCTCCTTCCCCTGTGTTAGGCTTGAGAGAATGCAAACCCTCTGCAGTCCCATCTTTACGTGGGGAGACCCCCTTACGTTCCCTCCCTGGGGCTGTCCGTGGGGGTTCGTGTTCAAGCAACATCCATCTTATGCACTATTTTAATTGCTTTCCATTCAGGTGTCTGTCCTGCCATGGTACTGGAAAGGGGATGGTGGGCGGGACTTCCTCCGGCGGGCATCAGAGGCAGGCTTTCAGGCAGCGGGGCATGGAGGGGAGGCGGAGGGGGCTGCGCATGCAGACCAAGTGGGGCAGTCCAGGGCAGAGAGTGGGGAGACCTCCTCGGGGTTGTTCTGAGAGTCTTGAAAGCTAGGCTGGGGAGTCTGGAGCCCTTTCATGGGGAATGATATTTGTAGTTATTAGGAGGATCCGGTGGGTGTGGGCTGGGCAGATGAGGACGGGAAATGCAGAGGTTGGGAAAATCCCTTGAGTGGGAGCAGGTGAGGCACGGACGGAACAGGTAGGAGACATTGAGCAGACTCAGGAATGTCAGGGCTTAGCACACGGTGAATTATGTGGGCGAAGTTGATGGTGCAGTCAGAGGTGGCACTGAGAGTCTGACAAGCATCCAGCAGAGGCGTGGGGCCCCAGGGAGGAGACACTAGGTGGGAGTGAGTGAGAGGCATCCTTTAGGGTGTGCCTTTGGGGTTTCACTAGGCAGGCAGGGATGTTCCAGAGCTGGGGAGTGCCGAGGAGTGGAGTGCTGGCTTGAGAGTTGTCTCGGGATTTCCCATCTCTGTGACGGGTTGGGACAGGGTGCCCCAGTCTCCAAGGGGGAGCACCTTCCTCAGGGACCACACAGTGAGGCTTACAGACTCCTCCTCCGGCCCTCTGAGCAGGGGCAGGTGCAGGGTCAGCAGAGGACGTGGCTCTGGACGCCACCTCCTCTGCCCACACCCGTCTATATAAGTCAGTACATGCCTGAGACGTGGCCAGGAACGCCCCCTGATTTCCTCTGTTGGACCTTGGGTCCAGATTTCCTCTCTCTGTTGTGGGAGAGCTCCTCACCCTGAAACCCGAGTTCTTCTCCTCCCTTTGCAGGATGTCAGGAAACCTAGAGGCCTGGGGAGGCTGGGAATGGGCCGTGTCCTCCAGGAGTGAGGGGGTGTGTGATGTAGCCGCAGGAGAGGGACAGGATTTGAGCAGGACCAGGCAGGCTCTTCCCTCTCCCGGTGCTCTCAGGGCTGGGGCCTCTTGCATGGGGATGTGGGCTTCTCCCTGTCCCCTCAGTGCCCATCACGTTGGTGTGGCAGGAAACCTTCCTAAATGCTGGATGAAGACCGGTCTCCGTAAGGAGGGGTGACACTTTCTAAAAGCACGATGGCCTGACTGGGACCGACCCGCCTGCGTTCCAGCTAATCCAGCTCCTCATTGCCCACACGTGTCTCGTGGGCATCTGCTCCCAGCCTGGCCATCTGTGTGGTGCATGCCCAGCCGCCGGTGCCTGCGGTGACCGGCTGCCACGGGCCCTGCGTGACCAGCAATGGTCCACTCTGTTTGCTGTGGTGATGTGAGCATCTGGGAGACATTCCTGCTTGGGAGTTGGGGTAATGTTTCACAATGATGGATCGTTTCCAGAGTTGGTGATGAAATGGGCTTCCAGCTCTCCACCCAGAAATGGTGGAAAAATTATTTGGATCCTGTGGCAAAAACAGCATTTTCTGTCTGGGGCGGGGAAGCGGTTTGTTCTGTTTTCCTAGAATCTCAGCACTGAACCTCTTCTCTGTGTTCCAGAATCTTGCCCTCGAAGGGGGAGATGGGGAAGGAAGAATCAAGTTTTATATTTTCCAGTATTGTGCTCATTTAGTGCTGGGAAATATTTATATAGGGTAGGAATGCATGAATTCCAGTGTGGACCGCTGGCCCCATGGGCATGTCGCCTCCTCGTCTGTCATTCCCATGCTCTCTCCTGGTTGCTCTGGTCCCCTCTGCCACTGGCAACGTGCTGTCAAAAGGTAAAATGTGGCCCAGTGCAGCTTTTCAAGGGTTTGTTTGAGCAAACCTCGATTCATAGTGGGAAGCAGCAAACCGAAAGTGGTTGGGAGCTCTCCCCCGACAGGAGCTCGGGGAGGGGTTTCTGTAGAGGAGCTGGGGAAGCGAAGCAAGGGAAGGGTTGGATTGGCCATAGTGGAAGCGGCTGCCTTCTCTGGGAGAGCCTGTTGGCAGTTTGTGGTTCAGACTATGTAGAAGCTTAGATAAACCTAAGAGGAAATCTACTGCAGGAATCGGCTCACTCTATAAAGGAGGCCGGGAAGCCCTCCGCCCCCCCCACCCCGATCTGCCATCTGCATGCTAGAGACCTGGGAAGGCTGGTGGGGTAGTTCTGTCTGAGTCTGGTTGCCTGAGAACCCAGGGTGGCAGCACCGTGAGTTCTAGTCTGTGTCCAAAGGCAAGGGAGTCAGGGGCGCGCTGATGTCCAAGTGCAGAAGATGAATGTCCCTGCCCAAATGAAGGGAGCACATTTACATGTCCTCCATTTTGTTCTAGATGGACCCTCAGTGCATTGGATGATGCCATCCACATCAGGGAAGAGCGTATTTTTTACTTGGTCTGATCAATCAAATGCTAATCTCTTTCAGAAACACCCTCATAGACACACCCAGAAATTATGTTTTACCAACAATCTGGGCATCCCTTGGCTCAATCAAGTTGACACATAAAATTAACCATCACAGACGGGAACCTCCTTAGCAGTGTATTCTAAAGTGTGTGTGGGGGCGGGGAGGGGGTCAGCAGTCAAATGCAGATTTCCAGCCCCCCTCTGGATGCCACCGAATCCGAACTCGGGCAGACGGGTACTCGAATAGGCAGTGCTCAGCAGCACTGTGGCTGAGGCTGAGATCCCGAGCCTTAGAAATCCGGCCGGTCTAGTCCCTCCTCCTGCTGCAGTGGGGAGGGCTGGAGCTGGGGCTGAAGCTGGGTGCTGCTGAGCCACGTCCCGGAGGGCTGTGTACTGAAATCACCTGCGGGACTGTGAAAGGCCACGGATGCCTGGGCCCCACCCCGGAGATGCGGGGTGTGCTGATCTGGGACGGGCCCTGTAAAGCTTTCCCTGTACCACTAACAGGTGGTTGGTGTTGAGAACTGCATGTCTCTGTATCAGGTTTTGGGGTCCATCACTGGGTAAAGACAAAGGCAAGTGGTGTGCTTAGTATTATTCAGGATTCTGTGTCCTTTGGGAGACCTTCCAGGCAGGAAATATCCTTGTTCCCTTGAAATCAGGCTTGGCCATGTGACCAGTTCTGGCCAGTGGGTTGACAGAAGTGATGTCATTTCTGGGCGGGGAATGGGTGGGTCCAGGTGCAGGTGCGAGCGGCTCGTGCTGCCCCTTGGCCACACTGGACCACACAGGATGCGCAGTGTGAATGAGAAAGACCATCTTGCTGTTTGTACTCGCCGAGGGTCTGAGCCCGTTTGAATCTGGGTTACACCCTGGCTTCTCCCAATAGACACATCTATAGAACATTATAAAAAAGGACTAAAACTAACAGGAGTTCCGTATCATAAGTGCCTTCTTCATTACCTTAATTGGACAGGTAAACTGGGTCTTTGTCTAGATTTTCCTCCTCCTTTGTTTTTAAAATGTCACTCATTGATAGATGAAGCCAGCCTTTGATGCTAAAATGTTTTCCATTGCCTTCTCAAGGTAGTGTGCTGTAAAATGTATTCAGTTCATGGAACTTGCGTATTTAGTTTTTCCCTAGGAAACAAGTGTGATGTCATGCAAAAAATCCAAAATGATTATAGCGAGGATGGTCTTTTCTCACGGAGAAAAATGCCTCCAGAAAATTGATTGATCCTTTAGTGATATGCACGCTGGAAGTCTGTTCTCTTGACTTTTACCAAGGGAAATCTCAAGTTAGGGAGAAGGAAGAAAATACACCACTTACTTAAAAATGCATTTTTTTCCAGGAGAAAATTTAGCGGCTGTGATGGTTATAGTGCTTTTTTGTAAGAAAATTTTTTTCAATGTATAGTACATTAGAATACCATAAGCTTTCCGCCAAGGTGAGAGCTTGCATTAAACAAGCGGTGGTTCTTACTTGATTTAATTCTTGAGCAGAGTGATGGCCAGGCCTAGGGAAGGAATAGAAGGATAATAGAAATGAATTTATTGAGTTCAAGTGTCCTGACATTCACATTTTGTGAAATTTTTGTTCCCGCTTCAGGGAGAAATAATTTTAATATACCAGTAAAAGTAAGCAGACTCTAGAAAAATTCAATACATACTTTAAAGTTATTTTTCTAGCTCTGAACTGCTATTTAGGGTTGAATTATCATATGACATTTTTCAAGCCAAAATTCGGTTAACAAGGGGCAATTTGATTTTTCTGAAATATTTTATATATGAAGGTAAGAATCTTAGAGATACCCCAAACCTCTGACAATATAGGGAGAGAGAATGATGATAATGACTTGCTCTTTCTGTAGCACCACTGAGAGAAGCATTTGGAATATGCTATTTTGTGCTCTAGAGGGGCTTCCACATCCAGGGCAGCGTGGGTCCTCAGAGTGAGAAGGGATGGAGGGGAGGGGTGCATGGAGCTCTGGTCCTGTGTGTTTGCATGTTGTCTGGGGCGGCCCAGCAGCCGCCTTCATTCTTGAGAAAGCTTGAAAAGCAGAGAGAGCTATTTTTGATAAGATTCCTGGGATGACGCTTACAAGGAAATAAAGTTGCACCTATGAAGCTGTAATTTTTCTTTTCTTTTTTAAAGATTTTATTTATCAGACAGAGAGAGCGCATGAGCAGGGGGAGGGGCAGAGGGAGAAGCAGGCTCCCCACTGAGCAGGGAGACTGACATGGGGCTTGATCCAAGACCCTGAGATCATGACCTGAGCCAAAGGCGGACGCTTCATGGACTGAGCCACCCAGGCACCTCGCAGGTGTGATTTTTCAAATCAACACTGTTGCAAGGACGTGTTTGCACATTTACCCAGGACTCTGACCTCCTGGGGAGCAGGTTTTTGGTGTGGTTGCTAGACTGGCTTTAGCCACCTGGAAACTCCTGTTGGGCTACCTGCCTCTCTTCCTCCTAGGACCACACTCTCTAGGAGAGAGTAAGTGGTGTGTAAGAGGGAAGTACTGGTCAGATGCTCATCCTGGGGGAGGCTGGAGCCAAGCTGAGGACATGGACTCTCGCTGGCTGGCTGCCTCTGTGGGCACCAGCCTGGTCTCATGGTGCCACTTGGAATCTCTAGCTCTGGGAAACTCAGATGAAGTCCCGCTTTCGTCCTGGGTCATGCTCATCCTCGGCTGCTTTGAGCTGCTGACAGCCTTGTGGAAGCCATGGGCACAGCTAACCAACGGGGGTTTGTATACCTGTGGGAATAAAAATAAGCTGACTCAGCGGGTGCATTGCTCTAGGCTTATGGTCCAGTGGGGTCCCGAATCCTCTCCGCAAGGAAGGAGTATCCAAGGGTGAGGAAGCAAATCCACCCCAACTGGGGAGGGAGCTGGTGCTGCCCTTCATGAAACTTCCCCTGTGGTTCTCCTTCCTCGCACTGAGGGGGAAAATGGAGGGAAGCTCCCAGAGGACAGAGCTGGGGAGGACATGACCGAAAGAGGGAGGGCTCTCTAGACCGTGGCCTGCTGGCTGTCTTTGGCAGGTGAACTCAGCTCTGCAGGTGCCACTGGGGTGGAATCTGGAGGCATCTGCTTTCCCTTCCTCAGGAGGTAGACTTCTAACCCTCAGGGGCGCCTCACAGCCCCCTCTCCTAGGAAGTTGAGCCCCAGCTCTCCGCTTGACCTCACTGTGCACAAAGCTGCCTTTTGCCCCTGGGCCTGGTCACACAGACGCCTCCCTGAGAGGTGTCTGACCAGGAGCCAAACTGTTGGCCTGAGAAACAGTGGAAGAGCATTGCTCTCTGGATAGGGCAAAATTCCTTCCAGAATAGGTTTCTAAGGGCTTTTCAGAAATGGACCATTATGATTAGAATAAAATAGGGAAAACAGTTGCTATTCTTTTAAAAGGCTGTGTAATTGTATTAGTCATACTGTTTATTGACATCGGAAAATGAAAAACATGCAAGCGTTTCATTAAATCAAGGCTCCTACGTCGGTTATTTCAATTTTCATTTTCAATGCAGCTTTTATTCTTTTATTCGAGCAGCAACACTGCTTTGAGCTCTCAGCCGAGGGTGGCACGTGGCAGGTGGTGGTCACTGGACCCACCGTGGACACAGCTGCATTAGAACTATTAGCAATTCAAATAGCGGCACTCCCTTGAGGCCCAAGCTTTACATGTGTATCTGCATAACTGTGGGTGTTTTGCACAAAAGCAAAGATGCCCACTGGGGTGTAATTTCCCAAGTAATCACTCAGGCTACCTCGGGTCTGGGATAGGAAAACCGGGAGATTTTGAAAGCATTGGCAAGATAGCGTGGGAAAGCAAATGTCAGGTCCGAAGTCCCCGGGCCGTGGTGGGGTTCTGGGTCTTTCCTGAAGGTGGGCTCCTTTGCATGTTGTGAGCAGCTGACTCTGCTAGCAGGGGAGGCTGGGACCTGGCTGCTGACCCTCCAGGTCCCCCACGGCCTGCAGGCTTCCTGGGAGGAGGCAGTCATACTGCACACCACCGTCACAGGAGCTGGGGCAACCAAGAGGAGTCAGGGTAATCAGCCGCCCATGTTGTATGTACAGGGAAATGTCATAGAACTCATTTCCGGATTGTTCATTTTGGTAAAAAAGTTGGATTTGACTCCATCTCAGTTTATGGCACTTTTGGGGAGATTTGAAATGGGATTTTCAAGATGGCCGTGATGATTTCCTTGCTAATGTCCTTTCCCCTGTCCATGGGCTTACCTTCTTCTTGGAACCTGAGTCATTCTAGGTTATGTCCTGGCTTGGAGGCTGGGAGCAAGCCTCTCGTGTGCTGACGTGGGTTCCTGCTGGCACGGCACGCAGCTCCTCGCCACCTGGGCTTGCAGTCAAAGTGGGAGGATGCAGCGAGGCCATCTGGGGGCACCTGCCCCCCAGGACATCTGCTGTTGCTGCTGGGACCCTGGGAAACGGAGCCAGCCAAGATGTCAGATGACCGCGGTGAGCCTTCGCTGGCTCTCTCCCTGTGCCAGCTGGGTCCCCTCCCTCCTTCTGTGGATCCTCTTCTTCCCTTGTGGATAACAGAAGAAAAGACGCTCTGTGAACCCTGCCCCCAGGGGCATGTGGTTTTGTAACTGGAGGGGCTTGCATCATCCTCCTGAGAATATTATTGGAATTAAACCCAGATAAATATGGTTTTATTGCTCTCAAGAGTATAGCTGTTGAACTCTCCCACGGCATTTCTAGAATTCAGAGTTTCAGTATGTTTAGAAAAGTATCCTTCTTATTAATGTGCATTTTTGCTGTTCTGGTTAGAGGCTGCTCATCAAAACACCTTCTCTCCCCATGTTCTGGCTCTTTCCCTCTGGCAAGTGCATTGGTTTAAGTCTGTTAACTTCATGCTGCCATCTACCTTACCATCCGAGGGTCTGTGGTTTTTCAAAAATGTTTAACTGTTTCCCAGCCAACCAGTGTAGTGTAGTGGTTGAGAGATGAGACTCTGAGCTCAGACCCTGCAGGTTCCTTCCCACCACTGCCCAGCCATGTCATATGGCATTGGCAGGTTCTCTGTGCATCAAGTTTATGACTTGTATAGTAAGCTGATAACAATACTCCCAACTCAAAGCCTTATTGTGGGACTAAGTACTTAGGCCGGTGTCAAACATAGTAAGAATTTAGTTATAATTCTTGGATATTATGATGTAGGTCCAAAGTCCTCCATGATAAATATTCTGTATACTGGCATCTGAAAACAAAAAACTGGAGGTGAACGAAGGGTCAATCCAAGTGATGACTACCTAGTTTCCACACAGGGTGATGGCAGCCTAGGTCTGGACCAACCCTCCCCCTGGGAAAGGCTAGAGGAGCTGGAGAAAGAAGCTGAAAATTCTCTTTGAAAGCACTGGAGAACTATGGAATTTTGGGGGTGGAGAGAGAGACACAGAAGGCTGAGTCTGTCCTCGGGACAGATCTTACCCTAGCGATGTCCATGGGTTTCTGAAAGTGGCAGCTCAGAGGCTGTTTTCAGTAGGTGCTGGGGTCGGAGAAGCCAAAATGTGGAGTCAGACTTTGGTAACTCGGGGGTGCCAATTGTGATCTCCAGGACAAGCATGGAGAGCATTGCAAAAGAATAATTAAGCAACAAGCCAACAGGTAACAAGTAGAATAATGAAAGTATTTGATGAATCTGAAAGTTGGCAAGAAAGAGATACAGGAACACAGAAGAGGAAGGGCGGATAGAAAGCAAATTGTAAGATTGTGCATTCATTTCAAGTGTGTCAGCAACCCCGAGGCTTTGGTTTGGGACCTCAAAAGTTTACAGCTTGAGAGAAAGGATACACCAGAAGTAGGGGAGCCCACACAGACTAGCATTCAGTCCCTCAACCCCGATTGGATTAAGGTGATTTGTGAGTACTAGTGACATCATAGCAAAACTGCTGAAACCACAGGCAAAGAGAACATCTTAAAAAGAGCCAAAAGCAAGCAAAAAAAAAAAAAAAAGAAGAAGAAGCCCACATACTACTTTGGGAGAAGCAACAAGTCTGACAGCTGACTTTTCAACAGAACGATGAAGCTCAGCAGGTAGTGCACGCAGGTCTGAAGGTCTAGGGAAGACAGGGGACTTCCTGCACTCGCACACGCTGTGATGGTAGCTCTCAGACAGGAGCCCAATAAAGACAAACAAGACACAAACAAGAATCATCAAAGACAGGAGCAAAGTAAATACCAATGAATTTTATCCACGCAGAAGAAAAATGATTCCAGATGGAAGCTCAGGGAAACAGAAAGGAATTAAGAGCAGAGGGAGGGGTAAATAGGAGGGTGTATTTAAAAGCATGTTGTAATAATAACATCTTATGTGTTTTTAATATAGAGTCTTAAAATACAAGAGCATATAAATTGGGAGGTGGTTAATGGAGCTAAATTGTTCTTTTTTTTTTAAAGATGTGTTTATTTACTTAAGAGAGCATGTGTGTGCATGAGTGTGGGGAGGGTGAGGAGGAGAGAGATTTCCAAGCAGACTCCCTGCTGGGCGCGGGGTCCAACAGGGGGCTTGATCTCATGACCCTGAGATCATGACCTGAGCTAAAACCAAGAGTTGGGCGCTTCACCGTCCAGGTGCCCCTGGAGCTAAATTGTTCTAATTAGAAGGAAATGTAGCCTTAAATGTATATATTAGAATAAAAGTTAATAATGAATCATCAAAGAATCTGACCTAAACAAGCAAATTAAATACAAAGAAAGTAAGATGATGGAAATAAATATAAGAATATAAAGTAATGAAATAGAAAATAAATATATAATCTGGAGATCTAACAAAGCCAAAGCTGGTTCTTTGAAAAGAATCTTTCAGGGGAGCCTGGGTGGCTCAGTTGTTGAGTGTTTGACTCTTGATTTAGGCTTAGGTCATGGTCTCAGTGTCATGAGACCGAGCCCCGTGTTGGGCTCTGCACTCAGTGGGGAGTCCGCTTCTCTCCCTCTCCCTCTACCCTCCCTGTTCTCACCAGCGCATTCTCTTTGTCTGTCTCAAATAAATAAATATATCTTAAAAAAAAAAGAAAAGAATCTTTGAAAATTGATAAATCCCTGATGACATCAGGAAAATATCAGGACCCAAGAGGAGGGGATATTGCTAAATATATTGCAATCGCTACAAAGATCATAAGAGGAAAACCATTATGAACAATTTTATGGAAATAAATTTGAACATTTAGGTGAAATTACCAAAATCCTGGAAACACAAGTTAAAAAATGCCCCAAGAAAAAGCAGAAAATCTGAATATTCTTATTAAATATTCTTATCAGAGTTAAATGTCAAATTTATAATTGTATTTTTACACACAAGCACACAGGATATGCTCTATGTTCATAGTTTTACCAGCAAATTCGATCAAACTCTTTTGGACCAAGTCACACAAACCCTACATGAAATCTTCCAGAGAATAGAAAAAGAAGAAACACTTCCCAATTTCTTTCAGAGAAGTCAAATAATGTGAAAAATTGAAATTTGACAGAGACATTGTAAGAACAGAAAAATTGAGTTCAACCTCATTCACAAAAGTCGATTTTAAAACCCCAAAGTATTAGCAGACCAAATCCAGCGATGCATACAAAAGGTAATGTGTCATGTCCAAGTGATGTTTATTTTAAAACACAGGATTGATTTAACATTTGAAAGTCAACTAATGTAATTCAGCATATTATCAGAGTAAAAGAGAAAACTCATGATGGTTTACCAGATGGGGGAAAAAGCATTTAATAGAACTCTTAGGAAACAAGGAAATAAAAGTATATATAGTTTAACCTGATAAAGGGGCCAGAAATCACCCCCTCTACACATACACACCATTGTATTAGAGGGTGAGATAGCCAATTCTTCACATAAGGCTGGGAACAGAGAACAGACCAGAGTGTCCTCTTACTACTTCTGGAAAATGCTAGAGTTCCTAACCAGTGCACTAAGAAAGAAGAAGAAATAAAATTTATAGTAATTGGAAAGTAAGAAATAAAACCACCGCTATTTGGAGATGGTGTATTTATGTGCATAAAATTCCTAAAAATTATATAGAGAAATTACTGGATTTAATCTACTCATTCAGCAATGACACTGAATTCAATGTCAACTGTATTTCTATACACTACCAACCAATACCAGAAAATGAAATCGAAAAGCTTTGCCCTTAATAACAGTGTCAGATGGACTACAGGAATAGCGTAGAGTCTTGATGCAAAATTAAGCATATGTATGAACACTTGATTTAATTTAATGGTGGTGCTGGAGGCAGATAGAAAGCTGGCTTTTTTCAATAAGTGATGCTGGATCAACTGGATATCCATGTGGGCAAAAAATGAATTTCAGTATTGCCTCACCACATAAACAAAACAAATGCCAATCTGCTGGTACAATGTAAAAGGAAAAATGAAAATGAAAGTTCTGTCCATCAGGGATAAGATTTAGAAATCGGACTGTGTTAAAATAAAGAAGTTATGTCCATCAAAGGAAACCATCAAGAGGCAGATTCCAAACAGAGTGGGAGATATTTGTAATACAATAACCACAGATGGAGCCTATACAGATCTCTGTCTTAACGATCTATCTATCCATCCATCCATCCACCTACTTACCTATCATCCATCCATCCATCACCTCTCTATCTTTCCATCATCTTATCTCCTTTTTTCTCTAGACACTGAGATCTTAGTGTCCAACTCTGGTGACCTTGCCGTTTTTTGGTGTTCTGCTATCAAAAGCCACCATGACCTAGAGACGTATTCAAATTTGTCACCCTGAAGTAGTCCACTCATCTTTCCTTTGCTGAGCTTGCAAGCAGAGCGTGATTCTGTTAAATCAAAACAAGCAGACCCATAGCCTAAGATCTATTTGTCCTCTGCTAGGGCTGCTTCCTGAGACCTCACCTGTGTCGTCTTTTCTGACCATGTTCAGCAAGATGGATGGGGGAGTAAAGCCACTGTCTGTCTACACAGGTAAGGTACTCTTTAGCTGTCCCCACTCCCATACCAGCTGCCCATGCTAAAGACTTCTTTCTTTTATGGGCGATTAAGTTAACCTTTGCCTTCAATCCTTCAGCTTGGCTAGGGCAGTCAGCTCCACTTCTTGCCCATCTACAAAATCTTACAGAAGATGCTCATGAGCTCAGGAACAAAGTGGCTGCTCGGTGGAGGGTCATGCATGAACCCAGTATGTGCTCGGGACGTGCTTTTAGTGCAGTGACTCCTACATGTGCCTGCCTGAGTTAGGGGATCTTTCCCCGATGGCAACTTCTTCTGAGAGATTCTCCAGATCGCCACAAAGCCTGATGTCCTACAGCATTTGGATTGTGTCTCTCATTGACCTCCGTCAGATCCTGTGAACCACTTGTTTTCATGCTGCTTCATGAAATCCAGACATTGTGTTGAGGAATAGAAGAAGCACATGGGAATAGAGAGAGTCATAAATGAAATCACAGCCTCCTGAAAAGAGACCCCACCATACGCATGATGATATGTGTTTAGGGAAGCACAATCAGTAACATATAAATCTTACTTGATGGTAGTGGTTGTATGATTTGAATTTATGTGAGAGTTTGAGTCAAGACTATTCTGGTTAGGGGTGCCTGGGTGGCTCAGTCATTAAGTGTCTGCCTTCGGCTCAGGTCATGGTCCCAGGGTCCTGGGATCGAGCCCCGCATCGGGCTCCCTGCACCGCGGGAAGCCTGCTTCTCCCTCTCCCGCTCCCCCTGCTTGTGTCCCCTCTCTCACTCTGTCAAATAAATAAATAAATAAAATCTTTAAAAAAAAAAAGACTATTCTGGTTATAATTGAAAAGTGCTGATAGAACTTCCTGAATATAATGTTTTGGATTTTCTTTTCTTTCTTATATTTTTTCTTATATTAGTTTCAGCAACCCTTAGTTACATCAGTTTCATATCTGCCCACTCCTGGGATCCCAGTGAATGTTCTGGTCAGAAACATACCCTTCAAAGAAGTTCCTGGGCGGGAGAGGTAACGTGGATGAAGGGTAATCTTCATTTTCCCTTAGGTGCTAGGATCCTTAAGTGCTATCCCGAAGCTGTTAAACTTTATAACGAGTAATTCTGTTTCTATGGAAAGCTTTTAGATATATGACATATATGTATTCATACAGGTAAGGCGCACTACAACATTTTCTATACTTAAAGTGTAATACAGGTAAAGAGCAAACTGTCACCCCAACCACTGAAAAGGAGGAAGGAACCAAAATGAAGTTTTTTTTATTCTTTTCAATGGAAGTCCAATTTCTTAAGTTCCTGCCTCATCTTCTGTGCCTAGCCATTCATTGCCTGGTCATAAACTCCTCTACAGGAAGGGCTTGTGACATAAAATAGGCTGGGTCTCCCACCCACAGGGAACCCCCCCCCCCAGGTGGTATGAGGCTGGGCACAGGAAGTGATGCTGCCTCTCCCTTGGCCCCCACACCTGGCGCACATGGCTCCATCTGCACACCTTCATGAGTGCACCATGACCAAGACCAGCTGATGGCCTTGGTGGTGCTCCACAAGGGGTCAAGGGGTACAGGGTAGTGATCAGGAGGTCCCAGCAGAGGCGAGAAGCTGGGGGACCTAGCTGTAGCAGCGGGTGGGCATTGCTTGGGCTGGAACGAGAGCTTGGATCTGAAGCCCTGTGGGCTTCAAATTTATCATCTCCGAGGTGAGGGGACTGGACACATGCTTGCCCAGGCCTCTTCTAGCTCTGACATTCTAGGATTCCTTCTATATGCACAACACAAGGTGCCTTTCCAATTGGGATGGCTCCCGGGGAGGCTGAGCTAGGCCACATGGTCAGTTGTCTACAGGGGTTTTCAGCTGTTATTAGGTAAGGGTTTAAAAATGTCCCCATAATCTGTTTAGAAATCATATGCTGGTAAACTCAGGAAAATTTTTATTCAAAGGAAACTGTTTTTGCTCAGCATGTCTCCGAGTCATGTACTTACCTGGTCTAGTATTGAGGTCAGCCAGCTCTGAATCAAAGATGCCTTCATACTGGGATTGCTCATGGATGGGAGACATGGGCCAGCTTGGATGTCTGGCACAACTCGTGGCAGTGCCCTTGCTTATGCTGTGGATGCTCACCATCTGCTTCCTTCTTTCCTCTGTCCTTCCCTTGTCTCAGAGATAGTTACTGCTTTTGTACTAACATTCATGCCCTGTGCTCATGGACAGCAGGGCAGGAGGTTTGGAAAGACCCACAACCACTGGTGGAAGTGGGCACATCATTCAGGAAGGTGGCGTCACATACAGCGGTCATCCTGAATGTTCACCAGTGTTGGTTCTTTCCTGGCTGTTCGGGGGCAGCAGGGAAGGAGCTTATTTCAAGAGCACGTGTTGAGTACTGATTGTGTGCTAAGTGGTTGGGTGTCAAACTTAGGCAAAACAGCGTGGTCGTAAGACAAATGATTATCCTCAAGGAAGAGATGAAATAAACTCTCTAAAAAATAACACTCAAAGTTGCAGAGGGAATTCCCTAGGAGAGGACATCCCAGATGGTTCTCAGGGAGGGCTTTACAGAGGATGTGGCCACTAAGGAGGACCTCGAAAGGCAAACTTGGCTTTAAGAGGTGTGGATGGGGTGGGGGGAGGGCATTAAGGGAACGAGAACCGTGGAAGGGTGGGCGGGGTTTCCCAGTGTGGAGCTGGAGGGATGATTTTAAGTGATGCACAAGACAAAATTTTTTATTTTAAGAGTCTTGAGTATAGTCCTATATATTGGACAAATGCGTGTATTTCTTTTCCATTATAAGCTGGAGTTTTAAAAAATAAGTACGTTTATTGGGAATTCCGGGTAGTGGAGGCAGTGGTGACTGTGTGAATCTGAAACATACAGTGCATCCCCTAAGTAAAATAAAGAGGAATAAGGAAAACAATAAAACCTTGCAAAACCAATGTCCTCAGCATAACTGGAAGACACAGAATGATTCCCCCCCAAAAAAAATCTCTGTAATTAAGAACAGAAGCCCCAAATGCAAAGAGTGGGCCCCTCCCCCCAGCTTCAGTCTTTGCATAGAAAATGTGCAGTTCACAAGGGCAGAGGGGACCTCGTGGTGGTTCTGAAGTTGACCTGAAGTCACTGCTGGAAAGAGAAAGGCACCCTCAGTATGAAAATACAAAGTTCTTTGGTGGATCAAAGTACCCGCTATAGAGAGGATGCTTAAAACTGAGCTCTGGATGCGAGGAAGCCACCTTGAGAAGGTGATGCTCTGGGAAGAACTGGGGCAACAAAAAAGGAGAGGTGAATGTTATACCACGAAGGGAAAAAGAAGCGAGGGCATATGGGACCCCAGAAGGAAAGCAAAGTCAAGGTACTGCCTCCCTTCATGGCCACTGCCAAGTGAGGATGCTGATCCGTTCGGTAGGGACTCACACCTCACTGTGCCGGGAGAGAACAGAAAGGGGTAATTTGAACCAAGTGTCTCATAAACCCCACAGAGTCCCCAGCTTTGTCTATATAAATGCAGAAGCACAGACTGTTTTTATCTGCACAAAAGTACTATGAAAGGGACATTTAAAAACAGGACTTGAAACAATTCAATGAGAATAAGACAATTTAAAAAGGTGTGAATACAAACAAGACATCCAGAACAAAAATATGAACTGTCATCCATACCAAAATAAATAAAATTGAAATAAAAAAGCAAAGAAAACACATCACTTAAACAGCAAAACAACAAAAATATACCACACAATAATTATGATGCCCAAATAATATATTGTTTCAACAAATGGTGCTCAGACGTTCACGAAGACAAATTTAGACCCCTTTGTCACACCAGTCACAAAGAGTAATTCAAAATGGATCATAGATCTGAGTGTAAGATCTAAAACTATAAAATCTTTTTTTTAAAAAAGATTTATTAGGAGAGAGAGCAGGAGGAGGGGCAGAGGGAATGAGAGACTCCCAAGCAGACTCCTTGCTGAGCACAGCCTGACATGGGGCTCCACCCAGGACCCTAAGAGCATGACCTGAGCCAAAATCAACAGTCAGATGCTTAACCTACTGAGCCACTCAGGTGTCCCAAACTGTAAAATCTTTAAAAGAAATTTTAAAGGGAAACGCCTTCGTGGTTTTGAGTTAGGCAAAGATATCTTAGATAAAACACCACACACATTCATGAAGGAAAAAAAATGATAAATAGGACTTCATTAAAATTAAACATTTTGGCATGTCAAAACACACCATTAAGAAAATAAAAAGACAATCAAAAATGTTTGCAACTCATATATTTGACAAAAGCTTTATATCCAAAATGTCTAAAGAACTCTTACAACTCAATAATAAGACAAAAAAAAATTAAAAGTGAATAAAAGGCTTGAATAATTTCTCCAAAGTAGACATATGAATGGCCAGTAATCACATAAAAAAGACAATGAATGCGTTAGTCATTAGTGAAATGCAAATTAAGATCACAGCGAGGCACCCTTTAACACACGCACTCACTAAAATGGCTCCAAATCCAAAAGGTGGTAGGAACAGGAGTTGGTGAGGTGTCTCTGGAGACACAGGAGAGGGGACTTCCTCTGCTGGTGGGAGTGTCACTGGTGTAAGTGACTCCGGAATGGGGTTTTGCAGTGGCTTAAAACGTTAAACATGTATTCACTACAAGACCCCAAAATTGTACTCAGAGATACCGAAGAGAGATGAAGACATATTTGCACACAGAGTCTTTCATGTGGATGCTTCTAGCAGCATCACTCATAATAGCCAGAACGTGGAAAGAACCCACGTTTGCATCAACTAGTGAGTAAATACATACGCTGTGGTCTGTCTGTACAATGGAACACTGTTCACAAAGACAAAAGATAGAGTAGTATTTGCCACAATACGATGAACTAAAAAACATGATTCTGAGTGAAAGAAACCAGGCAAATAATACCAAATATTGTGTGATCCCACGTATATGAAATATCCAGAAAAGGTAAATCTGTAGAGACATGAAGTAGAGTTACCTGTGCCTGTGTTGAGGACAGGAAGGGGGATCAACTTCAGAAGGCCGTGCGGTTATTTTTTAGGGGTGATGGAAATGTTCTAGAATTGGATTGTGGTGTTGATTATACAGCTCTGTAAATTTACTAAAATATCAGTGGATTTTATACTTAGAGTAGGTAAATTTTATGATGTGTAAATTATATTTCAGTAAAGCTGTTAAAAAAATAACAGGGTTGAAACCGAACGTATCAGTCTTATCAATACAGGTGAATGGGTTTAACCCACTGTGTAAGAGAAAACTATTTCCAGTTTGCTTCAGAAAGGAAGTCTCAGAAGTGTTCTGCATGCGGCAGACTCACCTACCACAGAAAGGTTCAAGGGTGGTGAAAGTAAACCCATGTGCAGAGACGTGCTATGTGTTGAAATGAAGGTCAGGTAGTGGTACTTTCACTGGACCAGTAAACGCCAAACACAAAGCAGTAATACCTGCAACAAAGAAGGATACCCTTTACGGCTAAAAGCCACAATTCACAAAGAGGTTCTAATAATTATGAATATTCATATACCACATGGCAAAAGAACCAACATTGAAAGGCAAAGACTACCCCTTCTGGGTGCTTCTGGCCGGACTTACACAGACATGGAGTCTTTAGGACCTTGCTCTCATATAGGACAGAGAAAGAGCTCAAAACATCAGTTAGAATATGGAAGATGTAAAAGACATAATAAGGTAGATTTTTGGAAATGTTATAATTTACACTCTAATAATTAGCGCTATTCACATAAAACACACAGGAAATGTTAACAAAAACTGACTACTTGTCAGGTGGCAAAGAAAACAATATTAAGTTTAATGGGGTAGGAATTTTTCAGAGAACACTTTTGGATCAAAGTGCAATGAAGGCAGAAAGCATTAACGAAATAAAAAAGCCCTTCCATCAAAACTTTAAAACCCTATCAACTCCTGAATGAAGGGAGAATACAAACCCAAATTACAGAATTCACAAAAAATAATGACAATGAAAATACTGTGTTGGGGAGCAAGAACCCCCGTCCCTTTCCGGGTGCTTCTGGCTGGACTAAGAGTCACACGGACATGAGCCAGATTCACGGGAGGAAGTCGAATGTAATGGGGTGCGTGCAGGGAACCCCCCCACACGTGGAGGTTCCAGAGACCCTCGGGCACAAGGAGGTCCCCGTGTCATCGTGAACTCAGGAGAAGGGGCCGGGGGTCTGGGACGTCAGAGGGAAGGAATGCGATGCCCAGGAGGGTGAGAAAGTCAGTGTTTGGTTCACAGACGTCTGCTGCCGCCGGGACGTGGTGGGCCGCTGGGAATCTGACAGGCCCTGCTCGGGCCCCCCCCCCCCCCACCGCCCGTCCACCTGACCTGGTTCCCCTCAGTGCGGTCACCCACGCCGGCCGCGCTCCTCCTGGAGCAGGTCCTCATCGGGATTCTTCTTAGGCGGTCGCAGGGGAAGGAAAGAGCTGGTCCTGAGGCTGCTGGGTAGTCTTCCTGTGGAAGCGGCCCGTCCTGGGGCTGCCCACGGGGGCCCCTACAACCTCGTATCAGAATCCGTGGTATGTATTTAAAACCATTGTCAGAGAAAAACTTAAAGCTTAAATGTCTTTATAAATAAAAGTAAAAGAATAAAAAAGAATGAATGAATTCTCTTTCTCAAAAAAGCTAGAAAAAGAACCATGAAGCAAACCAAAAGGATTCATAAGGAAGGAAATAATAAAGACAGAAGCAGAAATAAGCAGAGTCTAATACAACTTTAAGAAAATGACATCCCACACGAAGTAAGATTTTTTGTTCTATTAGTGCAATTTTGGTTTAATATTAGTGAATCCATGGACAGAATGCAATATATATTAATAGATCTAAGGGAAAACCCCATGGTTTTGAAGGAGTCACTTACAAAATTTAATAATTAGTTACAAAAATACTCAAGAACGTAGTTGTTGATAGACACTTGACTACCATGCTGACATGCGGACGCTTGGGTCCCACAGCCTGCTACTTACGGACGCGGGAGACGTGTTCCGAGACAGTCAGGAGCCCGTCCCGGGGGCCCACAGTGTGCAGCGCCACCCCTCGCATGTGACAGTGGAGCGGGGGCTGAGCGCTGCCTTTCAAGGTATGAAAAGATTCAACCTTATAATGAAATAAATGCAAATTGAAAGTTCACTGACATGACATTTCTCACTTCACCGACTGACAGAAGTGTTAAATTCCCCACTCTGTTGGCGTGGCTTTGGGGAAACAGGCACCCTCGCTCGCTGCCGGAAGGAATGCAAATTGTTACAACCCTATGGAACGGGATTTGGCAATGGCTGGAAAAACCGCATTTGTGTTCTCCTTTTGGATTTCAGTTCTAGAAAGTCACGCTGATGATACACTTCCAAACATATAAAAATACACACTTGCAAGGTTATTATTGCAACGCCGTCTATGATTATACAATATTGGAAACAATCTATATGCTCATATGCAGGAGGGTAGCTGAATCGCCCCGGACACATCCAAACCATGACGTATACACCTGTACCTGGTGGGATGTTGTATTTTGGTTATACTTCAATAACAAAAACCAATGAAAAACTTCCTATAAAGGGATTGGAGCGATCGCCAGGGGGTGTTATTAAGTAAAAAACAAAGCAAAGTGAAGAAGGTGCTGTGCTATTTTGTGTAAGTAAAATAGGGGAGTAAGAAAATATATATGCTTTTGTTTATTTGTGAAACAAACTGCACACAAGGGATAACCAGGGACCAACGGAATTGGTGCCTACGTGGGGTGCAGGGGATGGGGTAAAAGACTAGAGGTGTGGGAGGGGCTGTGCCTGTCTTACCGTGATGGGAGGGATAACCTAGGGTGCAACACGGAAAGAAAATAAAGCTAATTTTTTTTTTTCCCGAAAATGAAGGACATAATCACCCTGAGGTGGGGGGTGGGGCACACAGCCAGGGAACTAACCCAGGTACTTCTGCACACAGGACCAAGATTCTGCATCCTTGGGCTGCAGACAAAAATAACTTTAAACACATTTCAAATCTAATTTTGGGCTTATTTCTCACGGAAGTATGGATTAGCAATTCTGAAACTTTTTTTTTTTTAATTCTAGGGTCAAGCAAATCAGTCAATCTGGGGATCACGGAACAGAAGAGTATTACAAATATAGAAGGAGAGGAGGGTGGGAGAAGCCTGTGGTGTGGGTGGAAGGTGGGGAGATGTGTGTGAATACAGACAGGTCTGTTTGGAGCGGAGACGCTGCCGTCTGCCCTCTGGGAGTCACGGCTGAGGTACCCCACAGCCTCTCACAGGGGAAGGGGGCAAGCCCTGTCACATGAAACAGGGTGGAGGCACTGGTCCCCACTGTCCATGGTCTGGATCACATGTACGGGAGCTCAGAGTGCTTATAAGGGCACAGATGTGGGAATCAGGTTCCCGCGGTCCCAGTCCTGACTCCCCACTGGCTGCCGCTAACGTCAACATTCCCATGCCTCAGTTTCCCTGTCTGTGTTCTGGAGACCCAGCTAGCAAACGGTGAGGGAAAATGAGCTGACACATCCGAGGGACTCTGCCTGGTGTCTGTCCCGCATGAAGTTCTTCATCAGTGAGTCTTATCACTTTCCCTTTTTTTGTCTTTGGAAAATCAGTGTGTTTTTCTTATTCGAGAGCAGAAACAAGTGCTTGTGTTGCTGGGTGGAAAACCATCTTTGGGATGGTGGAAATGTTTTGTCCTGGTTTTCTTTACAAACTGCTCTCTCTGGGCACCTCATGGGCCCTGTCCCAGGGTTCTAGGAAGACTTGGGAGAGGTGTTCGTGGGAGTCTGAAATCAGTCTCGGGGGGAAGGTGTTTTTGAGGGCATGCCTCTGTTTTCCTCGAGGGTGTCAGTCACAGTCACTGCAGGTGCTGATTGAGACCACAGGCCTGTGGGTAGCTGGGGTCCCAGGCCTGCATCTGACCGGCACCTTGGGAGCCTGCTGGGGCTGCGGCAGAGAGAAGCAGACTGGACACAGTGGCCGGACCAGGTGGAGGCAGCCTGGGCAGGTTTTCTCAGCTCAAAGGAAAAGGAGGGAAGGCTGATGCTTTTCTGTGCTCTGAGCATCGCTGCTTCAGGAACGTGCTCCTGCCCACACCTCAACCCTGCCCTTCTGGTTTCAGATGAAAACACGCCTTTCCCCCCTACCTTTTCTCTCCTGAGAAGCAGGCCGGTCTGTGGGGACTCAAAGAGCCATAGAGAAAGGACCAAACATGTAGGGAGATGCCGTCCACAGCCTCACCACATGCAGAAACACTGTCCACGTCTTCCGATTTTTCAGTCATTTCTTTTTCTACATAAAGCTGCTTTTTAAAATTACATAAAATATCCAAACTTTATGTAACATGTCGATATCTGTTTCTTTCTCGTAACATTTTACAATGCTGTTGCAGAGTTTGCAAGACTTATTTACAAAATAACATTTATTCTTTTCATAAGCATTGTTGAACAGCTTTGTCCAGGTATCACTGATATGCCATAAATGGCCACATTCACAGTGTGCAGCGTTGTGTGTTGTGGTGTGTGTGTGAGCTTGTGAGACCGTCACCACAATCAGGACAATGAACAAGTCCAGCACTTTTGAAAGCTTCCCCTCGCCCACGGAGCTCAATCTCACGACCCTGAGATCATGACCTGAGCCGAAACCAAGAGTCAGATCCTTAACCAACTGAGCCACCCAGGTGCTCCTGTCTGTATTCTTTGGAGAAATGTCTGTTCATGTCTTCTGCCATTTTTAAACTGGGTTATTTATGTTTTTTTGGTGTTGAGTTGTTCATTCTTATTGCCAAGTAGTGTTCCCATGGACTAGATATATCACAGTTAGTTCATCCACTTACCTGCTAAGGAACATTTGGGTTGTTTCCAGTGTTTGGCTATTGTAAATAAAACTGCTCTGAAAAATCATGTACAAGTCTTTGTATGGATGTGTGCTTTCATTTCTTATGAGAATTACCTGCGAGGGGAGCAGCTGGACCCCATGGTACTACACGTGCCACATTTTAAGAGACTGCCAAACGGTTTTCGAAATGGTTATCCCATTTTTCATTCCCAGCAGTGATGTATAAGAATTCCCGTTTCTCCAGTCTCTCCAATGCTTGGCCAGTCATTAAGGTGTCAGTCATTAATTTTAGCCTTTCTATTAGGTACAGGTGGTTTCTCACTGTGGTTTTCATTTGCATTTGTCCAGTAACTAATGATGCCCAGTAAGATGATGTTATACATCTTTTAGTGTGCTAATTTGCCATCTGTATATCTTCCTTGGTGAAATGTGGGCATATTTTTGTACCCACTTTTTTTTCTACCTTTTTTTGATTGTTATGTTTTGAGAGTTCTCTATACATTCTGGATATGAGTTCTTTTTTCAGATATATACTTTGCAAATATTTTCTCCAAGTCTGTCTTTTAATTTTCTTAACAGTGTCTATTGAATAGCAGAGGCTTTAAGTTTTGATGAGGTCCTATTTTTAAATTTATTCTTTTATGCATTGTGCTGGGAGTGTCGTGTCTGAGAAATCTTTGTCTAACTCAAAATCACAAGGATTTTTATCTTATGTTTTCCTTTGAAGTTTTGTAATTTTAGGTTTTATATTTAGGTCTGTTATCCACTTTTAGTTAATTTTTGTATACATTATGATGTATGGCTTGTAGTTCTTTTTATTTTTTGCATATGAATATCCAGTTATTCTACAACCATTTTTTGAAAAGACTACCGTTTTTTTACTTTATTGCCTTTGTATCTTTGTCAGAACTCACTTGCGTTGTCCATATATATGTAGATCTATTTCTGGAGTCTGTTTTGTTCAATTGATCTAATTCTTTATGCCAATATTACACTATTTTAATTACTATAACTTTATAATGTCTTGAAATCAGGTAGTGATAGCCTCCAGTCTTGTTCTTTGTTATAATTTTTTTCATCCCTTTACTTTTAACTTATGTGTCTTTATATTTAAAGTGTGTTTCTTGTCCTCATTGTACAGTTGGCTCTTGCCTTTTTAATCCAGTCTGTCAAAATATTTTAAAATAGATATTTTCACCTTTAATGTGAGTACTGATATAGTTAGATTTTAGACTATCATATTGCTATTTGTATCATTTGTTGGCTAATTAGCTGTAAGTCTTTGGTTTTTTTTTTTTTCTGTTAGTGGTTGCCTTAGGGTTTGTAGTATGTCTCATTAACTTATCACGGTCCCTCTTCAAGTGAAGCTGTACCACGTTATAGAGCATGGGAACCTTACCATAGCACATGTCCATTTCTTCACTCCTGGCTTTTATGCTGTTCTGTCATACACTTGAGTGATTCATATGTTATAAACCCCACAATACAGGCTTTTGTCAAAATAGTTAATTATCTTTCGAAGAGATTTAAATAACAAGAAAAACTCTTCTATACTTCCTGAGCTGGTTACCATGTGCAGTCTTCTTCATCCCTTTCTGTGGGTCTTTATTTCTGTTGTCATTTTCCTTCTGCCTGAATTTGTTGTAGCATCAGTTTGCTGGTGATGAATTCTTTCAACTTCTGTGTGTCTGCAAACCTTTCAATTTTGCCTTGGTTTCTGCCTTTGGGTTTGCTGGGCATAGAATCCTTGGTTGACGGCTTTACTTTTCCCTTTATGCCTTTTATTGGTGTCGCTGTGCTGTCTTCTCTCTCGCATTGCTTTTGACAAGAAATCTGCCATTGTCCTTATATTCATTTTTCAGTGCATAATGTGCCCTTTCCCTCTGGTTGTTTTTAAGATTTTCTCTTAATTACTGGTTTTGAGCAGTTTAATTATATATACCTTGGCGTACTTTTCTTCATGTTCCTTTTGATTGTGGTTTCGTTGGGCTTTTTGGATTAATAGGGTTATAGTTTTCATCAAATTTGGAAAGTTTTCAGCCATTTTTCTTCAAATATTTTTGCTGTTCCCCACCCCAGTCTACTTAGGGAACTCCGAAAACATATATATTAGGCTGCTCGAGTTGTTCCATAGCTCATTGGTGCTCTGTTGATTTTTTTTTCTTTTCTTTCTTTCAAAAACCAGCATCATTTCTAACAATCACGTAATATTATATCCTATGTATGTTTTCTAATTTGGTTAACTATTTTTCCTTTTAATCAGACATATGATTTGTGTTTATGCTTAATTTTTCTACTATAAATATGGCTGAGAGGAGTATTTTTTCCAATTTTCTGGAAGTAGAAACCATGAGATAGCTGGGTATTAAAGTTCCTTTTACATACTCACGGATTATTTTATGAAAGGGTTTGCTTGTTTACCCTCCCATGTAATGTCTGAGAATGTCCATTTCTTTGTAAACATTAATAACATTGGGGGTTTTAAAAGTTATGTTATTCAAAAATAATTTCCCCATAGGAATAAATGTGAGTGTGTGTATGTGTGTGTGTGTGTGTGCGCACGTGTGTGCACATGCACACATGTGCTGTTGTATGAATGAATGTGCATGCTATGAAAATGAAAAGTTCTTTGCTTATTTTTAATTTTAAAGCTTCAACTTAAGTACAATAAATATAATGAGATATTTGAATAACCATAGCATTTTACCAGATCTTACTTTTGTCCCAAATGTACTGATTTTGACTTGTATTATTTGGCACTTACACTACCATTTTAATAATACCTGGGTGACACTGTTTTAGGATATAAAAATTTAATATTTTAGATCAAAATATTACTAAGCATTAAATTGGAAAAATCCACTTATAAAACCTACACATAAGCACACTTCTCATGTTACTGAAAAATGACGGGCTTTTCTTTATCAGCTAATGTAAAATTTCTGTATTTTCTGATAAAACTTCTTGGTTTTGCAAGATTATTTTATTAATATCCTGTTGATTATTTTGTTTGTTTTGCTAATGTCTTCCAGTGATTTTTATTTTTATTTTTATTTTATTATTATTATTTTTAGAGACAGTTTGCATGTGAGCAGGGAAGGGGCAGAGGGAGAGAGAGAATCTCAAGCAGACTCCACAACCAGTGCAGAGCCCAGCGCGGGGCTCGATCTCATGACCCCGAGATCATGACCTAAGCCAAAATCAAGAGCTGGACGCTTAACTAACTGTGTCACCCAGGTGCCCCTTTACTTTTATTTTTAAATATGTCGTTTCCCGGGGCGCCTGGGTGGCTCAGTCATTAAGCGTCTGCCTTTCGCTCAGGTCATGATCTCAGGGTCCTGGGATCAAGCCCTACATCGGGCTCCCAGCTCAGCGGGAAGCCTGCTTCTCCCTCTCCCACTTCCCTTGCTTGTGTTCCCTCTCTCGCTGTGTCTCTCTCTGTAAAATAAGTGAATAAAATCTTTAAAAAAAAATAAATATGTAGTTTCCCCTTCTCTTTGTCAGTTTTTGACATTAGGGTTGTATTCACTTTCTCCAACAAATCTAGCACTTTCTCAGATTTTTGTGTGCTGTAGACCCATGAGTAGGAAATAAATGTTTGATATAGTAAGCCACTGAAATTTTGTGTTTGTTACCTACACAGTGTGAACAGAGAAAAAGCTGATTAATACATTTGCCAAATTGGTAGTTGATAAAATAGAATTTATCATTAGTTATATGCAAAGCAAAACATTTAGCAATTTTGCTTTGTCTGACTTACTTACCAATTTTTATTAATTTAATATAGTATTTTAATTCTTTATAATATTCCCTAGTTAACAAAGGCCTTTTTTTCCATGCATTCATTAAATAACTACAAAACTAGTCACTTCATAGTTACAACTACTTAATTTTGATGCTTATCACGTGTTCTTTAATCTCTCCATTTTTATGTCCTTCATTTTGACTTAGCCCTCGGTCATGAACATGGCGGGATGAGGTTCCTGGTCACAGTGTAAGGGTAGTACATCTTCTGAGGATCCTGCATGTTGAGGATACTGTTCCATTTGCCTCCCTGGGGACAGCAGAGTGACTCTGGGAGCAACGTGGGCAGGTGTGGTGTGTGTGGCCAGCACCTCCGGCCAGGAGGGCACCCGTGTAACCTGACCCTATTTCTGCTCCTTTCTCTTTTCTTTTTGGGAAACCAAAAGTGGTCGTTTTTCTCTGCTTCTCATTCTTACCCTCACCGTGGAGTGTTCTATGTCTCTTCTCCTGTCGTCATTTCTGCTGCGCCATTGCAGACTTTAATTTGCTGTTTCTGCTTTCCTTGCAGTGTCTTCTCAGGTCTGCCTGCTCTCCGCTCTTTATTGTAATACCCTCTTGAATATTATTGGAAGCCTGAATCTGATGTTTTATGAAATATTCTTTTGTCATAAACGTGGTCCAGCAGACTTTTTCTTCCAAATCCCTGGGATATTATTCTTATTCTTTCCGGCCGTGGGATTTCATCGTGAGGCACACGTTAAAGCATTTTCTGTGTTTCTTAAAGAGAGACTGACCCAGGCTTGGCTCTGAAAAGGCGAGGGCCGCAGGGGGTAAGCTTCAGTCCTTAGCCCCTGATCTCGGAAGTGTGCTGGTGAGCCTGGAGCACCCCCCGCACGCCAGCTCCCCCCCAGGGCAGTCTCAGGTCCTGGTTTGTAAACTGAATCCGCGGATCCCCAGAGGTTCTGGAAGGCCTCCCAGGGGCCCTCATCGTCTTCATTTTCCCCACAGCAGTCCATGATATGGAGAAGCTTTTATCTAAAACCCAGCTTAGAAAGTTTGAGACCCACCGCCCCAGACTCCTTGGGCCTGGACGTGAGGGGACATCGCTGTGTCCTTCACGCCGCTGGCAGACGGCAACCCTCCCACGTCGCAGCTGTGTCTGGAGCTCACTCTGATGTCCCTGCCCCGGTGAGCACGGCTTCTTTGACAGAGGCTCTCTCGCTCTGGGGACCAACAGGTGCTGTTGGAGATGAAGGAAATCAGCCAGGCACCCTTGAGACGAAATCCTGCTAACCACCCATTTCTCAGAGAGGCACGCTTGCCTTGTGTGTGTGCGGTGGGTGACCTGCTGGGAGAGCGGAGGCAGCCACTGTCTTGTCCTACTTTCGGATGTTTGGGCTCAGAAGGTGGCAGGGCAGGTGGACCCGAATGTCACTTCTTTTTGACATTCCCTCTTGGCGGAATGCATGGCCCCTAAGTTACATTAGTTATACAAACAACATCCATGTGTTAACAGCCCCCTTGAAGTGGGGTCGGTACCGGCACGTCCCATACATTCTGTCTGCCCCCCCTCTGAGGGTGGGGGGCCGGGGCTCCTGCTGGGATGTAATTCTGGCTTCCGAAGCCTGGGTTCTTTTCACTAAATGCCTCCTTAGTTCTACAGTAGAAGCACATTTTTTTTTTCCATTTGTGTGTTTTCATAGTTACTTAAGGGAAATTAAGAAATCTCGTTTAAAAGGGACGCCTGGGTGGCTCAGTCGGTTAAGCATCTGCCTTCAGCTCCGGTCATGGTCTCAGGGTCCTGGGATCGAGTCCCACATTGGGCTCCCTGCTCAGCGGGGAGTCTGCTTCACTCTTTCCTTCTGTGATCTCTCTTGCTCTCTCTGAAATAAATAAAAAATAAAATCTTTAAAAAAAGAAATCTGTTTTAATACATTTACTCAATATTCTTCACGTGGGTTTTTTAAAACTCAGAATGCTTTTAATGTGGGGAAGAGTTTTTTAAAGCATCTTTGATATCTCTTGGGGATGGGGATGTTCTTGGATGTGTCAGTCTTGGGCTGGGAGGTCAGCTGTTGCCTAGGAAGCTGACTTGCAAGGTCACACACATGGCTAAATGTCTGATGTATGCTCGATTCTAGGGGGATGAGGACACGCATGAGGCCAGTGGGGCACCTCTGCCGAGGTGACAGTCCCCATGCAGCCAAGCCAATCAGGGATTCTTGTGGTGCCGCATCTCTTCCTTCTGGGCTGTGTGACCATGGGCGCTTCAGCATCCTCTGTTCGGATGGCAGGGGAATCGTGTGGGCTGGCCAGTGAGATTGTGAGTGGCTGTGGGGCTGCAGGACAGGTGGAGGAGGGAGGCGTGGGGCCACTAGAGTGGCAGGGGCCCCCAGGTTTGGCACCATGTTTGGTGGGCCTCCTGGGAGAGCCCCCCGCCACAGAAACACCAGCACTGCTTACTGGGCACCATGTCCCCGCCATCCGGGTTCCTTCTCCTAGCGCCCTGGCAGGTAGATGCCATGCTGTCCTTGTCTTTGGGATAAAGAAAGTGGGGATTCAGGTTGCTGAGGTCAGTGGGGGCTGGTCAGTGGGGGTTGATCTGAGGACGGGGCTCTAAGGCCAGCACCTGGTTACTGTGGTTGTCCGGGACCAAGGAGGGCCTAAGCAGACACTACCCCTATTGAAGATCAGGAAACCAAGAGAGCAGTTGTTTTTTCCCTCCAGCAAAATGACGGAAACGCTTCCAGTGTGCGCACAAGGGGTGGCACAGTTGTGTGATATGCAGACGCAATGCAGGCCAGGGGCCACCCTGAAGCTAAAATCTCATTTCTTAGTCAAAATGTCTCTTCCATCCATTTCTTTTTTTTTTTAACTTTATTATGTTATGTTAGTCACCATACAATACATCATTAGTTTTTGATGTGGTGATCCATTCATTTCTTGACATGATAGTGCTGGGACCACCAGTTAATTTCTCTCAACCTTGTTCTTTTAAAAAGCCCTCGCTTTTATTCAAAGTAAAATAAGAAGTGTTCCTTTGTTTAACCACCTGAGATCAAAAGCCAGCACTTGGAGGAGGCCAACCCCAGCCTCTGGGGAATCATATTCCAAAGGAGAGAGAACTGATTTTCCGGCCCAAGGAGGAACTGGAGTGTCAAACTTTTACCTCCACTCTTTGCGATAGCGGCCCAATGTTAAAGGGGTCCCCTGTTGTCCTTGGTAAGGATGAGGACACCCACCATCTCCTTTAATGAGTGGTTGCCCTTTGCATCTGCTGTATATTGAAATAAACTGTTTTTTTCTGTGCATATGCATGCACTTTTATGTCGGAGCCCACGTGGAAAAGCATGGAACTTCTGCTGTAGAGTATTGAAGATGTCAGCGCTGGGAGGCTATTGAGATACATTGTTGAAAAAATGTGTGCTGTGTGAAACATATTGTCAAGGCTTGCTTTAAATAATTGCTGTTGTCAAGGTCAAATGGGATTTCACTTAAATTAATTAAAGCTGCAGGAACAAGGCTGGATGTGATAAAATTAGTATGCTCTTACCTTAGCAGTTCTGTATAGGCGTAGAGAGACGCCAATTAGAGCGGCAGTGAGAGGAGGGATGTGTGTCTGTTGAAATTAAGATTGCATAGAACTGGACAAAACATCTGTTAAATTGTGATTAGCCAAATTTCCCAAATTTCGTTTGGATGGGTGCTAAAAGGACACATTTGCTAAATAATGAACAAGACAGATGCTCCAATTACATGATCATATTCGCAAAAACAGTTTATGTAAAGTCAGAATATATTAGATAATATGAAAACTAAGTGGCACATAGCCCCATTTTTCACCTAAGTAAGAGGATCGGGGACGTGGTTGCCTCAGGGCGTGTTGTGCTTTCTGGTCTGAACAGGGTGTTTTCATTGCTAACCATGTTTTTGACCAAATCTCTCCATTGCCACAGATCTGACGGGTCATGTGAAACAAACCATCGCGAGTCTCCCTAACACTTAAGCGTAACACTTGAATTAACATCCTAGTTCCATGAAATGAGCATAACGAGAGAGCCTGGCAGTTCATGTTGCCAACACTTTTGCTCAGAACTACAAGCGTGTGGCGTGGGCAGTGTGCCGATGAACAGTGGCACGTTCCTGCAAAGGTGACACCACCACAGGACTTAGAAAGGACCCTTTCAAATGGGGTGGGTGGGTTTGATGCCATTTGTCTCTTGACCCCACCATCTGTGGGCCGGGGGGATGGGGTGAGGTCACAAGTGGCTTAGTGGCTCCCACGCTTGGAGAGGGAGCCCTGGGGCCATTCTTGGGGGGGGGTCTCTGGAGCTTGCTCTTCTGCCTCTGATGTGTCCCCTCCAGGGATGCTGGGGAGGTCGATGCATTCCCTGAACCAGTCAACAGGTTTCAGGCCCAGATGTGGACGCTGGCAGGTAATGGGCTGATTCAGGAACAGAAGCTTGCAGGCTCTTCATTTTCAGAAACTGCACTTGCCTGGAGTGCCTCTTCCTTCTGCTCTGTTGTCCACTGATTCATTGCCCGCCTCCAGCCACATGCAGAAGGTGGCATGGGATGCTCCCAGTCATAACCCACAAGCTTCAAGCAGGAAGCAGAAGGCAGGAAAAATGGCACACTGGGGTGTGCATCTGAAAAAAAGGCCTGTTCCGACAGAGCGCCTGTGGTCTTCCATATGCACGTGGAGTTGCGGACTGAACATTCGCTTAGTTTTATTGGTAAATTGTGGCTAATATAGTTACAAATTAAATTTAAGAGAAGTCACTGGTCTTGTGCCTCAGTGAATGAATTTTAAAAATTGTTGCTTAGGATTATAAAACTAATATATGCTTATTGTGGAAAATAGCATAAAACTTAATTTTAAAAATAGCCTTAAAAATAGTAAATATTCATAGGCACCCCCCTTGCATCTGCTACTCTGTCGCTGGAGTATGGTGCTGTTGGTATTATCTTTATTCTTTGCTTTAAAGTAAACACAGCCCACATTATGGTAACAGATGCCTTCTGTGGGCTCTGCTTTGATCCCCTGCAGCCCAGAGCAGGAAGGACCCTGGGGGACAGTCTCCTGCAGCCCTCTACACTGGGGGTGCAGTGACTTGCCCAGGGTCACAGTGCCCGGGGCTCAGGTGGGGACCCGCGTGCGGGCCTCCTCACTCCCACGCCAGCCTCTCTCTCCTCCATCCTGACACACAGTCTCATCCAAAAGCAGCAGGGTACCACTCAGACCCCCTTTCTCTGTCTTTAAAACCAAGAGGTGTGGGCGCCTGGGTGGTTCGGTCAGTGAAGCGCCTGATTCTTGGTTTCGGCTCTGGTCGTGCTCTCAGGATGGTGAGATTGAGCTCGGTGTCTGCTAACATTTCTCTCTCCCTCCCGCTTTGTCCCGCCCTGCACCATCCCTCCTCCCAGCCCCCCCCCCCAGTGCTCACATGCTGTCTCTCTCTCTCTTTCTCTAAAATAAATAAAATAAATCTTTTAAAAAAAATAAAAACTAAAACTAAGAGGTGAGTCTCTGTTTCCAGAAGAGGGGCAGAAGGAAGGAGCATGTTTTCTAGCGGCGGACAGAACCCGAAAGACAAGAACAGCCTTGTCCAGGGGACCGAGGTGAAATGTCCCAGGCTGACTGCACACTGGCAGCGCCCTTCCTGCCAGGTGCTGCCCCTGCGTCCATCAGTCTCATCCCCATCATGGGACCAGTCGCTGCAGAGGCAGGACGAGCCCAGGACTGCCGGAGTCTCTTTCTGCTGGGCCAGTCTGCATTACTAAGCCTGGTGGGTCCTTTTTGGGAGGTTTCTTCTTCTTGGCTTTTGTTACCTGACCCAGTGACCATGTGCTAACAGGCTGAGAAAACCGAGATGTGTGTGTCATAACACCTGCCCTCCTCGAGCTCACAGCTAAGGGGGTGACAGGTGCACCGGCAGTAACCATAAAGAATGTTCATAGAGCACTTTACAGGCGTACCTTGTTTTAGTGCAGTTCACTTTATTGCGCGCTGCAGATACTGTGCTTGTAACACCTTGAAGGTTTGTGGTGACCCCGCATTGGGCAAATCTACCGGCACCATCTTTCCAACAGCATTTGTGCATTTGGGGTCTCCGTGTCACACTTCGGTAATTCTTGAAACATTTCAAACTCTTTCATTATTATTACATTTGTTATTCTGATCTGTGATCAGTTATTACCACTAGCTGGAGGCTCAGATAATGGTTAGTATTTTCAGCAATGAAGTCTTTTTTACTTAAGGTGTGTCCATAGACATAATGCTGTTGCACACTTAGCAGACTGCGGTATAGCGTACACGTAACGATTAGATGCACTGGGAAACCAGAAATTCAGTTGACTAGCTTTATTGCAATATTTGCTTTGTTGTGGTGGTCTGGAACAAAACTTACGATATCTCTGAATTATGCCCGTATATTTCCCAAAGCATTTTCCTGTTACGGGGTAGACAGCACTCTCTCAGAAAGATGGGGCTATAGGGAGACTACTTGTGACTGGGGAGGATCGGGAAGGCTTCCTGGATGAAATGCCCCCTGAGCTTCGTCTCAGGTGTCTTCCCTGTTTTCTAGAGGGCTCAGGAGTCATGGCTTTTCTTTCCCTCTGAGATACTAGGATTAGATTCTGGCTCAAGTTTGTCTCTTAAAATATAATTTATTATAAAATAATTTCAGCGGCTATGTTTTCATTAAGGACCTTTGACAACTTTTCAGGGCATGAGAAATAAAGTAGGTGCTCCATTTGAGCGCACGTGGCTAAGCGAGACAATCCTAGCTTTGTGCAGTTTGTACAAAGAGCTTCCATGATGCCTCAGCTTTACTTGGAGGGATTGAGAGCTTCTGTGTTAATGGGAGTGAGTCCCAGGCCGCGTTCACAGGTAATTAGATGGAGAGAAATTACCCAGGCTATTTTGGTGTCGGCCAAATATTTTGAATATGTGTTAAGCAGTGATAATCAACTTTATCTTAATTGCCTTGCAGTAAGTTAACAGGTGATTAATATGATGAGTATAAACTTTTGCTTGGTGAAGGATTGTGATAATGAGGATTTAAGGAATTCTGAGTCAGGCAGGAGGAATAGAGAACTGTACTCTCGGAGGCTCCTTTTCATTATTCTTGCCACTCAGTTCTCCGTGAAGTTTTATTCCTTATTTTGTCCCCAGTCTCAGACGGCTCCTGGGCATCCGTGCCTGAGGTTCTCGTTCTGAGCTGCTCCCCACGGGGGCCCTTCCCTTCCATTGCCCCCACCCTACCCCAAATCGGTGCCCTGCCTCTCTTGTCCCCTGACATTCCACAAAGCCTTCTTCTTTCCATGGCCCTGGTCAGGGACACCACCTCCTCCATGCCGTGGTACCAGGAGGGTTCCTCATCTCCTTGTGCACAGAATGACGGGGACCAGTGAGCCCGCAGCACCCAGTTAGAAGTGCGTGCCATCAGGACAAAGCACGTGTGTGCCTCTGAAATTTGTTCTGCCGTCTCCTGGTTGGAAGAGCATGGCTGTCGTGGGTCAGGGAATGTTTCCACCCTCATTTCTCCGTGGAAGTGTCCCTCCTTCGGCCTCCCGAGGAGGATCCGAGTGGGACCGGAATATCACCAGAGCAGGACATCACGCGGGGTGCTGGGGATTTTCTTCTTTGTCTGGGGTTGTTTGGAGTGCTTGGTGGCTCAGGCTGCTGGCCAGATTGAGCCCTCCCCGGGCCAGACGTTCTTCCGTGCACCCCCCTGTGCACAGGCGGCTCTGGTCGGGCATACCCCCATGGCACTTCCTGCATTGGGCACATTTATGGTGGGCCGCCCACCTCCCCCATTAAGAGTGACCTTCGCGACCACAGGGGTATGGTCTGGTCTGATCGCTGCTGGCTTTGGGGCCTCTAGACCACTTCCCGACACACAGTGATCAGCCCACAAAGTCATAAGACATCATTTTATAAGATGGAGCCCATCACTTCTGTTCTGCCACCCAGTCCCGCTCAACTCTTTCCAGGTGGCGTTGGAGCCCAGGCCACTGCGGAGAAGCCGTGTCTAACTGGTCACTCTGGGGAGAGGCCGGCTTCATGGCAGACGAGCACTCGCTTTGTGTGGGGCGTCCGGCTGCCTCCGCAGTCCCAGCTGGCCCAGGCAGGAGCACCTCGTGAGCTGCCGAGTACCCGGGAGCACCTGCGCACCTGACGTGTCCACCCCGGTCCTCTGCCCAGGAGCTCGGTCCACGCTCCACGAACCACAAGACCCTGCTGGGGAAGACCAGGAACGGTGGGAGCCGGGTCCCTGAGGCCCCATCTTGTGCTGTCTGAACAGGGGAGCCGTCTGAAGGCTCCTCTGTCCCACGGAGCCCTGTGTCATGACTGCATGCAGAAACTGTGTCACACGGTTCATTTGACAAGCCGCCGCTTCTGTGACAAGGACACATTTTGTGATGTCCTCACCTTTCTCCCCTGCCATCTGCTGGATCTGCCTGTTTTTGCCATCCCCCCCCCCCCCCAAGGACAGCCCTGGCCATATGTCCACGTGGGGCCCTTCCAGGTGGGGCCCTTCATGCTGGATCCCTTGTGAGTGGCGCCCCTGGTGTTGTTCCAGGAAGCCATGTTGACTCTACTCTGTGCTTGAGAGGAAATGGGGGATGGGGACCAGCTTCATTTGTCACTTGTCACTCGACCATTGCTGACCATGGCTGGAGCCCACCGTTGTGTCCTGGACCAAGCAGAGCTTTCTCCAGGTGACTGGGGGCCAGAGCAGCTGCCCCAGGGCTGGGGGGCGGAGAGGGGGCCGACCAAGGGCACATGGGTCTTTAAGACATAAGCAGGCACTTGGGTATTTTCGAATCATGCTAGTTTCCTGGGCTGTGTTCTACTCACTCTGTTCCGGTTCTGCACCCACTCTCGTGGGCTGTGTTGCTCTGGGAGGGCTCCGATTTGGGCATCGTGTGGCCCAGTTCACCGAAGGTGTCTCCCAGCACGGAGCGTGGGGCGCACCCCTGCAGTCCTCACCTTCCAGTATCGTCAGAGGCCCTTCGGTGAAAACCAACTGCAGCAAAATGCCTCTGTGTTGCAGCAGAGGCAGGCCGCTCAGCCTGTGTTCTCCTGCAGGCACCCGTGGCTCCCCGCAGGCCGACTTTCAAACTCAGTGGCCACGTTGTGTGGAAAGTCTCCTGCGTCAATACCTGCCCCTCCAATCATGGGCTGGCTGAGAGCAGAGTTTGCTGCCAATTAATGCATAATATAAAATACTTGGTATGCAAATCTAATTTCTTAACTGTCAGCTTTTATTTGCCAATATGGCAAGCCTTTATTTATTTCTATTATAAAACCAAATCCCTAAAACTCTTAAGTTCTTAATATTTTGAAATTTCAATTATCCTCCACAACTGTATCTCTATTTCCAGACACATTTGCATGCAGTAGGAGCTGGTGATAAACAAGGGCGCCTTCTGAAGGGAGGAGAGCTATTTGAACCTGCGGCGAGAGCGGGCACCATGATTGGCTTGAGGAAAATCCTTTTCTTTCTACAAGCCGGGGGGCGGTTGGACGCCACGGCACTCTGGGGAGCCCGACTGGCTGTCGGGGCAAGAGCCCAGCTCTGGTCACGGGCCTGTGCTCGGTCGTGGCGTTCTGCAAGCCCCGGGAGTCCGGGTGGGACTTGGCCACAGGCAGCCCACTCCAGGGAGCTTTAGAGGGAGGTTGGTGCCTGTGAGTCGAGCCAGGGGCTAGTCAGTGACCCACTGGATCTTCAGAATCGTGCCCGGGGTACTGTCATAGTCTAGAAAATATGCGGGTGTCTTGAAATGCCGAGAAGTGAGGGGATCTGGACCTTCGCTCAGTGGATGTTTATTAAGCACTCTTTTCGGGTAATGAGGGCCCAGCCACAGGCCTGACGGAAGCCTGGTGGACGTGGACCCACAGACTGCTGGCCGTCAGCATATCCTGTGCCAGATGCCAGGGAGGGTCTGCAGCAGGGTCAGCAGCGGGTGGGTGCACGGATGAGGAGCTGCTCTTTCCATCTTCGGCATGGACAGGGAGGCTTCCTGATAAAGCGATCTCGGAGCATCTATTTGGATAGATGTTTGCAGATTTTAGGGGCTACCCTTCAGCCAAATAAGTGCACTTATCTAAACACTATGTCAAAGCTGTTAGAGTAGTCAGAGCTTGTTTCTGGAAGGGTTGAGCATGATTTTGGCACCCCTGGTTTTTATTCCTCTGGCCTCCACCCTCGGGACACACACGAGGTGTCAAACTGCTTACTCGGGGGATGGAGGTGAAGGCCCGCAGTGGGGCAGCACCAACGCTGCTGGAGGTGGGGGCGCTGCCCTTGAGGACAGTCCCATGTGGACGACGGGAGCCCCAAGGCCGGATCAGCGTCTGCTGATGGAGGGACCTGCAAGGGTCCTCTGGGCTGGGCTCCCCGCTGCCTCCCCCTCCCCGTGCCCCTGGCACTGGCCGCCTGAGCTGATTTATCAGGTGTCACTGCCAAGTGGTGAGGACCTGGGAAGGGAGGGGAGGGGCAGGACTGTGCAGGGGGAGCCTGTGGGCGGAGTCTTCCAGCAGAAGGGCCTTGGGACACTGCCCGGCTCGGGGTGTCCTCCCTGTGAACGCAGGACTCACGTTCTTGGGAGTCAGGGAGGTGACGTGTCCACTATCAGACAGCTGAGGGGAGGAGGAAAACTCCAGATCTTTGCATTTTCTTCTAGAATTCAGACTGACAGTTGGCCAAAGAGCAGAGAGCAGTCCCCTGCAGGAGTGAAGAAGGAGGAGCACACACCGCCTCCATAGGGCCCCGTGTCCCGTCAGGCCGAGCAGAGAGGGGTGTGCAGGGAGGGGCCTGGCGTGTCCCTGAAGATGGAGCTTTTATCCTATCGATAGAGTGACTGCGTGCCACTGTTCCTTTGCTGCGCGTGTTTGTTCGGTTATTTGAAATTTTCTTTAGCGATTTACCAGGCCTGGTATATTTCTTTGTTTCCCTCTTTTTCCTCTGCGCATAGATTACATGTTTTCAGTAGCATCTGCTGTGAATTTTAATTATGATGTTCGACTCCAAGGGAGTGCATGGCACTCAGCGTGGTTAGCAGTCCAGACCCGTGTTGATGGCACAGAAGGAGGACTGCAAAGTGTGTCGGGAGATGCGGACACCAGACAAAGGAAATAGAACCCAACGCTTCTCCTAGTGCACCCCCTGCCCTCCTTTCTAAGAGACCTCTGTAGCAAGGGACCAATACGCATAACATTATTTTTTGCTTTTTTTGTTGTTTCGTTTTTTTGCCCGTAATTGTTCTTTGGTTCTTTAAGGCAGTATCACAAAGCCTCTGCAGCCTTTAAAGTGGCAGTTATGGGATTTGGAGCTTGACTAAAATGGAAAATGCAATTCAGTGTTCTGCTACTTCAAATTGCACAAATAAGCTTATAGGACTTCATAAACCCCGGGCTGCTATTACTTATCAGCCTGAGAAGACGGTCCAGGATCCAGGGCCATGCACGTGCACCGAGTCCCCAAGGTCTGTGCAACCGCTGTCAGTGGTGTCACATGATGCTGGAGGACCCATCAGCCCCCTGGAGAAGGCCAGCCTGTCTGCGTTGCCCCAGGGCCTGTGAGGGGCCTGTCCTCCGGCAGGACACGGGCCACGCATCCTGTGTGTGTCGGGCACGGTCCTGGCAGATGAGACCATGTCTGCTTCTCTGCCACAGGAAGTCAGCACCATGCCGGCCTTTTGTTTCAGAAGCAAAACTACTGACCATAAACTGTAATTATGTGCTAATTATTTTACCGCACTAAGTGAGGGGGAGCCGAGCGCTAGGCGTTGAGAACACTTGCTCTTGGAGCCATCTGTGTGGTCGAGCTGAAATCCGAGGCTTGTCCCGTGGGAGTGTCCTGGGGTGGCCCAGCACGGCCTCCTCCGCTGGGGTGGAGGCCATCCTCCGGAGCTGGGTGCCACAGCAGCTCAGGGTGCGGCTACCCCTGGGCCCCGCCTCCAGGGCCTGCAGAAGGCATTTGCCCCGGGGCCTGGGACTTGCCAGTCCACACCAGAGCCTCTGCCCAGAGCAGGGGTTGCATGTGACTCTGCTGTGTTCTCAGCTGGGTCATCCAGGCGGCCCAGGGTCTGCTCTCGGCGAGAATTCGGTGCCGAGGATACTGGTGTCAGCGTGTCAGCCAGGGGAGACCTGGGCGGTGCTGACCCCCAGCCAGTGCCAGAGGGGCACGCCTCTGACTGCGCGTCCGCACACCCATCTGAGGGGGTTCCCTGCTGAAGAAGGCCACGTGGGAGGCCCTGTCATTCACGGACGATCACACTAGGCTCGGAGGGGTTAGGTGATTCGCCTTCAGCTCAGAGCTGGGACCGGAGTCCTGGACTCGGGGTGGTGACATTTCCTGCTCTGCCCCCCACGCGGCCTGGGACCATCGGAACCAGCCTCACACCCCTCCATGGAGGCCCCCGCGCTTTCCCCACCTCCTTCCTCGCTTGGCCCCCTGGGCTGTGAGTCCCAGGCCATCCTGACCCTTGGCCTTGCCTGCAGCCTGGGGCCTGTGGGAGAGCGTTCTGGAGATCCAGAGATGCTAGGTTCTTTCCTTCCTGACCTCTGCAGCTCCAGATGTGCCCAGAGATGTCCTGGCTCCTTGCAGTCAGGAGTTCTCTGGAATTCCTTCACCGTCTTTCTAGGCCATGGCCTTACTTCCTCAGGAGCCCGCCCTCTTTTCGCGCTGGAGGCTGACTCACCCTCCTCTCTTTGGGCAGCAGAGGGAAGCCGACATGTGAGGGTCACCTTGGCTTCTGGGAGAGCACTTTGTGGAGTGGCAGTGAACAGCCTCAGGGTGGCCCCCTTGGTGTGGAGAAATGAGGGAGGCAGCATTCAGGTCTACGCCTGGGCAGCTGGGAGACATGAGGACCGGTGCGTTGACAGGGGCCGAGGACGGGCTGGCTCCCGGGTGAGCTGCGCTGCCTGCTTGGAGGGGCTGTTTCAGAGTGGGGGGTGCCTCCCAGCATTGGCCAGCTCTAGCCACCAAGACTTGTCCGGGAGTGTCCAGCCACTTGAGAGATGGGCATCCCAGGTCAGAATGGAAGAGCCAGTCGCTTTTCTTCTCGATGGCGTAGATGTCGGCTCCTGGGGGTTCACCCCACAAATGGCACTGCAGGAAAGTTCACTGCAGGCCTTGGGAGGTGTTAGCTTCCTGCAAAACAGCAGCTCAGCCCACCGACAGTGTGCTCCTGGGTCCCTGTCCTCCAAGGGTCTGCGTGCTCCTGGGTGCTTCTGTCCCTGGATTCCATGGACTCCTGAGGGCATTATGCTCCTGAGGTCCGTCAATTCTTAGTGTCTGTGTGCTTCTGGGGCTCAGGCAGACTGTTCAGGAGTGTGTCTGTGAACATGAGACACTTTGGGGAAATCATATACTCCGTATACTCTACTTCCTAAACTTGACCCGGCTGGCCTCCGCCGGATGCCCTGCTGTTCCCTGCCACGCCTGCCCTGCTCCCCACTTGCACAGTGAAGGCAGGTAAAGACCGTTGCCCTCTGGTCGCACTGTGGTGCACGCCCAGGTATGAAGACTGGCAGCAGTCGGGGTAACCGGAGATCTTGCTGATTGCGTTGGGGAAACAAAAGTGAGCCGGGTTCATCATGCAAGTCTACTGCTCCCAGTACCTGGGTTTCAAGACAGAACTGAACAAGGGCCTGGTCTAGTAGTTAACCTGGTGGATGATCACAGCTCAGCCACACGGGGGCTCTGCACGTACCCTGGAAGAAGTTCACAGCTGTGCGTGTCACACCCATCACAAAACTCCGTTTTCATCGACACACGTTAGGGGAAGCTTCCTCAGTTCCTACATCTACAAGAAATAAATGGAAATAGAATCCATCCTTGACCCCAGTCCCAATCCAGCAATAAGTAATGGAATCACTGCAGGATAAATGAACCGTTTGGAAAAACCAGCCCATCCATTTCATCAAATGATGAACTTCTACTAACATTTTATTTTTATGCTTAATATGTGTCTATCGAAATACAGATAACATTTATGTTGTTTTGATTTGTTATGCTAGTAACAATGTAGAAAACTCCAATCCAGAAGAAGATTATTTTTAACACTTAGAGTCCATGGTCACTGGCAATAAAGAGCAGGTCTATATTTCATATCAATATTCCTGAGCAGAGAAGTGTGATTGGGAGGTGAATAGCAGAATCTTAAGTGTAAATATCGATCCCTTCGGGACAAAATTCTGTGGGAGAAGGGCCTTGGAAATACAGGTTTAAGTGGAAGAAGAGAGGAGTGTGTAAGACTTTCAGCTATTAAAGGGCCTGTCCGTGAATGTTTGCAGTGTGACCCTGGGTACGGAATCCCTCACTACTGAGATCCCATTGGATGCCCTGAATAATGACACGGTTTTATTTTACAACAGTAATATTTACAATATGCCAGAACTTACATCCTATTCCACTATTTGAACTTATAACAAACACGTCACCGTGCAAACTCCAGGGGGTGTATGAGCAAAAGCGGATGAGGCCTGCAGGGCCTGTGCCTCGCAGTGCGAGCCTGGAGGCGGAGGACGCAGGGTCTGCATGCTGGACGCACACAGCCCTTCCGGCAGCATCCACGGCAAACTTGGTCACCATCATATTGTAATTTTTATACACTTTTTATTTCAGCGCAGTTTTAGATTTACAGACAAGCTGCAAAGGTACACGGAGTGTTCCAGCACGTGCACGCTCCGTGTCCGCGACGGCTGAGTTGGACCTGCTACGTCCACGCGTCACGATGGGCCCACTGCACAGATGTGTTAGGAGTGATGAAAGTGCACACTTTCTTCTTAGTTTTGCCTTGTGTCCGTTTCCTGTCCCGAGATGCGGCCCCGGGTGTCCCCTCCCACTTAGTCCTGAGGCTCTTTGTGGCCGGGACAGTTTTTGTCTTCCTTTGTCTGTGACGACCTTGTGACAACCTTGACAGTTTAAGGGCTCCAGTTGAGCAATCTGGACACAGTCCCTCCATGGTCGAGCCGGGATGACGTGTTTTTAGAAGGAAGAGCAGAGCGAAGTGCTCTCTCACCACATCATAGCCACGGGCCGCCCTGTCCACGCCACCGGCCAGTCTGACACTGGCCTCCCTCCCCTAGCTGAGGCTGCATCCGCCAGGCCCTCCCAGGCTGCTCTCGCCTCCCTCGCGAGCTCTTGGGAGGAAGTCACCAAGCAGCCCACACTTAGGGCTGGGGTTCTCCTCCTCCCGGGGAAGGGGACCGTGGATGTCGCTGGGAATAATGTTTTCTTTTGAGTTTCCTCATGGTTCCAGAACATGATCATGTGTATGTGGTGTGTGTATGTGTCACATGTATGTCGTATTGTGTGTGTTCCCGTAGGTTGTGCGTTGTGTATACGTTGTGTTATGTATACACGTGTTGTGTGCGTGTGTGCATGTTGCGGTATGTGTGGTGTGTGCGCACACGCGTGTGCACGTGGGGGATGAGTGAGGAGGCCGCACCCTGTGGTGGGTCTCAGGGCCTGGCTTTTCCCCTCCGAGGCCTCACCATTTAACTACCTGTATCCAGCAGACTCATCAGCCTTTTCCAGTAAAGGAAATTCTCTGGGGGAGAAATCAGACGAAAGGTGGTTTGTTGCCCTTTAGACCCGAAGACTTAGGGGATGCTGGGGGGCAAATGCAGAGCAGCCCCTTGTCCTTGTGACTGCCACCTCCTGGGAAGGTGCCTGATGGCTGCCCTGCAGCTCACCTGGGCTCTCTGCACCCCTGCACCCCGCCCCGCGCTCCTGGCCTCCTGCCAGCCGCATCCCCCCAGCAGCAAGCCCGGGGAAGTCGGCTGGCTCCATGTGGTTATGGGGGGGCCCAGGACCTTGTGGGGCTGCCGTGCCCTGCATTGCAACCTTCGTGCGTGGCTGTCGCTAGGGGAGCCCGACACCTGACCGGGCCCACAGCCTGCCTCTGAGGCTGGGGCCCGGCACGCCCACCGTCCCCCTGCTCCTGCCTCAGAGTGCCCCCAGACTCAGGCCCTGGCTCTCCCTGACCCCGGGACCCCAACCACGCCGGGTCTGGCTTGCTTGGGGCCCCTGCGCTCCTGAACCCCGCCTGGGCCACAGACGCCCGTGTGGTATGCAAGGCAGTAGACCAGGACTTGTCGAAGGCCCGGGGGCCACCCTGTTTCATCATCTCCTGGCAGAACGCTCTGTGGCTACTCCAGTAATGGCCTTTGAATTCATGACAGAATATCCACTCACCCTGTGGGTTTTGTGAGATTCTGCTCCCGTGCTGTGTTGGGACGGCTGTGCCTGCTCCTGGACTGTGTTCCCGGGGCACAGGGCAGAGGGGCCAGCCAGCAACTCCCGGGTCTTGGATTTCCAGCCAAGCCCTGTTTAAAGGGCCTGCTCACCCTTGAGTTTGTTTGGTGTGATGAGGAATGTTCTCCAAGCCACCGTGAGGCTCCCCACTGCTGAAGGCTGGGCCCCATCAATCTGCCTTGGTTCATAGGAACAGGGGCTTCCGGTAGAGTGAGGGAGTGCCAGATGGGGAGCTGCTGGTGACCTCCCCCCTAAAATCGCTGCACACTCTCACCCAGAGTATTGCAGGAATCCACTTGGGAAGCAACTTCGATTTGAAGTTCTCTTTGGCGTGTGCACACGTGTGAGAGAGAGAGAGAGAGAGAGAGAGAGAGCTCTGTGAGTGAGTGCAGACAAGGCTTCAGCCCACTGTTTCCTCCTGACCCTGGACAAAACAAGGCTATATTCATCAAATGTCCTGGAGGCTTTACAGCTAAGAGGGTTTTGAATTTTGAACGAGGCAGCTCATTCTACAAATGTCTTTCTGGAATGACCTTCAGAGGGATTTAAAGCCTATCCAGCTCGGCCTCCATAACTCACATGCATTCATTGTTGACACGGGCATCACTCTCCCTCATGCCCTCATGCCCAGCCGGCCTCCGCCCTGGAGCGCCAGGCCCCCGCCCCCACCCCGGGCCACCATCCACATGCAGTAAGGGCAGGACCGTGGCTTCCCAGACGACCACATCAATCGTTTGGGAAAGAGCATCCGAGCAGGTTTGTGAAGAATCAGTCATCTTTGTTGCTGTATTTCACCTTAATTATGGTAATTTTTTGCCACGTGTGGGGTGCACAGAATAGATTCACTGCGATGTGGCTGAAAAGACAAGGCTTGTCACTGATGAAAGAACAAACCATCCTGGCACAGGGGGGTGGGGGCTGCCAGGGTGCCAGAGAGGAAGCGTAGGGAAGGCGGGCAAGGAGCCCAGGCCATCCTCAGGGTGCTTTCTTGGGCTCGTGGAAAATACTTAGAAGCCTGGAAATAATGTAATTCCACAGAACTCCATTGTGGATGTTGACTTTATGATAAGTTATTACCATTCTCCTCTCCGTGGTGTATTCGTGTCTTATCTGTGTTGCAGCATCAGTAAAATTTGAAAACCCCCAAACAGGTGCCCCACGCACAGCCCGGCCAGAGGCCCATGCCTGTGACACACGCTGGTGCCCGCGTGGGGAGTGTGATGTCTCGGCTCCGTCCAAGCGTCTTCCAGGAATAGGCTCCGGCTGGTGAACAGCTGGAATTGTTTCCTTGGTCCCGCAGGAGAATGGATCACAGTATTTTATGGTTATTAACCTCCTGTTAGTAACTTCTCCATACTGTTGTGCTACCAGTGCTGTGCTTTCTTACTTGTGAATATTAAGTGTCGTTCTTACGGAGGACATATTTTTCTCTTTACGAGCATTATGGAATCGCACGTCCTAAGCAGCTGGGTGAGTGCAAGTGGCATGTGGGGAGGGGCCGGCATGATCTGTCAGCTCTGCAGAGAGGGGAGCAAAGCCCAAGGCTTTCTGCCATCCCTGCGGTTCCTGTCGACTGGACAGCAGGGATCCCTCCGGGAGGTGGGGGTGCAAGCGCGGGGAGCAGTGACGGGAGGGGGCACAAACAAGGAAGGGCGTAAGAAGCAGGTGCATGGTGACAGGAGGACGACGCTGCCTGCTCCAGGGCCCTGCAGCAGGGACTTCCTCCATGCAACAAGAGTGTACCAGATCCCTGCTTTTGAGCCCTTCCTGCCACCCCCAGGCATGTGGGAGGCATTCAGGGACAGTCAGCTCACATTTGCAGGCATCCGTCTTTTGCCAAAGCTGAAGAGCGTTCCCTGTGTGCCTTTCAAGACTAAGGCATCACATGTGGGCGAATTACCTGCCAATACTCTGAGGATGGAGAGCAGTTTCCAACTCATTCAGAGGGGATACTTTCCCTGGTTTTGAGATCTCTGGGAAACGACCTTTTCTCTTTTGAGGAAAGAAATTAGCATTTTACTTTCTATGTCAGTGACAGAAGGTCTTTCTGCATTTTTCAGTTGCTAAGCTGTAAATCTTATAATCCGCACACAAACAGGTGACCTCCCCACTGTTCTGTAACCAGGAGCGAGCACCCAGCCTTGGTGTGTGCAGTGCATGTGTTCTCTGTGGAGGGGGGTGGCAGGGGGCCTGGGCAAGTCAGAGTCAGTCGTTGGGTGCTGGCCCGGGCCGGCCAGCACACCTCCCAGCCCACACAGAGGACCAGGGAGCAGGGTGTGTGGGCCAGGATGAGTCTGGGGCTCACAGTCCTGGGCCTCGTAGGGGTCCATTGGCTGTGGGACCCAAACACATTGGGCTGTAAGAGGAGTCCATTGGGATCCTGTTCTGATAAGCAAGCCTGTGCCAGAGAGGAGGGGCCTGGCTTCTTCCAGTTCTTTCTGGAAGCTCCAGCAGTTTTCTTCAAAACGGAATGCCCCAAACAAAGAGAAAATAGATGTCACCGTAGAACATCAGTTCGTTGATTTATCGATTCATTCATTCACCAGCTATTCACTGAATGTCTCCTTGATGTCAGACACAGTGCTCATCGGCTTGAGGATAATGGGATTAAAGAGACAGATAGGTCCCTGGTATAACAGACCTTCATCTGATGGGAAAGACAGACATTAATCAAATAATTATATAAGCCGTAGTTTAATTATAGTTGTGAGAGGTGCGACAGAGGAAAATACCATGAAGATATAGTGGGGAACCTAGGACATCATTCTGACTTAAAATGGAGAGCCCTGCGCCAGGCACGCATCCCCAGCAGGACTGGGCTGGGCACGGCACCCCGACACCTGACAGCAGGTCCATCCAGGGTGCGGAGGGTCGCCTTTGCCTGGTCCTCCTGTACCACGGCAGAGAGGCAGACGGTGGGGAGGGTCTGACTTGGGAGGTGAGGTGGCAGCCTGTGGCTCCTCCTCTGCACGCTGTCACCGGGACGGTGTTTTGCGTGCTTGCAAACATCGTGCTTGGGGATTTCCCTAGCGAGCGGCACATCGAGTTTTGTTGAATTTCCAATCGGGTTAAGTAGGAGAGGTGGCTCCTCTAGGTAAATCATACCATCACTACATTGAAGTTGAACGCGTCTCCTCAGAGGGTACAAGGTACTTAGAAAATAGCATCCAGTCCAAGCTGTTCTCCTAAAATAAATACAAACTGATTACCACCTGCTTCGGAATCAAAGTTGATAAAGGTACAGCAGGAAGAGCATTTATTTCCATACTAATTTCTTTTGGAAAATAATTCGGGAAGATCCTGATCCTATAGATCTTAGCGAAAAACAGGACTCTGAATTTGCTAGACGAGCACATCAGTGGGAAAGTGATGCCAGCCCCCAAAGCCCAGAAGCCATGGACAGGTTGGTTTGTCCCCACAGGGGATGCACAGCAGCGGGGCCCTGGGGGCTGGGGGCTGGGGGCTGCTGACACCTTCCCTGATGGAGAAGCCAGTGCTTTGTAGGGAGAGAAGGTGGCCCTTAAGCTATAGCCACTCCTCCAAAGTGACTGAGAATTGCTTTTTCTGGAAAAACGTGGTGCATTTTAACCCACACTTAGAGTTGACAAAGGAATTGCATTTCCATTTTGGAGAGGAGCATGGTCACAGGGAATTTTTGAAAGCTGGGAAGGATGGCGATGATCACCTGCATGTCCCTGCTTGTCCACGTGTCTTAGCCGAGAGGGTGCGGGAGGAGGAGGCTTGTGAGTGGCCGAGGGCGGCCGTTCCGGGCTCCTTGGCTCTCCACCCCTCCACTGTGCCCCGGTATCTTTTGTCGTTTCCTTTGAAAAACCCCTTTCCCTTTTTTAAAGTGAAGCTTAATCAGAATTTTCTGCAGGGACAAGCAGAGTGGTTTGAGGCATAGGTCTGGGGGTGTTCAGGGAAGCCCCCCATCCTGGGTCCCCACCATCCCTCTGACGACCCCTGCTGGTGCACCCGTGTTAATGCCTGGCTCTGCACGGACACCAGGAGTGCAGGGGCGCTCAGGGGCCCTTGGCAGCCGTTTTGTCCGCTGACCCAGAGAGAGGATTCCAGAACTGTGTTACCTGGGAGGGCACACTGAGCATTGTGAGCAGACAGCAAGACTTCTGTGTTTGTCTCTGTCACCTGGAGGTGGTGCCTCAGGCCCAGCGTCGGATGGCAGCCCCGGGGGCCGTTCCCCGCTGCTTGCGACCACGAGGGGCTCCTTGCTACCCAAGTCTGCACTTCACCCTCTGCCTGACCTGAATGAGTTTATGTAGTGTGAGACACCATGTTTATGCAAGAGGACCTTCCCCCTGAATTTCTTATGTGGAAAAAGCTCTGGAAAAGACAATAGGTCTCCGTGAATTTCCATCAGCTGACTCAGTCAGTGATACTGAAATCAGAATCTCAAGAGATAGTAACTGACACTTTAAAATATTCTGCAGTGGGCAGAGGGGGGACACCCTCTGGGGATCCATTTCCAATCAGGCTTTGAAAATAGGGCTCTTTCTATTTCACTGCTAGTGTGGCTCCTCGTCGGGCCCCCACTGACCCTCTGGGAGCTGAGGTTGGTTCTTTGGTGTACCTCCTTCTTGGGACCCACAGTCTTGCAAAATCTGATGGTTACATCTGTACATTGTTTGCTCTTTTTAGTTAAATATGTGATAGAAAAATGAGGTGGACTTTAAAATCTATTTTATGTTCTTTGGGCCATTCCAATTCAGTAAATATCTTGTGTGTTGACTGTGAGCCCAAGTGGGACCTGTGAACAGAGAAAGTCCCACAGAGCAGAGGGTCAAAGCACACACTTAGCCCTGGGGTCCAGAAGTGGTTCTCAGCCAGGAGAGGGGCTTTAGCATTACTGACCAGTGAACTCAGTCAACTGGACTCATCTTGAGTCAGACATCGGATGACCTAATGGCAGGATCCCCTCATAAAAGCCTCTGAGCTATGAGATGGTGGATGTGGTTGGTCATGCATGCATCCATCCAATTTTTAAAAAACTACTACTGATTTACTTTCCATCCAGCTTTTATCAAGCACCTCCGTGCCCACACTTTCTGCCTTGTGAGTGAAGAATGCCATGAATTAGGACTTAAGGAATACGGTTGTGGCATTGCCTGGTTAATTCTCCTACCCTAAAACTTTATCTTCTCTTGAAGTTAGAAATAGTGACCTCTTTCTCTTTTCAAGGCTAACATCCCACATGTGAAGCATCTGACCCTCTCCCTCCATGGTGGGTTCTCTGTAGAAGTGCTAATTCTTCCTGTTCTCCTGGCAGGAGCTGCCAGAGACTAATTCTTCCTGTTCTCCTGGCAGGAGCTGCCAGAGACTTCTTCTAGATGTCCATCTACCCTCCCAAGGGCTGTGTCCCCCTGGATCTCATTTACTGAGCTGGTAAAACCTGCCCTCCCTGGACAGCAATGCCTGTTCTCTGCATTGTCACACCACTCTTACCCTAGACATGTGCTGTTTCTTTCTTGTTGCTGAATTTTGGGGGGGGGCTATATTCAACAGGATCTTATGTCTTAGTTCTTCCCCTTATCACCCAGCAAGACATTGAATGCCAAATATCAGCGTTGTAAGTTTCTGAGGCTAATTTACCAAGAACAAGCCTCCTTCAGGAAGCTTCCGTTGGTTGATGAAGCATGGCTCACTCCATCCAGCCTCCATCCACATGTCCTTAGCTGAGCTCCTTCCGTCTCAACTCCAAGAAACTCTGGGTCTTCTCTGCATTTCCCCATCTTGCACTTCATATTCTCATTAGAGTGGTCTGTGTTCGACCCACCATGACATTTTCTGCTCACAGGACTTCGATATTTCCTCCCGACCTCCTGAAGTTAGTAGAAGAGTTTGAGTGTGGCAGTGAGTCTCTCCAGTCTAGACTCAATCTGCACGTCTGGCCTCACCTTCCATGCAGTGACACGGCTTGCTGTTTCTTTTGGGTCAGATGCCCCATTTCTCCCCTGCTCCTACATACACCCCCGTTGGAACTGTAACTATCTCCGGGGCTTTCTCCCCGAGGCACACATTTCTACTCAGTCTCATGCCCTTCCAGCCTGCACACCTGGTTTTGATCTCTTCCTATTCTGAGCCTCCCCAGAAAGGCATTCATTCATCTATTGATCCATCAAACATTTATATACCTCATATCACGTGCTTCGGACTTTGATAGCAACATAGAGATTAAAAGTTACGGTCCCTGTCCTCAGGCAGATTCATTGCTGCCAAAAGATTTGGAGGAGAGTCATCAATATAGTCCGCCCTTTCTTTCCTCCCACCCTCTGCTCTGTGCTCCCCAGCGGCCTTCTACCTCCTCTGTATTTCTACCGCTTCACCAAAACGTCCTTCTTAAGGTAGCCACTGTGCTCCATGTTGCAAAATCCAACAGAAAAGCTTAGTCTTTATCTTACTTGACTTTTGATCACCTTGGACGCAGCTGACTCTGTCTCACCTGTGACACTGCACTATCTGTGTGGGTGGAAATCCCTTAGAGGCAGGACATGTGGCATGCATTGTTAGGAGACCAGCGGGTCAGATGTGATTCTGTTGGTCTGGGAGGGAATTGTGGAGGCAGTAGATTAGGAGAGTCTCTCTCTCCTCCTCCTATAGAATGGCTCATATCAGTAAAGACACCATGGAGCACCATCACGGAGACCAGAAACCATCCCCCCACAGCTGATGGTCTATTTCCAGATCCTGGGAGTCTTTATACAACCCCACCCCGACTCCAACCTTGCCTCATTTCCTGCCTGGGCCGTTGCTCTCATTTCCTGTCTGCTGTCTTCCTGTCCACCTTGGCCCGTGGACACCTCAGTAGAGTGGTCTCTAAGGACGCACACATTCTCTAGGATACACTGATGCAGAATTTCCTCGGGTGTTTCAGCAGCTGTCGTCAATAAGGGGAACTCTTTTTCTGTACAAGTATTTACACCCCCTCTGCCTCACTTTCTGGGTCGTAGACTTGTGTGAAGGGGTGTGTGAGGTCGATTACTCATGTGTTGCAAGTCCGGGGCTGTGCTGGACATAGGAGCCAGACAACGGAAAGGTGGACAGTTTGAAGGAGGTCCCCTCCAACATGTCCTCACTGTCCTCGGTGTATTCTGCTGCACACCACACGTCGGGATGGTGTCCTCCTTCCCACTCCCTCACTGCTCATCTGCTTCCTCAAGCTTGCCTCGCCCACAGAAGGAGAGTGAAGGGGAGTAGTTTGATGGATTGGCATCTCCACATAATGACCTTTAGTACAGCTTTGAGGATTTGGCAGGCCTTTGCAGTTGTGATCAGATTTCATCAAATGTGCCATTCACTTCTCTTTTCTCCCGGTGACCATCAGAAAGAGAGTTTTCTTTTTAAAGTTTATGGCCTCAGTGGTTTGCTTGCAGTTATAGTGCCCCTAACAGCTGTTACTCCTTGCAACAGTGGATCAGAAATGAAGCTGAGCTTGGGCGTAATGGAAATTGTCCCTTGAAAGGTTTGAATTTGGAACATTTATTCTCCATTAATTTCAAGTAGACTCTAAATTGAGCAAAACATTCTCTGTCTTTCCTCTTGGTTGCAGGTTTTAGCTGACAAATGGATGCCAGGGTTGTCTGACTCAATTGCAGGCATTGAAACATGTAGATTTCAAGAAATGTGCTCATCTACCCAACTTAGAGCATTCCAGTTGGGTTCTGGAGCCCACCGCATTTGTCAGGGCTGGACCATCAGGTATATTGTGACGTCCCGAGTGGAGTTAGATGCTGGAGTGTTGAGTGTATTGCGATGCCCTGTTGAGATGAAGTGGGCAGCACCCTTTAATTGCTTGCGAAGACTCTGAGAGAGACAGAGATGAACACTGGGGAGAGGCCAACAGATTCTGGCCTGAATGGGAAAGCGGTGGCCAAAACATACCCCCTCCTGTCCCTTACCCCTTTCTACAAACGGGGCTCTCCCACAGTGTACATGGGCTTTGGGACAAGTGGCAGCTCCAGGATCTCTCTGCAGCATCTGGCTGGTATTCCAGTTGGGAGTGGGGGCTTGAAGCTGTGTTTGCATCACACTTCATATGAGGTTGAGAAAAATGCCAACCAGGGCTTCATCATCAAAGAACACAGGGGGAAGAGTGTTGACATGGATCCTGTCCAAGACCACCCTGAATCGATAGTGGACATGATTTAAAATGCTGCCCTCTGGCTCCAGAAACATGCCTTATTCTCTGTATCATCTTGCCTCCAAACTCTTAGACAAACTAGAGTGTAGTAGCCAGGCACATGTAAGGAGAACCTTACTCATCTGGAACTTGTGAGACTTGATGTGAATATATCTTAAATCTGTCCTTTGTCGTATCAATGGAAAGTCAAAACCAGACAGTGGTGTGTGACTGACTTCAAGGTATTATACTTAGAAGAAAATAGACATAATTGTAAGCTGCTTATATGATAGTTTATTGTTTATAAGGAAATTTTACACATCACTTGATGTCTTTGTGCCCACCTGGGCTTTCAGCTTTGCTGGAAAAAACCTTACAGTTCTGTGATTGGTGTTCCTACTGTTTCATGGGCTCTTGACACAGGTAGACTTTCCTCTACTTGTCCATCTTCATTTTTTTTCCATTCCCATTCACCAATGATTCAAACACTAATATTTGACTTACCAGTGCAGGGTACAGACATAAGTGATTCTAATATTTTCTACGAACTCTCTTCAGCTGTGTGTTGCAGCCTGTTTGTGCCTCCTACTGTCATCTTGGCAGGATTCCATAGAGTTCTGGTCACTTTTCCTTATTGAAAAGCCCAAGTGTGTCTAACTTGAACTCCAATCTTACCTACTTCCCTCCTGAGGCTCCGGCACCCTGCAGTGGGAAGGAGGTGTGATGCAGTCCCTCCTCTTCCTGGGTCCTTGTCTCCAGAGTATGTCAGGGTGGAGAGGGACACATGTCCTCAGTGGCCCAACTGCTTTGAAAGTACTGTGTGCGTCAATGCTGCTTCTCAGCACGTGCTCTCTGAATGGCAGATAGCCAGCGCTGCTCTCCAGCAGGTGCCTCCGTGAACTCCCTGGAAGGGCCACGCCAGGGCCCCTGCAGGCTTCCTTCCCTGTTGTTGGAGGGCCACTCAGCTCTCCCTCTTCCTCTGTCTCTCACCTACCTCTGAGCCCCTTGCCCTTGGATCCTTTTGCCCGGTGTGCCACGTACTTGAGTGGGGTAGCAAGACTGCTCCAGCCTAGCACTGCTGCACTGTCCACTGGACATAAGGGTGGCAGGGCAGGGGACTTCACTGACCACCACACTCTCTCTCTGCTCAAAGAAGAGCAGGAGGCAGTGAGCCAGGCCCAGGCTAGCCCTCATTTATGTTCCTCATGCAGAGCCAGGTTCTCTTGCACTCTCTTTGCTCTGGGCAGGCAGGGCACCCCGCCGTCCCCAGGGGCGCAGAGGGCACGGGCTCTGAAGTCCCAGCTGCCCTCCCCCCGCATCTCTGGGCTGCTGCATCAGTGGGCTTGGGCAGGGGCGGCTGGGTGAGGAGAAGGGGCAGAGTTGGTGCAATCCCTTCGATCTGCTTAGAGAACGTGAAGTATTCCATGTCTTCGGTAGTTCTTCGTCCCCGGCTTTGGGTGGGTTCTGAGAGCCAAATTCAGTATAGCAGGTGAAAGGGCACTGATCCTGAGCCCCCCGGCACCCTCTCAACCGCTACTGCACGTTCCTCTCCAGCAGGGACTGCGCCCCTGCTACGTGTCTCTCTGCCCTTCGGCTGCAAGGAAGGTGGCCCAACCTCTTCCCCTCCCGGGGTGAGGCCTCACCCCTCCCTTCTCCCCGGGACACTTGTTCCGTCCTGCGCTTTCTCTTCCTCTGCCCCCGGGATCATCCCTGGGACTCATCAGACTGTTTCATCAGGGGATACCACTTTAATCATCGGAAAGTGGGCCATATTTTTCAAGTCTGAGAAGCTAATGTATCTTGGTAGCCGAGAGCCCAGAAGACTTGAGTATAACCGGAGACTGGAGATGTGTTGTTTTTTTTTTTTAAGGTAATTATTGAAAACATTCCCTAGTTATTGGACTATTTGACTTTTGGAGGCTATTTTATCCTCTGTACTTTCCAAGTAGAATTTTTCATGGCTCTTTGGTAATATTTTATCAGACTGTGGACATGGAACTCAGCCGTTGAGGCTCTTCTGCTGTGCACTTGACTTTGGTGCTTGGATTCACTCTTGTCCTCTCAGAAGCTGGAAGGGGCCAGCTTTGTGTTCAAGCATGACGCTTCGGGAAGCTGAAATATTGTGTTCTACAGGACTCTAAGTAAAGGGCACCTGTGGGAAGAAAACCCTCACACACCATCTAAATTCTTAGAAAGATTGACTTTTTAGTGATTTGCCTCTTCTAAAAAACAAAAAAGTCACCACATTTGTATATTTAAAGTGGGGATATATTTAAATGATTACAAACCAGACCCATTTGCAAACCTTTCAAGAGTAATAGCTCCATCAAGAAAGTGCTTAAATAAAAAATAAATTACTGCAATTTTCAGGTTGAGAAATATAGTCTGTGTAATTGGAGTGGCTAATATATGCATTTAATGAAGTATATCTATCTTTTTGAAGGAGCACCACCAATCAATTTGTGATGAAGTCAGTGTAATGAGCAAACAAACACTGTTTCCTATGCTTTAAAATCCCCACGTGTCTAATAATACCTTACATTAATCAGCAATAGTTAGTGTCCTCTGTTTGTCGATTCTTTGCTAAGTACCATGGGATTGGTCGCCAGCCGAGTCCGGTTTTGCCCCCAGGAGCCTGCAGTCTGGTCGGCGGAGGGAGGCTGACCTCCCCAGAGCTGATATCACAAACACCAAGTCCTGGGGTGGACACGGAGGGCTTTGAAGTCAGACAGTCCTGGGCTTGAATTTCTGCTTCTCTTCATTGCTGGCAGATGTGAGGAAATGTCATAAACTTTCTGCATTTTGATTTTCCCATATAATAAATAGCAATACTAATGATTTACTAATGATTTTCAAGGCACTTGAAATATTCATTGCAGTGATGATGATGATGATACCAGCCAGTTATTTCACCATTAAGGGGTACCACTCACCCATGACTCAGGGTCCCCAGGCCATAGACGCAGTTGGGGAAGAGGAGGTGACCCTTGAGGAGGGCTTTGGAGCTTGGTCAGATTCAAAATGGGGAAACAGGGCATTTTATGCCCGATATGTCCAGAACCTGTGATCCAGTCCCCTAACTTGATTCCCAGGTCAGTTCGTTTAATCTTCTAACTGTTGGAATTATTTTCACAACGCTAGGTGCACTGTCTTATAAGACTGGTTACCTATAACCTAACGATGTCATGTCCACACAGCAGTTCCGGCTCACTCTTGAAAATATATTTCCAAATATTTCAGTTCCTTAACTTGCTTTTTTCAGAATTCTCTTCTCTCTCCGCGGTTTCTTTACATGCCCGCTTGCTTCCAGACATCTCAAAACCTGGACGATCTCCTCCCTGAAGGCTGCCCAGCACATCTCTTATCCCCTCCCCATCTCCCTACCCTGACTCGGCTTCCGAGGCCCTGGCGAGGAGAGTGGACCAGACGGTAGGAGACAGTCAGGGAACAACTCTCTGGGTGGCGGGCAAGGGGGGGGCAGGTGGAGGCGGCGAGGTCTGCCTGTCCGTGGAGGCCGTGTGTGCACCTTCTAATCCCCGTCCCTAGCAGCGCCTGGTATCCTGGCTGTTCACAGAAGGCACCGGCCCTCGCAGACACCCTACACGGCCATGCCTTCAGGGACGGCAAGGGCTGCTTGTGTTGGTCGCTGCAGTGAGAGGGCCCCACGTCCCCAGCAGTGGTGGTACAGAGTGCGGCAGCTTCCACTGACACACAGCGAAGCCTCAGGGGCCCAGGTGCTCTGCAGAGCCAGCCCATCCCAGACGCCACCTGTCCTGCTCCGCTCTGCCTCCCTCCCGAGGTCAGCGAGTAGAACGTGACGAAGTGTCCTCACCGCCTCCCTTGCTCTGCGCCGCGCCTCTCCTTGTCCAGTCTTCCCTTCCCTCCTCCGCTCTTACATTTCCCTTGTCTGCCCCCTTCCTTCTGGAGCCCATAGCTGTTGCAGTGACGAGGATGAAGAGTGCAGTTTTGCCAGGTGGTCGGGACTTATACACAAACTTGGAATCTTGGGCCATTTTTATTCCTAACATTATTGCACCCACCACAGTCTCTGAGGTTCTGAGAGCTTCCAGGCAGTTGAGGGTCTCGGGTGCGCTGTGAAGAAATGAGTCAGTTGCTGACCTCTGCCTTATGGCTGCAAACGTTTCTGACCTTCAGTGATTGAAGAGTCCAGTGATGAGTTGGAGACAGGCATGGATGGGAGAGCCACAGAGGATGTGAGGTGTGTTATCAGAGGTCAGTCTTGAGATCTTTCTAGGTGTCTGGTATCCTATTAGCTTAATGAAAGAGTCAAATGGGAGTGAACGACACCCAGAGAGACCCATAATCAGATGTTCTTAACGCTACTCTATGCATCATTTCACATGCATGACCTTTCTGTTATCGGTTTTGGCAGCAGGTGTGACCCGCGCCGCTGGGGAGGGGTGTGACAGCGCTGTGTTGGCTGAGGGTAACTGCGAGGTACCCACAGGTGAGCGGGAGAAGCAAACAGGCACTGGAGAGCCGAGGGCCGGGCACACCCATGGTCCAGGGAAGGGCGGTAGTGGAGGAAAGATCCCGGGGGTAATTTGGGACTAAGAGAAGCAGAGTCCCACAGCACAGTGGGTAAGTTTTATAAAATACTGCATTTTGGACAAGATTATATGTGACCTGTATGAAGTAATGCTAATGAACCAAACACCCATATGCGCACCACCCAACTAATGAAAGAGAATATTAGCGAGCCTTTGAAGCCCCCCGTGGGCCTCTCGCTGATAGCATCACCCTCCCTTCCTCCCGAGATCTTCACCAAGCCGAGTGTTGTGGTTGCCATCCTTGCTTCTCTTAATTTTTTATGACGTGTGCCATAGACAATATTTTACTGAGCTTCACAAAACTGTGGGCTCTATATAATCGTAATACAGTGTAAGCTGTGTGCATTCTTCTGTAGTTTGCCTTTTTATTTAATATTATGTTTGTGAGATTCATCCACCATCATGAATGGAAGGAGCCATAGTTCGTTCATTTTCACTGCTTTAGAGCGTTCTGTTAACAGAAGATGGAATTATTTATCTATTCTACTGTCAGTGGATTATGTTCAGGTTTTTGCTATTATAAAACACTGCTATATATATGCTTGAATTTGTCTCCTGGTATGTAAAGCAACGTGTTCATATACATACATATCTTTTGGGACATAGGTGTTAGGCACATCTTTCCATTTAATGAGGTAATGTCCATTTGTTTTTTCCCCCAACTTTGTTGAACTATGATGGACACATAGCATTATGTAAGTTCAAAGTGTACAATGTGTTAATCTGATGCACTTATATATTGCACAGTGATTACCACCATAGTGTTAGGTAACACCTCCATCCTGTCACAAATTACCATTTCTTTTTAGTGGTGAGAACCTTTAAGATCTATTTTCTGAGTAACTTTCAAGTATGTACTACAGCGTTATTAGCTAAATCCACATGCTGAGGATTAGATCACCAGAACTTTTTCTGCTGTGATTCTCAGAGTCCACAGTCTCTCATGGTTCGTCTCTCCGATTCCCCCCTTCAGTTTTCCCTTCCTTCTCCTAATGTCCTCCAAGCTATTCCTCATGTTCCACAAATAAGTGAAACCATATGGTAATTGACTTTCTCTGCTTGACTTATTTCACTTAGCATCATCTCCTCCAGTCCCATCCATGTGGATGTAAAAGTTGGGTATTCATCCTTTCTGACGGCTGAGTAATATTCCATTGTATCTGTGGACCACACCTTCTTTATCCATTCGTCTGTTGAAGGGCATCTCGGCTCTTTCCACAGTTTGGCTATTGAGGACATTGCTGCTATGAGCATTGGGGTGCATATGGCCCTTCTTTTCACTACATCTGTGTCTTTTGGGTAAGTATCCAGTAGTGCTGGGCCATAGGGTAGCTTTATTTTTAACTTTCTGAGGAACCTCCATACTGTTTTCCAGAGTGGTTGCACCAACTTACGTTCCCACCAACAGTGTAAGAGGGTTCCCCTTTCTCCACATCCCCGCCAACATTTGTTGTTTCCTGTCTTGTTAGTTTTTGTGAGACTGTGGAGTCTGGGAAACAAACTGAGTGTTTCAGAGGGGAGGGGGGTGGGGGGATGGGTTAGCCTGGTGATGGGTATTAAAGAGGGCACATTCTGCATGGAGCCCTGGGTGTTATACGCAAACAATGAATCATGGAACACTACATCAAAAACTAATGAAGTACTGTATGGTGACTAACATAATTAAAAAAAGATAACTTTTTCTGCTGTGAAACCGATGACACCATTTTACATTCCCACCGAAAATTCAATTGCTCGCCCTTCCTGTTAGAGGTTGCTGCTGTAAGATTTTTCCATGTTTCCTCAACTGGTAGGCGTGAAAAGGTGTCTCATTGTGATTCTAGCTACAATTTCCATGATTATTAGTGAGGCTGGTAACCTTTTCATATGTTTATGAAACTTCTGTTCGAGATTTTTGCCTATTTTTCTCTTGAGTTGATTGTGTGTTTTTTAAAATAGATCCAAAAAGTTCTTTACACATTCTGTATGCTAACATTGTGTTGTTCTTAAAAAATTATTGTAAATAATGATCACCACATGCTTTATGATGTGTTTTATGAGTAGCTATTTTTTATTTTAACATAACGAAATTTATCCACATTTCCTTTATGTTTGTGCTTATTTCCCTTGTTTAAAAATCATTTCCTACTTGAAATGCATGAAGATATTTTCTCCATTCTCTTCTCAAGGTTTATAGTTTTGCCTTTCACATTTGAGTCTATAATCATCAGGAACTACCTTGTGATAAAGGTCAGTACGATTCAATTTGTAGAGTATAACTAGAGTATAATTTATTCATTTCATAGTTCATTATATAAATAGGCCACAATTTCTGTACTCATATTCCGTTGAAAGACACTTGAGTGTCTTTCTAGTTTTGGACTATGTTGAATCATGTGCCAGTGAACATTCTTACACTGTGTGTGTGTGTGCATGCGCGTGTGTGTGTGGTTCCTGTGCATGCATATTTATTGGAGGCTGGGAAGTCAGAGATCAAGGTGCTAGCAGCCCCACTTTGGTGTCTGGTGAGGACCCACTTTCTGGCTCATAGATAGCAGTCTTTTCTCAGGGTCCTCACATGGTGGAGAGAGGGTTGAGGGTGCTCCCTAGGATCTCTGTTATAATGGCACAAATCCCATCCCTGGGGCATCACTCTCATGATGTAATCACCTCCCAAAGGCCCACCTCCAAATACCATCCACTTGGGGGTCAGGATTTCAACATATGAATGTTGAGGGGACACATTCAGTCAATAACATTTATGTATATGTAAATATCTTCTCCTACCCAATTGGCTTGCTTTTCCACTGCCCTAATGATGAGTTTTAATAAACGTAAATTCATAATTTTAATATAGTCAAGTGTATCAATTAATATTTTTTGTTCATAATTTTTATTTCCTGTTTAAAGAAATTTTCCTTATTTCAAGTCATAAGTGGGATTTATTCCTAGGATGCAAGGGTGGTTCAATACTCACGAATCAATTAACATGGTAAGTCACATCAACAAGAGAAAGGGTAAGAACCATATGATCCTTTCAATAGTTGCAGAAAAAGCACTTGACAAACATCAACACCCATTCATGATAAAAACTCTCAACAAAGTAGGTTTAGAGGAAACATACCTCAATATAATAAAGGCCGTATGTGAAAAACCCACCGTTAACATCATCCTCAATGATGAAAAACTGAGAGCTTTTCCTCTAAGATCAAGGACAATACAAGGATATCCACTCTCACCACTTTTATTCAACACAGTACTGGAAGTCCTAGCTGCAGCAATCAGACAAGAAAAAGAAATAAAAGCATCCAAATTGGTAAGGAAGAAGTAAAATTTTCACTACAGATGACATGACCTATATATAGAAAACCCTAAAGACTCCACCAAAAAAAAAAAAAAAAAAAAACGCTTAGACCTGATAAATGAATTCAGTAAGGTTTAAGGATAAAAAATCAGTATACAGAGATCTGTTGCATTTCTATACACTAATAATGAAGTAGCAGAAAGAGAAAGTAAGGAATCATTTTATTTTCTAGAAGTTTTACTGTCCTTCCTTTCACACTGAGGTCTACATTCCAACCAACCCCGCATCACTTATTGAGAATATCATCTTTTCCTCACTGCTCTGCAGTGGTATATTGTCATAAAGCAGGTGTCTGGATATGTGTGGGTCTGTTTCTGGGCTCTCTACTCTGTCCCACTGGTATGTGTATAGACTTGTGTCAGTTCCAGCCTGTGTTACTTACTTTAGCTTCATAATCAATCTTGAATCAAGGAGAGCAAGCTGTCCCAACTTGTTCTTCAAGAATGCCTTGCCTATTCTGGGTCCTTTGCATTCCATTTAATTTTAGACTAAGTTTGTGAAGCTCAACAGATCGGGATTTTGATTGGTATTATTTTGAATCAATTTGCAAAAAATTGACATTTTATAAAGTCTTTAAATCAAATGCACATGGCTTATTCCTCCATTTATTTAGGGTTGTCTTAGCTTTTCTTAATAATATTTTCCCCCTGCATAGAGATCTTGCAATATTGTGAGATTTATTCATTGGTACTTGTTATATTTGACCCTATTGTAAATGGCATCTTTATAAACTGTACTTTTTAATTTAATGGCATATAGGAGGATAATTGATTTCCATGGATCAAATTTGCATGCAGCAACTTTTCAAAACTCTCTCTGATGATTTATGTGTACATTCCTTTGGATTTCATGCATACACAATCATGTCATCTGTGGATAATAACAGTTAAATTTCTTACTTTCAGTTTTGCCATAAACATTTTATCAAAACAGAAAAATTATATCAAGTAAAGGTAGTTTCCTGTTCTTTCTGTTTTGCTAAGATTTATTTTTGCCATCATCCTGCCTGCTGTCAAAGGAATTGATCATTTTGTTAGCTTCATTCTCTGGATTGGATATGAGCCCAATGGGAAAGAGGGTCCTGAAGCAGGACTCACCTCCCTGGGTCCCTTTCTTCCTCTGATCTTTCTGGATATCCAGTGTCTTTAATGGATTTTTAAAATATATTCTATCCTCAGTGAAGTGTTGGTTTAGATTTCCTAATCTGTCATCTCCAGAAGTGGAATCCCAGATTCACAAATTCGTATTGATATCATTTTTTAAGAATACAGTTAATGCTTGTTTAAATTTATTCATATTTACCATTTTTCTTTTTCAATCTCAGAAATTCCTCCTTAGAATAATTTCCTTTTTCTTCCCCAAATTTATCCATGAGATGTCCCCATTGTGAGGTTCTGTTGTCAGTAAATTCAAGATTTGTTGGTCTAAAATATCTTTGTTTCTCCCTCCTTCTTGAAGTTTGGTTGGGTGCACCTCTTTAGACTGAGGATGATGTCCTCTTGGGACTATTTCCTGGCCACAGTTGCTAATGAGCAGACCACCCACTGTAGATTACCTTTCTTTTCCTCTGGCTGCTTTTAAGATTTTTTATTTTAATGTCCTATAACTTCTCTGTGATATGCTGTAATGTGTATTCCATTTTGTTTATTCTTTGGGGTTCATTGTTTTGTGATCCTGAGGATTTATATCTTTCCTGGGTATGGAAGCATCTCCCACATTATCCCCAAATAATTGCCTCTGCCCCAGTCTTTCGATTCCTTTCTGAAATGTCCACTAGACATATGTCACTTTCCCCATCTGTCCTCCCTTCCTTTGTCCCTCTGTCATGCTCCTGGCACTTCCTTCAGATCTGCCTCCCCATTCACCAGTCCTTTCTGCATCTGGTTTAATCTTTTCTTTCATCTCATGCATTTTAATTTTAATATAGCTTTTTGATTTAAGGGTTTTCCTGTTTATTTTTAAATCTGCATAATCATTCATCTCTTGTTCTTTGCTAATATTTTGTGTCTCTCTTTTGTTTGTTCATAATGCACATAATTATTTTGAATCTAATATTCTAATATCTGGGTCTTTTTGAATCTGATTCTGCTGCTGATTACTTCTAACTGATGCTTATGTGCCTCATTTCCTTTGTTGTTTTTGTTTGGTTAGTTTGTTTCCTGATGTGTGGGACTTTTGGGGAAGTTTTTGGATTTGCTTCTTCCAGGAAACCCAGGGTCTCTTGACTAAGTATCTTGGACCACTTTAATCTAAATTCTCAGCTTGCATTGTATGGATCTTGCAGATGGTGGGGTGGTGGCTCTCAAACCCATGAGTGTGGGACGACGTGTTACTGTCACTCCTTGTCACTCTTTGTTGCACCCAGAGTGAGGGCATGAGAGCCAAGTGTCATTGATAATCTTGTGGGCAAGTTAGAATTTGTGTTTGTGTTCTGGGAGGGTGCCCTGCAGAAGTTCTGGCTTCACATGCTGTCACGCTGCAGGGATGGTCAGAGGAAGTGCCAGGTCACTGCAGATGAGTCCTGGACCCCAGGTAGACCCCAGATTTGGTACTCACCTAATTTCATATGTTAATCTTGTTTGTAGCCTCTGAGTGCTTTTGCAATTTCTTTTAAGCTCAGTCATGTTCCTAAAGTAGTGTCCTTATATTTGAAGTTCCAATACGCATCTCATCCTTTCTCATTAACATTTCTCCCCCAAGCCTGCTTGCCTCCAGGCACAGGGTTCTAGTCACCCTCATTCAGCATGATCTCTGACTACTTCCTGTTGGTGGGCAACCCTGCGAAGTGTGTGGTTTACACCCAAGCTCCATTATTTCTTACTCATTTTAACCTTAAACATTATCTCAAATGATGTCATTGGTATTGGCTGTATTTCAGACAAATGTAAGGGAATGATCTCTCCCTAGCCCTGTGAATGACAGTTAATGAATAAAAACTGAAAAAGACCTATTTCTACCAGGCGAAAACATACTGCTTAAAACCCATTGTGGTTCCAAGGTAATGAAGAACAAAATCCAAATGTTAATGATCTCAAGAAAGTTTCTGAGGAAGGATTGCATTAGGGCATGATTAAGGGGAAATTTAAAAGGAAGTTGAAGTGGCAAATTCTTTTCTAGAGATCTAAGCAAGAAATTGTCAGGAAGGTGAATGCCCTTCAGACAAGCTCGTATAAGCCTTGATACTGCAAAAAAATTATATTTGACTCATATAGTGTATTTGTCTTGGAACAAGACATTTTGTCAAAATCAGATACAGGATTGGCATATACATCATTTTCTCTTAAACTCCACGTTGGAGTTTTCAGGTGTCACTCACCTACAATTGGCAGATGGCTCTGCTTTTCAAACAACGAAGTGAGTTCAGTTACCTGCTGAATGGTTTTTGGCACAGAACATCAGCACTGTCGTATTTCCAACTTGTCACATTACTAGGAGATGCTGTGATAGGAAACAGAGTTTTACTGCATAAGGAGTATGATTTGGAAATCTATATCAGCATTTGTCAAGTGTCACAGCCAAGATCACCAGGAGTCGGGCCTTACCTGACAGCCTTCCTTATCTCTGATTCTGCCTGATTTGGTGAAATTATTTTCCTTGGAGGGAGCTGTTTAAGAAGCAAAGAGAGCCTTTTTTTTTTAATATATTATTATGTTATGTTAGTCACCATACAATACATTATTAGTTTTTGATGTAGTGATCCACGATCCATTGATTTCATATAACACCCAGTGCTCCATGCAGTATGTGCCCTCCTTAATACCCATCACTGGGCTAACCCATCCACCCCCCCCCCTTCCCCTATAAAACCCTGTTTGGGCAACATGGAGGAGTAGGAGACCTAGATTTTGTCTGGTCTCAGGAATTCAGCTGAATAGGGATCAAACCATTCTGAACACCTACGAACTCAACAGGAGATCGAAGAGGAGAGTAGCAACAACTCTCTGAACAGAGAAGCGACCACTTACTGGAAGGTAGGACGTGCGGAGAAGTGAATCCGAGGCAATATTCGGGAGGAGAGACGGCGGGGGAGGGGGCCTCCGTCGGCCGCTTCTGGCAAGTGCTAGAGCCGCGGAGCACAAAATCGGACCTTTTAGAAGTTGGCTCCGCTGAGGGACGTCGCTCCAGTGGCTAAGCGGGGGGTGGAACCCTCGCGGGACAGTGTGGTCTCAGGACCCTTGGGGTCACAGAAAGACCGGGGGTGCCTGAGTGCGGCAGAGCTCCCAGGGATCCGAGTGGGGAAGCCGGCCGCAGAGACGGAGCCGAGGCGCGGGCTCTCAGCTCGGGGTGGCCATAAACTGTGATCTGCGGCCCAGTCGGGCCACTGCTCCTCCAGCAGGGACCCAACAAGCGGCAGATCCGGGGAGACTCCCCTTCCTCCCCTAGGAGGACCGGCGCGGGAGCGCACCGCAGGGATCTGCTGGGTTTGGAGACTCCACATCAATGACAACCTAGCTGGATATAGTATTCTTGGCTGCATATTTTTCTCGTTTAGTGCTCTGAAGATATCATGCCAGTCCTTTCTGGCCTGCCTGGTGTCTGTGGATAGGTCTGTGGCCAATCTAATGTTTCTACCATTGTGGGTTACATATCTCTTCTCCCGAGCTGCTTTCAGGATTTTCTCTTTGTCTCTGAGACTCGTAAATTTTACTGTTAGACGTCGGGGTGTTGACCTATTATTATTGATTTTGAGAGGGGTTCTCTCTCTCTACAAACGCTCGGTCACAGGCCAGGTGAGCACGGAGTACGGCCGGAGACCAGGGAGACGGGAGTGACTGCTTTTCTCTGGGGGTGCACTGAGGAGTGGGGCCCCGAGTTCTCAGCTCCTCCGGGTGGAGATTGGGAGGCCACCATTTTCGCCCTGGTCCTCCAAAGCTGTACCGAGAGCTTGCAGGGAACAAAAGCTCCTGAGAGTAAACCCGAGCAGCTTGCTTAGCCCAGACCGACAAGGGCGGGGCAATTCAGCCTCCAGCAAAGACATTTGGGAACCACGGCAACAGGCCCCTCCCCCAGAAGGTCAGCACGAACAGCCAGCAAGCCAAGACCAAGTTTACCGATCAAGGAGAACGGGAGAACTCCAGCGCTAGGGGAATACTGCACATAGAATTCATGGCTTTTTTTTTTTTTTACCATGATTCATTAGTTCATCAAAGTTAATTTTTTAACTGTTTTTTTTTAATTTTTCTTTTTCCCTTTTTCAACCAACATCTTATCAATCTCTTTTTAAAAAAAAAAAAACCGCTTTTATTTTTCATTTTTAGAGTCATATTCTATTCCTTCATAGTAGTTACCCTTATTTTTTGCATATATATATATATAAGTTGTTCTCGCTTTATAATTTTGAGATACAGTTTCTTCTAACAGATCAAAATATACCCTAAATCACTAGTGTATGGCTTTGTTCTAGTCTCCTGCCTGATCACATTCTCTCCCTTGTTTCTTTTTTTTTTAAATCTTCTTTCTTTTTTCAAACAACTTATCAATTCCTTTTATAAAATCTTTTATACTTTTCATCTTTACAGTCATCTTCCATCCCTTCATTGTATCAACCCTTATTTTGTACATATATGTCTTTCTTCCTTTAAAATTTTAGGAGGCACTTTTTTCTAACAGACCAAAATACGCCCAAAATCTAGTGTGTAGCACTGATCTATGCCCTAGCCTGATCATATTTGATCATATTCTGCTTTTTTTGTATTCTATTTTTGTTATCTTTTTTTTTCTCTTTCTTTTTTCTTTCCTTCCCTTTCTTTTCCCCTGGTTTCAGGTCTTTTCTGATTTGTATACAGTATATTTGCTGGGGACATTGTTAACCTGTTAGCATTTTGTTCTCTCATTCATCTATTCTCCTCTGGACAAAATGACAAGACAAAAAAAATCACCTCAGCAAAAAGAACAAGAGGTAGTACCGTCAGCCAGGGACCTACGCAATACGGACATTAGTACGATGTCGGACCTAGAATTCAGAATCATGACTTTAAAGATACTAGCTGAGCTTGAAAAAAGCGTGGAAGTTATTAGAGAAACCCTTTCTGGAGAAATAAAAGAACTAAAATCTAACCAAGTTGAAATCAAAAAGGCTATTGATGAGGTGCAATCAAAAATGGGGTCACTAACTGCTAGGATAAATGAGGCAGAAGAGAGAATCAGCGATATAGAAGACCAAATGATGGAAAATAAAGAGGCTGAGAAAAAGAGAGATAAACAACTACAGGATCACGAGGGCAGAATTCGAGAGATAAGTGATACGATAAGAGGAAACAACATTAGAATAATAGGGATCCCAGAAGAAGAAGAAAGAGAGAGAGGGTCAGAAGGTATATTGGAGCAAATAATAGCAGAGAACTTCCCTAATGTGAGGAAGGAAACAGGCATCAAAATCCAGGAGGCACAGAGATCCCCTCTCAAAATCAATAATAATAGGTCAACACCCCGACATCTAACAGTAAAACTTACGAGTCTCAGAGACAAAGAGAAAATCCTGAAAGCAGCTCGGGAGAAGAGATATGTAACCTACAATGGTAGAAACATTAGATTGGCAACAGACCTATCCACAGAGACCTGGCAGGCCAGAAGGGACTGGCATGATATCTTCAGAGCACTAAATGAGAAAAATATGCAGCCAAGAATACTATATCCAGCTAGGTTGTCATTGAAAATAGAAGGAGAGATAAAAAGCTTCCAGGACAAACAAAAACTAAAGGAATTTGCAAACACGAAACCAGCCCTCCACGCAATATTGAAAGGGGTCCTCTAAGCAAAGAGAGAGCCTAAAAGCAGCATAGATCAGAAAGGAACACAGATGATATACAGTAACAGTCACCTTACAGGCAATACAATGGCACTAAATTCATACCTTTCAATAGTCACCCTGAATGTAAATGGGCTCAATGCCCCAATCAAAAGACACAGGCTATCACATTGGATTAAAAAACGAGACCCATCAATATGCTGTCTGCAAGAGACTCATTTTACACCCAAAGACACCCCCACATTGAAAGTGAGGGGGTGGAAAACCATTTACCATGCTAGTGGACACCAAAAGAAAGCTGGGGTGGCAATCCTTCTATCAGACAAATTAGATTTTAAAACAAAGACTGTAATAAGAGATGAAGAAGGACACTATATCCTACTTAAAGGGTCTATCCAACAAGAAGATCTAACAATTGTAAATATCTATGCCCCTAACGTGGGAGCAGCCAATTATATAACGCAATTAATAACAAAAGCAAAGAAACACATTGACTACAATACAAAAATAGTGGGGGACTTTAACACCCCCCTGACTGAAATGGACAGAGCATCTAAGCAAAAGATCAACAAGGAAATAAAGATTTTAAATGACACACTGGACTAAATGGACTTCAGAGACATATTGAGAACATTCCATCCCAAAGCAACAGAATACACATACTTCTCTAGTGCCCATGGAACATTCTCCAGAATTGATCACATCCTAGGTCACAAATCAGGTCTCGACCGGTACCAAAAGATGGGGATTATTCCCTGCATATTTTCAGACCACAATGCTTTGAAACTAGAACTCAATCACAAGAGGAAAGTCGGAAAGAACTCAAATACATGGAAGCTAAAGAGCATCCTACTAAAGAATGAATGGGTCAACCAGGAAATTAAAGAAGAATTAAAAAAATTCATGGAAACCAATGAAAATGAAAACACAACTGTTCAAAATCTTTGGGATACAGCAAAGGCAGTCCTGAGAGGAAAGTATATAGCAATACAAGCCTTTCTCAAGAAACAAGAAAGGTCTCAAATACACAACCTAACCCTACACCTAAAGGAGCTGGAGAAAAAACAGCAAATAAAGCCTAAGCCCAGCAGGAGAAGAGAAATAATAAAGATCAGAGCAGAAAGCAATGAACTAGAAACCAAAAGAACAGTAGAACAGATCAACGAAACTAGGAGCTGGTTCTTTGAAAGAATTAACAAGATTGATAAACCCCTGGCCAGACAGATCAAAAAGAAAAGAGAAATGACCCAAATCAACAAAATCATGAATGAAAGAGGAGAGATCACAACCAACACCAAAGAAATACAAACAACCATAAGAACATATTATGAGCAACTCTATGCCAGCAAATTAGATAACCTGGAAGAAATGGGTGCATTCCTAGAGATGTATCAACTACCAAAATTGAACCAGGAAGAAATAGAAACCCTGAACAGACCTATAACCACTAAGGAAATTGAAGCAGTCATCAAAAATCTCCCAACAAACAAAAGCCCAGGGCCAGATGGCTTCCCAGGGGAATTCTATCAGACATTTAAAGAAGAATTAATACCTATTCTCCTGAAACTGTTCCAAAAAATAGAAATGGAAGGAAAACTTCCAAACTCATTTTATGAGGCACCATTGCCTTGATCCCAAAACCAGACAAAGACCCCATCAAAAAGGAGAACTACAGACCAATATTCTTGATGAACATGGATGCAAAAATTCTCACCAAAATACTAGCCAATAGGATCCAACAGTACATTAAAAGGATTATTCACCACGAGCAAGTGGGATTTATCCCTGGGCTGCAAGGCTGGTTCAACATCTACAAATCAATCAACGTGATACAATACATTAACAAAAGAAAGAACAAGAATCATAGGATCCTCTCAATAGATGCAGAAAAAGCATTTGACAAAGTACAGCATCCTTTCTTGATCAAAACTCTTCAGAGTATAGGGATAGAGGGTACATACCTCAATATCATAAAAGCCATCTATGAAAAACCTACAGCGAATATCATTCTCAATTGGGAAAAGCTGAGAGCTTTTCCCCTAAGGTCAGGAACGCGGCAGGGATGTCCACTCTCACCTCTGCTATTCAACATAGTATTAGAAGTCCTAGCCACAGCAATCAGACAACAAAAAGAAATCAAAGGCATCCAAATCTGCAAAGAGGAAGTCAAACTCTCACTCTTTGCAGATGATATGGTACTGTATGTGGAAAACCCAAAAGACTCCACCCCAAAACCGCTAGAACTCATACAGGAATTCAGTCAAGTAGCAGGCTATAAAATCAATGCACAGAAATCAGTGGCATTCCTATACACCAACAACAAGACAGAAGAGAGACAAATCAAGGAGTCGATCCCATTCACAATTGCACCCAAAAGCATAAGATACCTAGGAATAAATTTAACCAAAGAGGCAAAGGATCTGTACTCAGAACACTATAAAATACTCAGGAAAGAAATTGAAGAAGACACAAAGAAATGGAAAGACGTTCCATGCTCATGGATTGGAAGAACCAACATTGTGAAGATGTCAATGCTACCTAGAGCAATCTACACATTCAATGCAATCCCCATCAAAATACCATCGACTTTTTTCAAAGAAATGGAACAAATAATCCTAAAATTTGTATGGAACCAGAAGAGACCCCGAATAGCCAGAGGAATGTTGAAAAAGAAAAGCAAAGCTGGCGGCATCACAATTCCGGACTTCCAGCTCTATTACAAAGCTGTCATCATCAACACAGTATGGTACTGGCACAAAAACAGACACATAGATCAATGGAACAGAATAGAGAGCCCAGAAATGGACACTTCACTCTATGGTCAACTCATCTTCGACAAAGCAGGAAAGAATGTCCAATGGAAGAAAGACAGTCTCTTCAACAAATGGTGTTGGGAAAATTGGACAGCCACATGCAGAAGAATGAAACTGGGCCATTTCCTTACACCACACACAAAAATAGACTCCAAATGGTTGAAAGACCTAAACGTGAGACAGGAGTTCATCAAAATCCTAAAGGAGAACACAGGCAGCAACCTCTTCGACCTCAGCCGCAGCAACTTCTTCCTAGAAACATCGCCAAAGGCAAGGGAATCTAGGGCAAAAATTAACTCTTGGGATTTCATCAAGATAAAAAGCTTTTGCACAGCAAAAGAAACAGTCCACAAAACCAAAAGACAACCGACAGAATGGGAGAAGATATTTGCAAATGACCTATCAGATAAAGGGCTAGTATCCAAAATCTATAAAGAACTTATCAAACTGAACACCCAAAGAACAAATAATCCAATCAAGAAATGGGCAGAAGACATGAACAGACATTTTTCCAAAGAAGACATCCAAATGGCCAAGAGACACATGAAAAAGTGCTCAACATCGCTTGGCATCAGGGAAATCCAAATCAAAACCTCAATGAGATACCACCTCACACCAGGCAGAATGGCTAAAATTAACAAGTCAGGAAATGACAGATGTTGGCGGGGATGCGGAGAAAGGGGAACCCTCCTACACTGTTGGTGGGAATGCAAGCTGGTGCAGCCACTCTGGAAAACAGTATAGAGGTTCCTCAAAAAGTTGAAAATAGAGCTACCATACGATCCAGCAATTGCACTGCTGGGTATTTACCACAAAGATACAAATGTAGGGATGCGAAGGGGTACGGGCACCCCAATGTTTATAGCAGCAATGTCCACAATAGCCAAACTGTGGAAAGAGCCAAGTAGTCCATCGACAGATGAATGAATAAAGAAGATGTGGTATATATACACAATGGAATATTATGCAGCCATAAAAAGGAATGAGATCTTGCCATTTGCAATGACGTGGATGGAACTGGAGGGTGTTATGCTGAGTGAAATAAGTCAATCAGAGAAAGACATGTATCATATGACCTCACTGATATGAGGAATTCTTAATCTCAGGAAACAAACTGAGTGTTGCTGGAGCGGTGGGGGTTGGGAGGGATGGGGTGGCTGGGTGACAGACATTGGGGAGGGTATGTGCTATGGTGAGTGCTGTGAATTGTGCCAGACTGTTGAATCACAGATCTGTACTTCTGAAACAAATAATGCAACATATGTTAAGAAAAAAGAAAGAGAAGAAAATAGCAGAAGGGGAAGAATGAAGGGGAGTAAGTCAGAGGGGGTGAGGAACCATGAGAGAGGATGGACTCTGAAAAACAAACTGAGGGTTCTAGAGGGAAGGAGGGTGGGGGGATGGGTTAGCCTGGTGATGGGTATTAAAGAGGGCACATTCTGCGTGGAGCACTGGGTGTTATGCAGAAACAATGAATCATGGAACACTACATCAAAAACTAATGATGTAATATATGGTGATTAACATAACAATAAAAAATTAAAAAAAATCACCTGTTTGTTTCTCATAGTCCATCGTCTCTCATGGTTCATCTCTCCCTCCGATTCCCCCCCTTCAGTTTTCCCTTCCTTCTCCTAATGTCCTCTGAGCTATTCCTTATGTTCCACAAATAAGTGAAACCATATCATAATTGACTTTCTCTGCTTGACTTATTTCACTTAGCATAATCTCCTCCAGTCCCATCCATGTTGATGTAAAAGTTGGGTATTCATCCTTTCTGACGGCTGAGTAATATTCCATTGTATCTGTGGACCACACCTTCTTTATCCATTCGTCTGTTGAAGGGCATCTCGGCTCTTTCCACAGTTTGGCCATTGTGGACATTGCTGCTATGAACATTGGGGCACAAATGGCCCTTCTTTTCACTACATCTGTGTCTTTGGGGTAAATACCAATAGTGCAATTGCTGGGTCATAGGGTAGCTCTATTTTTAATTTTTTGAGGAACCTCCACACTGTTTTCCAAAGTGGCTGTACCAACTTTGCTTTCCCACCAACAGTGTAATAGGGTTCCTCTTTCTCCACAACCTCTCCAACATTTGTTGTTTCTTTCCCTGTCCATTTGTGCAGACAGTTTTATCTTCTCTATTGCACAAGCTTTTGAAATGGGCCTTGGTTCACCTCGGATATTTAAACCATAATATGTGTTTCACTGCATCCTCCTCTGATCTGTCCTTTATGTAACTATAGGAGCTATCTTCCTAGAATCCAGGTTGGATCTTCTTAAAATATAGTTTTGACCATGAATCCTCAAAAATTTCAGGGACAGCCTTCACACTTCTTTTTTAAAAAACGACTTTCTTTTTTTAAAATCTTGATTGAGGCATATTTTGTATATCATATATATCACCCTTTTTAAGTGTGATTTTTTAATGTAAATTTATTTTTTTAATTTCTTTTAGTACATTGACCAAGTTGGGTTACCATCACCATAGATCAGTTTTAGAACATTTTCATTCCTCCAGTATAATTCCTTGTGAACATTTATCTGCTCTAGGCAACCACTCATCTACTTTTGTAGATTAAAGCTACTTTGTGGCTATGCCTTTTCTGAATATTTCTTAAAAATCAACCTATGCAGTATGTGGTTTCTTGTGTCTGGGTTCTTTCATGGAACATAATGTTTTTGAGATGCATCCAGGTTGTAGAGTGTACCTGTGGGTTTTCCCTTTTACTGCAAAGTAGTATTCAAATTCCATTGTCCACTTCCCAGCTGATGGGCGTTTAGGTTGTTACCAAATTGGGGATATTATGAGTAAATATTCATAATATGCAAGAAAGATATATGCAAAAGTTCTTGTGTGGGCATGTATTTTTACTTCTCTTGGGTGGATACTTAAGAGTGGAATTGCTGCGTCATATGGTAAATTTATGTTTTACTTTTTAAGAAACTGCCAAACATTGTGGAAGTGGCTGCGCCATTTTGGATTCCTACCAACCGTGCACATGGGATCCAGTTTTCTACATCCTCGCCAGCATTGGTTGTTGTCTGCTTTTTTTTATTGCATCTGTTCAATTAAGTGTGCAATGACACCTCATTGTTGTTTTAATTACCGTGTTCCTAATGACTAATGTGTTGAGCATTTTTTCATGTACTTACTAGCCATTTGTCTGTTCTATATGGAGAAATATCTATTTAAAATTTTGTGCTAACATTTTGATTGGGTTGCTTGTCTTTTATTCTTGAGTTGTAAGAGTCTTTTGGGTTTGTTTGTTTGTTTTGGTGTGTATATTCTAGACAAAAGTTCTTTATGAGATGTGTCATTTGCAAATATTTTCTCTCAACCTGTTGCTTGTATTTTCATTTTCTTTTCAGTGTCTTTTGAATTGCCAAAGTTTTGAATTTTAATGAGGTCCAATTTTTATCAGTTTTTTTTTCTTTTATGGACCACGGCAGGATCATATGTTAAATGTATGTTTAAGTGTTCGAAAAACTGCTCTCTGAGAAGTTCCAGTTCCCCCATAGAATCACCAATACTTGGCATGCTCATTCTTGTCTGTTTTTGCAACCCTAATAGGTATGTAGTGACATCTCACTGCGGTTTTAATCTGCATTTCCTTACTGACACATGCTATTGAGGATATTTTATTAGATTACGTGCTGTGCATACAGCTTCTTTGGTGAAGTGTTCAAATCTTGTCCCTATTTTTAAAATTGGGTTATTATGTTTAATTGCATTTTGAGAGTTCTCTATAGATTCTGGATACAAATCCTTGATCAGATTTGTGATTTCAAATATTTTCTCCAACCTCTGTTCATTCTCTTAGAGGGTCTTTTGAAGAGTGGAAAATTACAGTTTTCATGAATTCCAGTTTATTATTATCATTGTTTTCTTCTATGGATGGTGCTTTGGGTATGGTACCTAAGGACTCTGCTCCTCGGTTAAGATCACAAGTATTTCCTTTCACTTTTATTTTCTTCTAGAAGCTTATTAGGTTTCATTTTGAGGTCTGTGAAACATTTTGAGTTAAATTTTATATATGATCTGAGAATATATTATGTGTACGGTATATTTGTAGGAGGTATTGCTTGTACATAGTTGATTTTCCCAGCACATTTGTTGAGGAGACTGAATTGTCTCTCTTCCTTTGTCAAAAGTGAGGGTCCACACTTGTGTGTCTGCTGTGGGATCTCTGCCTTCTTCCTTCAACCTATTTGTTTATTTTGGAAATAATGGCGCCCTGTTTGATTACTCTACCATCACAATAAGCCATCAAGCAAGGTGGTGCTGTCCTCCCAATGTTGTGCTTCTTTTTCAAATCTCCTTTCATTATTCTAGGGCCTTTTGCAATTCCATGTGAATTTTAGATCACTTTCTCAATTTCAACCAAAAACTCGGACAGACTTCTGTTTGGGTAGCGCTGGATCTCTACATCAGTTTGGGGGAACTGAGGTCAGTACTCCTGGGGCTCCTGACCTATGAACAAAACTGTATCTCCAGTCGTGAAGTCTTTAATTTCTCCTAGCAAAATTCTGTTGACTTTCAGAGGGGGAGACGAACCATGAGAGAGGATGGACTCTGATAAACAAACTGAGGGTTCTAGAGGGGAGGAGGGTAGGGGGATGGGTTAGCCTGGTGATGGGTATTAAAGAGGGTACATTCTGCATGGAGCACTGGGTGTTATGCACAAACAATGAATCATGGAACACTACATCAAAAACTAATGATGTAATATATGGTGATTAACATAACAATAAAAAAATTAAAAAAAATTCTGTAGACTTTAGTTTAAACACACATTTTGTTGAGTGCATACCTCGTCCATATTTTTAATGCTATAGTAAATAGCTTTTGAATTTTTTATTGTTTTCTGATATAGGAATAAAATTGATTTTTGGGTACTGGTGTTATTTCTACACTGCAGCCTTTTTAAACTCATTCACTTGTCCTAGTAGCTTTTATTGAATTTTTGTCATTAATGACCATGTCATCTTAGAATAAAAACAGTTTTACTTTATTCTTGCCCATCGGTTTGCTTTTTATTTCTTTTTCTGGTGTGAGTGCACTGGACAGAAGCTTCACTACAGTATTGATAGACATGGTGAGGGCAGACATCCTTGTCTTGTTCCTGATCTTAGGGGAAATCATTTATCATTGTGTATGACATCAGCTATAGTTTCTCACTGATACTCCTTATCAAGTTGAGGGAGTTCACGTTTATTTCTTGTTTTGTGAGAGTTTCAAAGGAGAGCAGATGTCAGGTTTTATAAAATGCCTTTTTCTGTTCTGTTGAGATGATCGTATAGTTTTTATTTTTTAGTTTGGCAATATGGTGAATTATATTGATTAATTTTCAAATGTTAAGCAACCTTACTTTTCTGGAATAAAACTTACTTGGTCATGCTATATTATTCTTTTAATATATTGGTGGATAATTTGCTAAAATAAAATTTTGTTTAGATTTTTTTATTTTGGTCTACATTTATGAGGGATATTGGTCTCTAGTCTTTCTGATAATGTCTTTGATTTTGGAATCTGGGTAATGCTGGTCTCAAAAATGAATTTGGAACTGTTTTTTCCTATCCAATCTTATGGATGTGTTTGTGGTGAATTCATATGTTTTTTCCTGAAATGTTTGGTATAGTTCACAAATAAAGCCATATGGTTCTAGAATTTGTTTTTTTGGGGAGGTGGTGGTAGGCATTAGGTGCGGGTGAAGACTTGTAGCTGTAAATTCCATTTCTTTAATAGATATAAGGCTATTAACATTATTTTTCTGGTAGTTTGTATCTTTCAAGAAATCTTTCATAGCATCTATGTTTTTGAAAGTAGGCTTCAAGTTGTTCATAATATTCCCTTATTATCCTTGTAATAACTTTTGAATCTATAGTGGTGTCACTTTTCTCATTCCTAATGTTGATAATTTGTATTTTCTGTTTGTTTCTTGATCACTCTATCAATTGTGTTGATCTATTCAAAGAACCAAATTTTTGATTTTATTCATTTCTGTTTTCTTTTTTGTTGGCTTCCATTTTGAGCTTTATTATTTTCTGTATTCTGCTAACATTGGGTTTAATGTGTTATTCTTTTTCTAGCTCCTCCAAGAGGAAGTTGAGGCCCTTATTTGCGATCTTTCTTTTTTTCTAATGTAGGCATTTGGTACTATAAATTCCTCCCTGATTACTAATCACACATTCTAATATGATGTGTTTTTCATTCAGTTTAAAATACTTTCTAATTTCCCTTTGTTTTTTCTTTGACCCATGGATTATTTAGAAATACATCATTTTTGTTTTCAAATATCTGGTCATGTTCAAGATTGCTCTTAATTTGTAATTAAATTCCATTTTGGTCAGAGCACATACTTTTATGACTTGAATCTTTTGAAGTTTATTTAGACTTAAATTATGGTCCAGGGCATCGTCTCTCTTGATAAATTTTATGTATACACTCGAAGAGAATGTTCATTCTGCTTTTTGGGGGGCAGTGTTCTGTGTCAGCCAAGTTTGTTGATAGTGTTAATTGAAGTATACAGTATCCTTGCTGGATTTCTCTCTCTGTTTCTTCAACAAGGTCCGGGGAAAGCTACCATGATTTTATTTTCTTTGCTTTACTTTTCAGTTGTATCTGTTTTACTTACTGTATGGAGAAGCGCTGTTATTGGGTTCATAAATGTTTAAAATTATTTGAGCATCTTGATCAGTTGAGCCCCTTCTCCTTATGAAGTGACTTTCTAGATTTTGGCTAATAATTTTTCTTCTGGGATAAAATAGTCAGTCCAACCTTCCAACTAGTGTTGGACATTCTGACATTCCCTTCATCTTAATTGGAAGGTTAGTCAAATTACACTTAATGGAAATATTGGTTTGATTATGTTTAAGTCCATAAGCTTGTTCTTTGTCTTCTACTTTTTCCATCTCTTCCTTGCTCCTTTTTCCTGTTTTTCTGCTTTCTTTTGAATTGTCGGTATATGTTTTGTGATGTTATTTATATCTTTTTTTTTTTTTTGGCTTATTAGCTATAATGCTTTCTTTTATAAAAACTAGTGTGACTTTAGGATATATGGCATACATCTTTAGCTTATCACAGCCAGTCTTTACAGGATACTGTACTACTTTGCATATAGTTTAAGAACTACACGCCAGCATACCACCATTTCTCTCCTCCTGACCTTTAAGCTGTTGTCATATATTTTACTAATGTGTGTGCTACAAATTCCACAATACATTGTTATCATTATTTTTTAGCAATTATATATTTTTTTTTAATTTTTTTATTGTTATGTTAATCACCATATATTACATCATTAGTTTTTGGTGCAGTGTTCCATGATTCATTGTTTGTTCATAACACCCAGTGCTCCATGCAGAACGTGCCCTCCTCAATACCCATCACCAGGCTAACCCATCCCCCTACCCCCCTCCCCTCTAGAACCCTCAGTTTGTTTTTCAGAGTCCATCATCTCTCATGGTTCGTCTCCCCCTCTGACATACTCCCCTTTTCTTCCTCTCCTGTTATCTTCTTCTTTTTCTTTTTTCTTAAAATATGTTGCATTATTTGTTTCAGAAGTACAGATCTGTGATTTAACAGTCTTGCACAATTCACAGCGCTCCCCGTAGCACATACCCTCCCCAATATCTATCACCCAGCCACCCCATCCCTCCCACCCCCAACCACTCCAGTAACACTCAGTTTGTTTCCTGAGATTAAGAATTCCTCATATCAGTGAGGTCATGTGATACATGTCTTTCTCTGATTGACTTATTTCACTCAGCATAACACCCTCCAGTTCCATCCACGTCGTTGCAAATGGCAAGATCTCATTCCTTTTGATGGCTGCATAATATTCCATTGTGTATATATACCACCTCTTCTTTATCCATTCATCTGTCGATGGGCATCTTGGCTCTTTCCACAGTTTGGCTATGGTGGACATTGCTGCTATAAACATTGGGGTACACGTACCCCTTCGGGTCCCTACATTTGTATCTTTATGGTAAATACCCAGTAGTGCAATTGCTGGATCGAACGGTAGCTCTAATTTCAACTGTTTGAGGAACCTCCATACTGTTTTCCAGAGGGGTTGCACCAGCTTGCATTCCCACCAACAGTGTAGGAGGGTTCCCCTTTCTCCACATCCCCGCCAACATCTGTCGTTTCCTGACTTATTAATTTTAGCCATTCTGACGGGTGTGAGGTGGTATCTCATTGAGGTTTTGATTTGGATTTCCCTGATGCCAAGCGATGTTGAGCACTTTTTCATGTGCCTGTTGGCCATTTGGATGTCTTCTTTGGAGAAATGTCTGTTCATGTCTTCTGCCCATTTCTTGATTGGATTATTTGTTCTTTGGGTGTTGAGTTTGATAAGTTCTTTATAGATTTTGGATACTAGCCCTTTATCTGATATGTCATTTGCAAATATTTTCTCCCATTCTGTCGGTTGTCTTTTGGTTTTGTGGACTGTTTCTTTTGCTGTGCAGAAGCTTTTTATCTTGATGAAATCCCAATAGTTCATTTTTGCCCTGGCTTCCCGTGCCTTTGGCGATGTTTCTAGGAAGAAGTTGCTGCGCCTGAGGTCGAAGAGGTTGCTACCTGTGTTCTCCTTTAGGATTTGGATGGACTCCTGTCTCACGTTTAGGTCTTTCAACCATTTGGAGTCTATTTTTGTGTGTGGTGTAAGGAAATGGTCCAGTTTCATTCTTCTGCATGTGGCTGTCCAATTTTCCCAACACCATTTGTTGAAGAGACTGTCTTTTTGCCATTGGACATTCTTTCCTGCTTTGTCAAAAATAAGTTGACCATAGAGTTGAGGGTCCATTTCTGGGCTCTCAATTCTGTTCCATTGATCTATGTGTCTGTTTTTGTGCCAGTACCATACTGTCTTGATGATGACAGCTTTGTAATAGAGCTGGAAGTCCGGAATTGTGATGCCGCCAGCTTTGCTTTTCTTTTTCAGTATTCCTCTGGCTATTCTGGGTCTCTTCTGGTTCCATACAAATTTTAGGATTATTTGTTCCATTTCTTTGAAAAAAGTCGATGGTATTTTGATGGGGATTGCATTGAATGTGTAGATTGCTCTAGGTAGCATTGACATCTTCACAATGTTGATTCTCCCAATCCATGAGCATGGAACGTTTTTCCATTTCTTTGTGTCTTCTTCAGTTTCTTTCCTGAGTATTTTATAGTTTTCTGAGTACAGATCCTTTGCCTCTTTGGTTAGATTTATTCCTAGGTATCTTATGGTTTTGGGTGCAATTGTAAATGGGATCGACTCCTTGATTTGTCTCTCTTCTGTCTTGTTGTTGGTGTATAGGAATGCCACTGATTTCTGTGCATTGATTTTATATCCTGCTACTTTACTGAATTCCTGTATGAGTGCTAGCAGTTTTGGGGTGGAGTCTTTTGGGTTTTCCACATACAGTATCATATCATCTGCAAAGAGTGAGAGTTTGACTTCCTCTTTGCCGATTTGGATGCCTTTGATTTCTTTTTGTTGTCTGATTGCTGTGGCTAGGACTTCTAATACTATGTTGAATAGCAGTGGTGAGAGTGGACATCCCTGCCGCGTTCCTGACCTTAGGGGAAAAGCTCTCAGCCTTTCCCCATTGAGAATGATATTCGCTGTAGGTTTTTCATAGATGGCTTTTATGATATTGAGGTATGTACCCTCTATCCCTATACTCTGAAGAGTTTTGATCAAGAAAGGATGTTGTACTTTGTCAAATGCTTTTTCTGCATCTATTGAGAGGATCATATGATTCTTGGTCTTTCTTTTGTTAATGTATTGTATCACGTTGATTGATTTGCGGATGTTGAACCAGCCTTGCAGCCCAGGAATAAATCCCACTTGGTCGTGGTGAATAATCCTTTTAATGTACTGTTGGATCCTATTGGCTAGTATTTTGGTGAGAATTTTTGCATCCATGTTCATCAAGGATATTGGTCTGTAATTCTCTTTTTTGATGGGGTCTTTGTCTGGTTTTGGGATCAAGGTAATGCTGGCCTCATAAAATGAGTTTGGAAGTTTCCCTTCCATTTCTATTTTTTGGAACAGTTTCAGGAGGATAGGTATTAATTCTTCTTGAAATGTCTGATAGAATTCCCCTGGGAAGCCATCTGGCCCTGGGCTTTTGTTTCTTGGGAGATTTTTGATGACTGTTTCAATTTCCTTAGTGGTTATAGGTCTGTTCAGGTTTTCTATTTCTTCCTGGTTCAATTTTGGTAGTTGATACATCTCTAGGAATGCACCCATTTCTTCCAGGTTATCTAATTTGCTGGCATAGAGGTGCTCATAGTATGTTCTTATAATTGTTTGTATTTCTTTGGTGTTGCTTGTGATCTCTCCTCTTTCATTCATGATTTTGTTGATTTGGGTCATTTCTCTTTTCTTTTTGATCAGTCTGGCCAGGGGTTTATCAATCTTGTTAATTCTTTCAAAGAACCAGCTCCTAGTTTCGTTGATCTGTTCTACTGTTCTTTTGGTTTCTAGTTCATTGATTTCTGCTCTGATCTTTATGATTTCTCTTCTCCTGCTGGGTTTAGGCTTTCTTTGCTGTTCTTTCTCCAGCTCCTTTAGGTGTAGGGTTAGGTTGTGTATTTGAGACCTTTCTTGTTTCTTGAGAAAGGCTTGTATTGCTATATACTTTCCTCTCAGGACTGCCTTTGCTGTATCCCAAAGATTTTGAACAGTTGTGTTTTCATTTTCATTGGTTTCCATGAATTTTTTTAATTCTTCTTTAATTTCTTGGTTGACCCATTCATTCTTTAGTAGGATGCTCTTTAGCCTCCATGTATTTGAGTTCTTTCCGACTTTCCTCTTGTGGTTGAGTTCTAGTTTCAAAGCATTGTGGTCTGAAAATATGCAGGGAATGATCCCAATCTTTTGGTACCGATTGAGACCTGATTTGTGACCTAGGATGTGATCAATTCTGGAGAATGTTCCATGGGCACTAGAGAAGAATGTGTATTCTGTTGCTTTGGGATGGAATGTTCTGAATATGTCTGTGAAGTCCATTTGGTCCAGTGTGTCATTTAAAGTCTTTATTTCCTTGTTGATCTTTTGCTTAGATGATCTGTCCATTTCAGTCAGGGGGGTGTTAAAGTCCCCCACTATTATTGTATTGTTGTCAATGTGTTTCTTTGCTTTTGTTATTAATTGCCTTATATCATTGGCTGCTCCCATGTTCGGGGCATAGATATTTACAATTGTTAGATCTTCTTGTTGGATAGACCCTTTAAGTAGGATATAGTGTCCTTCCTCATCTCTTATTACAGTCTTTGTTTTAAAATCTAGTTTGTCTGATATAAGGATTGCCACCCCAGCTTTCTTTTGGTGTCCATTAGCATGGTAAATGGTTTTCCACCCCCTCACTTTCAATCTGGGGGTGTCTTTGGGTGTAAAATGAGTCTCTTGCAGACAGCATATTGATGGGTCTTGTTTTTTAATCCAATCTGATAACCTGTGTCTTTTGATTGGGGCATTTAGCCCATTTACATTCAGGGTGACTATTGAAAGGTATGAATTTAGTTCCATTGTATTACCTGTAAGGTGACTGTTGACTGTCTGTTGTCTGTGTTCGTTTCTGCTCTTTGCTGCTTTTAGGTTCTCTCTTTGCTTAGAGGACCCCTCTCAATATTTCTTGGAGGGCTGGTTTCGTGTTTGCAAATTCCTTTAGTTTTTGTTTGTTCTGGAAGCTTTTTATCTCTCCTTCTATTTTCAATGATAGCCTAGCGGGATATAGTATTCTTGGCTGCATATTTTTCTCGTTTAGTGCTCTGAAGATATCTTGCCAGTCCTTTCTGGCCTGCCAGGTCTCTGTGGATAGGTCTGTTGACAATCTAATGTTTCTACCATTGTAGGTTACATATCTCTTCTCCCGAGCTGCTTTCAGGATTTTCTCTTTGTCTCTGAGACTCGTAAGTTTTACTATTAGATGTCGGGGTGTTGACCTATTTTTATTGATTTTGAGAGGGGTTCTCTGTGCCTCCTGGATTTTAATGCCTGTTTCCTTCCTCACATTAGGGAAGTTCTCTGCTATAATTTGCTCCAATATACCTTCTGCCCCTCTCTCTCTCTCTTCTTCTTCTGGGATCCCAATTATTCTAATGTTGTTTTGTCTTATCGTATCACTTATCTCTCGAATTCTGCCCTCGTGATCCTGTAGTTGTTTCTCTCTCTTTTTCTCAGCCTCTTTATTTTCCATCATTTGGTCTTCTATATCGCTGATTCTCTCTTCTGCCTCATTTATCCTAGCATTTAGTGCCCCCATTTTTGATTGCACCTCATCAATAGCCTTTTTGATTTCGATTTGGTTAGATTTTAGTTCTTTTATTTCTCCAGAAAGGGTTTCTCTAATAACTTCCACGCTTTTTTCAAGCCCAGCTAGTATCTTTAAAGTCATGATTCTGAACTCTAGGTCCGACATCATACTCATGTCCGTATTGAGTAGGTCCCTGGCTGACGGTACTACCTCTTGTTCTTTTTGCTGAGGTGATTTCTTTCGTCTTGTCATTTTGTCCAGAGGAGAATAGATGAATGAGAGAACAAAAGGCTAACAGGTTTACAACGTCCCCAGCAAATATACTGTATACAAATCAGAAAAGACCTGAAACCAGGGGAAAAGAAAGGGAAAGAAAGAAAAAAGAAAGAGAAAAAGAAAAAAAAAAGAAAAAAAAGATAAAAACAAAAACAAAACAATTCAAAAAAGGCAGAATATGATCAAATATGATCAGGCTAGTGCATAGATCAGTGCCACACACTAGATTTTGGGCGTATTTTGGTCTGTTAGAAAAAAGTGCCTCCTAAAATTTTAAAGGAAGAAAGACATATATGTACAAAATAAGGGTTGATACAATGAAGGGATGGAAGATGACTGTACAGATGAAAATTATAAAAGATTTTATAAAAGGACTTGGTAAGATAAGTTGTTTGAAAAAAGAAAGAAGATTTAAGGGAAAAAAAAAAGGAAAAAGGGAGAGAATGTGATCAGGCAGGAGACTAGAACAAAGCCATACACTAGTGGTTTAGGGTATATTTTGATCTGTTAGAAGAAACTGTACCTCAAAATTTTAAAGAGAGAACAACTTATATATATATGCCAAAAACAAGGATAACTACTATGAAGGGATAAAATATGACTCTAAAAATGAAAAAAAAATAAAATGTTTTTTTTTAAAAAAAGGGATTTATAAGATGTTGGTTGAAAAAGGGAAAAAGAAAAATAAAAAAAGTCAACAAAAATTAACTTTGATGAAATAATGAATCATGGTAAAAAAAAAAAAAAAAAGAAGCCATGAATCTATGTGCAGTATTCCCCTAGCGCTGGAGTTCTCCTATTCTCCTTGATCGGTAAACTTGGTCTTGGCTTGCTGGCTGTTCGTGCTGATCTTCTGGGGGAGGGGCCTGTTGCCGTGGTTTCCAAAAGTCTTTGCCGGAGGCGGAATTGCCCCGCCCTTGTCGGTCCGGGCTAAGGAAGCTGCTCCGGTTTGCTCTCAGGAGCTTTTGTTCCCTGCAAGCTCTCGGTACAGCTTTGGAGGACCAGGGTGAAAATGGCGGCCTCCCAGTCTCCACCCGGAGGAGCCGAGAACTCGGGGCCCCACTCCTCAGTGCGCCCCCAGAGAAAAGCAGTCACTCCCGTGTCCCCGGTCTCCGGCCGCACTCCGTGCTCACCCGGCCTGTGACCGAGCGTTTCTATCTCTGGCACCCGACCCCGTGTGGAGTCTCCAAACCCAGCAGATCCCTGCCGTGCGCTCCCGCGCCGCTCCTCCCGGGGGAGGAAGGGGAGTCTCCCCGGATCTGCCGCTTGTTGGGTCCCTGCTGGAGGCGCAGTGGCCCGACTGGGCCGCGGATCACAGTTTATGGCCACCCCGAGCTGAGAGCCCGCGCCTCGGCTCCGTCTCTGCAGCCGGCTTCCCCGCTCCGATCCCTGGGAGCTCTGCCACACTCAGGCACCCCCGGTCTTTCTGTGACCCCGAGGGTCCTGAGACCACACTGTCCCGGGAGGATTCCACCCCCCGCTTAGCCACTGCAGCAATGTCCCTCCACCGAGCCAACTTTTAAAAGGTCCGATTTTGTGCTCCGCGGCTCTAGCACTTGCCAGAAGCGGCCGACGGAGGCCCCCTCCCCCGCCGTCTATCCTCCCGAATATCGCCTCGGATTCACTTCTCCGCACGTCCTACCTTCCAGTAAGTGGTCGCTTCTCTGTTCAGAGAGTTGTTGCTACTCTCCTGTTCGATCTCCTGTTGAGTTCGTAGATGTTCAGAATGGTTTGATCCCTATTCAGCTGAATTCCTGAGACCAGACAAAATCTAGGTCTCCTACTCCTCCGCCATCTTGCTCCACCCCCAGCAATTATATTTTAATGAAATTTAAACAACAGGGAAAAATCTTATATATTTACCAATGTAAGTACCATTTTCAGTGCTCTTCATTCTCCTCTGGAGAGCTGTATCTCCATCTGGTATCACTTCATTTCTGTAGAGAGGACTCCCTTTCATGTTCTTGTAGTGTAGGACTTCTTGTTATAAATTCTTTCAGCTTTGTCATTTCTGCAAATGTCTTCATTTTGCCTTTGTTTTTGAGAGTTTTTGTCTGGGTATAGAATTCCAGGTTGATGGGTTTTCTTGCAGTCACTGAAAGAGGTTGTTCTACTGTCTTGTTGTCTTGTTTCTGATGAGCAATACACTGTCATCCTTATCTTTGTTTGTTTTTTTTTATAAAATGTGTTTTTTCTGTTTTTAAGATTTCCCTTTATTACAGGATTTCACCACTTTTAATTATGATATGCTGTGGGATTCATTAAGTTTCTTCAATCTATGGATTTATTGTTTTATCAAATTGAAGACTTTTCTGCAACTATTTTCTCAATTCTTTCTCTGCCCTCTCCTCCATCCCTTGGTACTCAAATCACACATATACTGTAGCTCTTGAGGTTGTCCCACAAACGACCAAAGGTTGGCTTATTTTTCTTTATTATTTTATCTCTTTGTGTTTTATTTTACATAGTTTCTGTTGCTATGTCTTCAGCTTTACTGTTTTTTCTTCTGCAGTGTCTGATTTCCATCCAGTATAATTTTCATTTCAGATCTGTTGTTCTTATCTTTAGAGTTTCTGTTGTATTCTTTATTTCATGTCTTTCATGCCTGCAAGAAACTTGAACATATGGGATACGCTTGTAATAAATTTTAATGTTTTTATTGGCGGATTCTAACATCTGTGTCAGTTCTGGGTTGGCTTGATTGATTAAGCAACTCTCCTCCTTATGAGTTATGTTTCCCTGTCCCTTCATTTATCTGTTCATTTCTGATTGAATGTCAGACATCATGTATTTTATGTAGGTGCTGGATATTTTTGTAATCCCATAAATGTTATTGGATTTTGTTCTGGGACACGGTCAAGTTAATAGGAGACAGTCTGATTCTTTCATGTCTTGTTCTTCTGATCTGTTAGGTGGTTCCATAAGAGTATACCATCCAAACTATGGCCACTACTGAGGCAAGATCTTCCTGCATATTTACCCAATGCACCCTGAGTTTTGAGATTTTGCAATCTATTGGTGAAAACAAGCACCGTTTCTGGTCTTATGTGAAGCACAGCTTTCTAATCTTTTGGGTAATTTCCCCCTGTCTCATGTAGATCCTCCCACCTGTGACATATGCTAGCATGGAGTTTGCTCTACCTTGCTGAATATCACAGGACATCCTTTTGCAAAAATGGGTTCTCCCTGTGAGCAGTTCCCTCCATCAGCCCTCTGCTGTGCAAACTCTCACCAGCTTGGTGCCCTGGAATCTCTGTCCTGTCTCCTGGGTTCCCATTCCCACACTGTGGCTCTCAAGGCAGTGAGGGGGCAATGATGGGGCTCATGTGGTTTGTTTCCTTCTCTCACAGATCACTGTTCTTCATTGTCTGATGTCCAGCATCTGAGAACTGCTGTTTCTTATGGTTTGTCTGCTTTTCTATTTTGATTGCTTCAGATGGGGCAGTAAATCCTGTCCCTGTCACTCTCCTGGGGTGGTAGCAGAAGTTCTTGCCTCCCAACCACCTAATCTGACATTCAAGGCCTTCTAGGACTGACCTCAACCTGCCTTTCCAATGGAATTTCTCACTATATGCTTATCTTTTGAAATTTCCAATAAAAGCCACATTTTTCTGCATTGCTATGGTCTGAATGTTTGTGTCTCCTCCCGAATTCATATGTTGAGATCCTAATGCCTAATACGGTGATTTTAGTAGGTGAGGCTTTTCAGAGTTGCTTAAGTCATGAGGGTGGAGCCCTCATGAGTGGAATTAGCGCTTTACAAAAGAGACTCCAGAGAGATCACCACCCGTTCCACCACTGAGGACACAGTGAGAAGGTGCCTGTGAACCAGGAAGCAGAACCCCACAGGAGGTGGCCATGTTGACAGCTTGAGCTTGGATTTTCCAGCCTCCAGAATTGTGAGCAATACATTTCTGCTATTTGTGAGCCACCGGGTCTGTGGTCATTTGTTATAGCTGCCTGGATGGGCTGTTGAATGCCCCTTCCCACTATCTTCTAGTTGTCAGTTATTGATGCTTCACAGACAGGACAGTGTAAAGACTTTCCTTCCTCATCTCATCCATATATATGTACTGAGCCCCTGCTGTGGGCCAGGCAAGGTGCTGGATGCTGGAGATGATGATGGTGGCCCGAGGAGACACTGTCTGTGCCCTCTCAGAGCCCCAGTCTAGCTGACAGGCACTTGTAATATGGTGTAGGGAGTCACTTGATAAGTCAAGAGCTGGGGGTATGGTGGACAGAAGCAGGAAGCCACGCAACCCAGATGTGGGGTCACAGAGGAAGTGATCTCCACGATGAGACAGGAAGAAGATGCTATGGGATGGAGTGGAGCCAGGGGGTGAGGTAGGGTAGAGTGTTCTAGAACAAGCAGGGCTCATGCAAAGAGCTGAGTGATGCTAAAGATTTAGACATGAGCAAGGAGAGAAAAGAGAGACTTTACCAGCTTCTTAAGAACTGTGGACTTAATGTTAAGGGCAATATGGAGCCACTGAAGGTTTTAGTCCAGATACTGACATGGCCAAAACTTGTGTTTTTTTGTAAAATGTACTCCAGCTTTGGTGTGGTCAGGGGAACAAGACTGGAGGCAGGGGCCCAGTCCATGTGGGAGGTGATGGAAACCAAAAGTAGACCAGTGGTGATGGGGTGGAGAGGGGTGTGGGGGGGCAGTGACAAACCAGCGTGAGGCTGGTGGGCAGGGGATGTCTAGGATGGAGCCCTGGGCTCTGCCCAGGCTGCTGGTGGACACCATGCAGGGAGGTTGTGAAGAACAGTGTTGGAGAGAAATGCTACCTGCTCCCTCCACCCAGATCTTCCTTCAGAGCTCCCTTTTTTTTCACAGTTAATTGCTACCTTTCCTTGGCGTCCATAATTTTCCACATAATCTTTAAGGCATTTACCTGGTACTGGAGTTTAGTGAAGTTTAATCTTTCATGGGCTTCTCCTGCTGGCCTGTGATGGCCGGGAGAGACGAGGTTGCATGTTAATTCCTCTCTGTATTCCAGCGCTACCATCATCCCCGGACAATGCCTCACACACAACAAGTGATTAATAAATTTTGGTGACTTAGATTAACAAAGGAGCTTATTTTCATGTGACGTAATATATGCACGATTGAATGCTTTTTTAGCATGAAATGTAGCGCTGTGGTGTCCTTTGCCATATTCTCGAGGACTTTGTAGGTATGCAGTTTGAATTCCGAAATCTAAATAGATGCATCAACAGTGTGAGGTCACCCAAGAAATTCTCAGCTTGGTTTCTTTTTTTTTTTCATTGTCATAACATTTATGATCCTGTAGAACCGCAAGTAATTTCCTCCGTCAAGAAGGAAAGAAATGAACAGGCATACAGGATGATAATACTGCTGCCCACGGTACATGGGCAGACCTGGTCTTTGTCGGTTTGATGCTAATAAGGGTCAGGGAGCAGGAGGTAGCCTTGCAACACATTCTGTGGAAGTAAGTCTTCAACAGGCATGGAGCTGAGTGCTGCTGCCGTGCAGAGGCTCGGCTGAAAGGTGTCTGGAATCACAATCCAGGCACAGAGCTGGGAGGCAATTTCTATTAGCTGGGGATGCGCCTGCAGTTTATTGCTCCTGATAGAGTCAGTGCCCAGCGAGGTACCTGTTGATCTTGTGTCAGGACTTCAGTGCGGAAATATCAGCTCCTGGAGGAAAGCCTTTCAGCAAAGATATGAGAGACTCAGAAAAATCAATGCCCCTAATACAGAGATATTTCTGGAGGTGATCCTTTTAGAATGAAGAGACACCAAGCTCTTGCCAATACTTCGGATCTTAGAAACAATATTTCTTTTTTAAAGAATCTGGATCTAAAACACAGGGTGGCCTAAAGAAATACAAACAAAATCACTTACCTCTTGTCAAGGGAGCTCTTAGGGTAGTTTCAAGCCCATGCCAGGGCCCCAGGACCGAGCCTCCTGGGTCTCCTTTTTGGGCCGTTCTGCACATCTCTGAACCGTGGTGACACCACCAGAGCAAGATCCGCTTACACCCACCATTGTGATTCACAGCCCAGCTCTGAATGTAGAGGGGGGAGGGTGTTTGATATTTCCAGCGATTTCTAGAACTTTGACTAATCCGTGTTTGCTTCTCCAAAACTTAACCAACAGTGGCTCCTGTTCGCGCTCCTACTTCCATTTGTATTCCTTCACTGTTCATGTTCACTTTTATATATCTTTTCCTGATTTTTGGAACACTTCATTCATTAAATACAGTAACTGATTTACTTTGCTAGTGGTTTCTGTGAGTTAGCTGGTCAAGCAAGTTGTCCCAAGCCCCATGAGATGGGCTTTATTATTGTTTCCATGTTGAAAATGGGGAAGAATTGTCATTTTGAGGTCTATTTTATCTTCATTCGATAATATGTTTTCAGCTTGCAGGTTGGGGAGGTACTTGGTGGTCTCACCCAGCAAGAAGGATGGACTGGGAGTCCCAGCAGGGAGACATCCGTTCTTCCTGGCATGTGGCCTCCATCCTCCTGATGTTCCAGACACATTGAAATGTTGAGTAACTTGCCTGAAGCCCCCTAGGGTTTTCCTGATGCTGGAGATCTGCCTTGACCACTGGGCACACTGTCTCTTCTGAGCCTCTTTGGGAGCATTTTCCACCGTGAGAGAAGACAGTCTCTCTAGCACCTTCCAGATGTTCTTGTTAATACATTTTCCATTTAAATCTTTGACTCAGAGGTGATTAATACTGTGTTTTGCTTGAAAAAGAGAGACAGTACTCATTCAATTACCAATTTCTCCAGAGCTATTTGCTGAGTAAACCATCTATCCCTGATACTCTAAATGACACCTACCATGTTCTAAATTCTTACCTGTTTTGAGCTCCTCATTATGTGTCATTGGCCTGTGGTTTCTTCTGCATCAGTGCATGCTTGGATGTCCCCCAAGTGTCTGCTCCATGGAGAACCTCCCCATCCTGCCCTAGAAAAGGCAGCGGGTTCTCACAGTCCCTCTCGATTTTGGCTTTATCTTTCTTGTAATACTGCTCACACTCTGAAATTATCTTACCCATTTATTAGTATTTATTTATTGCCTATATTAGGGTTCTCCAGAGAAACATAAACATTTCTTATAAAGAATTGAGTACCACAGTTTTGGAGACTGACTCGTCCCAAGGTCTGAAGTCAGCAAGCTAGAGACCCAGGAGAGCAGATGGCTTAGTTCCAGTCTGAGTCCAAAAGCCTGAGACCCACAGAGCTGATGGTGTCACTCCAGTCCAAAAGCTGCAGGTTTAAGACCCAGGAAGGACTGATGTTTCAAGGGAGGGTCAACTTTTTAATCTACTCAGACCTTCAACTGATTGGATGAGGCCCACCACATTGGGGAGGGCTATCTGCCTTAGTCGGTCTCCGGCTTCAAATGTTACTCTCATCCAGAAGCACCCTCTCATCCAGAATGTTACTCTCATCCAGAAGCACCCTCTCATCCAGAATGTTACTCTCATCCAGAAGCACCCTCTCATCCAGAATGTTACTCTCATCCAGAAGCACCCTCACATCCAGAATGTTACTCTCATCCAGAAGCACCCTCTCATCCAGAATGTTACTCTCATCCAGAAGCACCCTCACAGACACACCTATGATAATGCTTGACTAAATGTCTGGGCACCCGTGGCCCAAACTGACATTAAATTCACTATCGCATTGCCTATCACCCCTCTAGACTGTAAGCTCTATGGATTCATCCCCAGAAATCAGAACAGTGCCTTGCATATGGCAGCGGCCAAAAATGTACCTGTTCAATAATGAACTCTACTGGTTTTAAATTATCATGTTTTTAGGATACGTCTTAACATCCAGCAAGTGTAGATTCCCTCTCAGTATGACTGTAATACTGAAAAAATTAAAAAATACATATTCTTATGCTCCCCTGGTACTTAGAATAAAGAGGAACCTCCTCATATGATGCTTCTGGCCCTGCCTCCTCCCCAGGTATTCACGCACTTGGCCCTGGTACAGCAGTCCCAGCCACCTGCCTTTCTTTCTGGTCCTCACGGCACAACTTCCTTCCTGCCTCAGGTCTGTTCCCCATACTCTTCCTTCCAGGCTGTCTTTCCATTTCTTTAAAACTTTATGTACAGTATTCATAGTGGTGGTTATTTTTCTTTTGTTTTGTGAACTAAGACACGCATAAAAGTGGGAAACGAGATGGGTGTACAGATTAACAAATTACAGTAGGGTGCGCCCGGGTGGTTCAGCAGGGTGAGCGTCCAACTCTGGATTTCAGCTCAGATCATGATCTCAGGGTTGTGAGGTGGAACCCCATGTTGGGCTCCATGCTCAGTGGGCAGGTTGCTTGAGATTCTGTCTCTCCCTCTGCCCCTCCCCCCACCAGTCTCTCTCTCTCTAAAAACAACAACACCCAACAAATTACAGTAAAAGAAACCCTTTTATTGTCTCTACCTAGGGCAAGACTAAAACTTTCTCAGTGTTCCAGAATCCCTAAACGTACTCTTACCACGTAGCTGCTATTTGAATGTTATGGTATTCCCTTGATTGGTTTTCTTTATAGGTTTTCTACCTACTTATGCATCCCTGATAGAGAGTTTAATTTCTCCTGGCTTTGAACATTATGTCAATGGAATGCTATAATTTGTGTTCATTTGTGTCTGGCTTCTTTTGCTCCAAATGACGTCTTCGAGATTTATCTATGCTCACTGTACTCCAGTTGTGTGCGTTTTTATTGCTATGTAGCAGAGCATTGTATAACTGTGCCACCATTTGAAGGTTTCTTTTAGTCTAGTGTCAGTGGACGTTGGGTCGTTTATAGATTGGGCTATTGTTAATAATACTGCTATGAATGTTCTTGTACATATATCTTAGTGTGTGTGGGTATACCTCTCTCAAGGGTAACTATCTATGTGTGGATTTGCTGATTCATAGGGTTTATGTATCTTCTGCTTTCTTTTGTACTTCCAGATATTCTTCCAATTAATTGAACCAATTAATGCTGCCATCAGCAACGATTGTGAGTTCCAGTTGCTCCCTACCTTCATCAATGCTTGATGTTATCAGTCTTTCTAATTTTGGCCATTCTGTAGGGTGCTTTTCAGGAGCATTTCCCTGACTACCAGTGAAATGCCATGCCTTTTCATTTGTCTGTTTGCTAGTTGGATACTCTGTGAAGTGCTTGCCAGTTCCACACATAGGGGTTTTGATTTGCATTGTACTGAACTAATAAATTAGTTTGGAGTGAACTGTCAACTTTATAACATCTTTTCATTGACTTTTCTTACTTATCTTTAAAGCTTTATTTTTCTCCATTGAGTTCTGACACACCTTTTGTTGGATTTATTCTGATACCGTTCCTGATAATTTTTAGTACCATTATTATTTTCAAATATTCATGTCACATCCTTTTGTTATTGGAATAGAGAAATACAATTGATATGATACAACCTTGAGTTGGAAAAGCCTCCTACTAATTTTTATAATTCAGGTGTAGGTTGTTTTGGATTTTTCATACACACAATCATATCATCTCCAAAACATAACAGTTTTTACCTCTTTCCATCTCCAGCCTTTACCTCACTAACCCGGCACGTACTCTTCAGGTCAGAGCCTGTTTGTTGTTTCCACAGAGCGGTCTTCTCCGACCCTCCTGTATAATTCTGTGCTTCTCATCATTTTCTCGCTGCACCTGTTCTTTGGTATTAAATATAATCTGTGCTTGTTTCAGTGATGTCCCACTCTCTTAGTAACACCTTGAAGGAAGAAACTGTATCTGTGTCACTCATTGATACACACCCAAGCCCAGGACAGTGCCTGGCACATTGTGGATACAGAAATATATTTCTTGAATAAATGAACAGAGGAGTTTGTTGAAACAAATTTTGAAATCTGCTGCTAAATTCACTTCAAAAACTCTGGTTAGTTCTTTGATTTGAATCTCATTATATTTTTAGTTAATTTTGAGGAGCTATAATAAAAGGAGAAATCAAAGAGCTATAGTAATGATGAAATTATATGCATGTTAACAGCATAGATTCAAAATAAAAAGGGCACACATGGGAAGGATTAGGAGGAAAACTGGTATAAGCCCGGCATCTCACTAACAGTGCACGGGACTAAGAAACTTCTTTTAGCATTGGACCAACCAGACAAAAACTTGGAGAATCAATTAAATTTTTGATGTTACAGACACAGAGATGTTTACATTCTCCACATAGGAAGCCATATCCTTTTCTTTACCCAAAGTACATTTACAATAATTGGTCAGGAGCCATGGAACAAAAGAGACCCATTACAATTCCAAAGAATTGTAAATACACATAAAGCGTTCTCTGCTTTTACGATAATACATTAGGAATCTGGAAATAAAAAGATGTAAGAAAAAGAATGTTCTTATGATTGGAAACTAAACTGTAATTCGTGGTAATTATAAAGTACTTAGAAATTTATATCCCTGGCATCCAGAAGGATGCCTGATGCATAGTTGGTGCTCAGTGAATCTATGTTGGATGGATAAACAATAATGTTCACATTAGATAGGAAACCCTATAGGACATAGCAAAGTCATTTCTTGCAGTAGATTTGGTGCTAGTGCATATATTAGACTCAAGAAAAAAGAGTTTTAAGTAAATATTGTGGGTTAAATATCTACATTTTCCTCTCTTCCATCTGTAAACTCCACCAAGCCTCATTGGTACTAATTCTGGAGGTTCAGGTCAAACAGTGAGATGCCATTTTACACCCAGGAGACCAGAAGTACTTGATAGGGCTAAGTGTGGGTGCAGACATGGTGAGGGGACAGTATTTTTGGGTGTGAGCCCCTATAACCACCTGCAGAGCAGTGTGGTGATTTCTAGGGACTGTGGACGGGCGTTACCCAATGTCCCCTCTCTGGGCACTTGCAGCCTAAGATGTGCACAGTGTTTCTGGCTGCAGCCTTGTTTGTAGCAATAAATCTGGAAAACAATCTAAATGTCCACTGACAGCAAAACTAATACAGACAGCAGAATTGACAGCAGAATTACTACGGGCCATTGGTGCACTTATGATATAGATTACTATACAGAAATAACGATTGAACCCAATCAACACTGTATTAATTTGACAGATCATGAAAGCAATAAATTGAATAAAAAAGCAAGTTGTAGAATGAAAGTAGAGTTTGTCATTTGTATGTTCTTAAAAAAAAACACACAAACTATCATTTGCAGGTTTATGGTTATGTGTAGTTAAGACAGTAAGACATGAACAAAAGGATAAACATAAAATTCCTATTTGTTGTTGCCTATGGGAAGGCGGGGGAAGGAATGGGACCAGGGAGCATTACAGAGGGGATTTTATTATATCTGTAATATTTTTGTCTCACACTGGATTTTCTAGAGTAGCAGGAAATCAGAGAGGAAGAACGGGAGGGGGGTGGTCTGCAGGACTTCTGTGGGGACTGCTCCTGGGGTCATGACCATGGCCGAGGAAGAAGTGAGCTGTGATGTGAGCCCAGCAAAGACCCAGATGCCTCCTGGGGCATCGTTGGAACTGGGACACCCTTCAGGGTTGCCCTGAGTACGGTCTTTTTATCCCCTCATCATCAGCCATTGGCCCGGGCTTTCCCGGGAAGGAGGTGTGACCCAGGGACTGGGCAGTTCTCTTCAGGTGAGGCAGTGCACCCCCAGAGCTGAGAGCTGAGGGTGGTCTTCAGGCAGTTCTGCTATCAATCCTGGATTCCTGAAAGGGTATTGTCCTAAAACAAGAAACAAAGAAGAAACATAGGGAATATTCTAAAATTCTGGGTGGCAGTTCATGGATATTTTTGCCGTATTATTTTTCATAATTTTTATGTATTTTTAAAGATTTACAAATATTTACAAAAAGGGGGGGCTGCATGATGGTCGCAGAGAACAAACTTTGCCCCCCCCCAGGGAGACAGCCCGTGCCTGGCAGGGGTTCTGCTATGCAGTCTTTGGTCTGGGGGAGGTTCTGAGTTTCCAAATCGTGGGGCAATGACCTTCCAGCCATTCCATGGGGGTCGGGGGTGAAGTCTGCTCCTGTTGTGAGGAAAAGTCAGGTGAAATTTTCTTGTAGAACATCTTCCCATAGGAGAGCTAGGAAATTCCCCAGCCTGACTTTTCCTGGCCTTTTGGGCACTCATCGCTCTGTCCTTATGATGATTTCAGGAGGAATCGAAGGGTGGGCTGTATCTGCGGCTTCTCTCCAGATGCCCTCTTAAACCCAAAGACTAAGAAATTCAGCTTAGTGAGCACAGCTCCCACGGCAGGCAAGTCCTCTGTCCTCTTGAGGCTCGAAGGCCACAGGGAGCGGGCCTTCTCGTGTGGGAGGAGGATTTTTCTAAACGGCTCTTACTGCTTCCAGCAGCCCACTTTTCATCATACCCCCAAGCCTGTGTCCATTTAGGACCACACAGAACTCCTTTGGCAGATCTTTAGAAGCACTCACACATTCTTCTCTTCTTTCTTTGTTTAACTTCATTTATTTTTGATAAATTAATTTAAAGATTCAGGACTCAAAGGATTCGAAGCGCTATCCAATGAAATGTCCCCAACCCCCCTTTCCCAATCGGTTTCTTTTGTAAACTTTCTAGAGGTCATCAAACGTCGCACAAACAAACTTGACCTTCACCCCTTGGGAAGTAGGAGCTGGGGGGCATATTTGTGCTGGGGAGAACCATTGAGTGTGCTTGGGGTGAGAAGGTTGGGTAGTGTGAAGGTGGGTTGGATGGAAGGGGCAGGAAGCTGTGACATCATGTGTCAGACTCGTCTGTGGTCTGAGCGAGGGTGACCAGGGAGGCCTTTGTCCTTGGGCCCCAGGGGTCCACCAGGTGGAGATGCGTGTGCAGAACCTGGCGTGGTGATGGGTGTGTGCTAACGCTGGTGTCACTCTCTTCTCTTCTCACAACACGCTACGCTGGATTTGGAACTGCTTTGCTCTTGTACCACCATTCAAAAAATGTATCTGGAGAAGCCCATTTCTGGGGCGCCTGGGTGGCTCAGTCATTAAGCGTCTGCCTTCAGCTTCGTGATCCCAGGGTCCTGGGCTCCCTGCTGGGGGGGGTGGAGCCTGTTCTCCCTCTCCCACTCCCCTTGCTTGTGTTCCCTCTCTCGCTGTGTCTCTCAATGTCAAATAGATAAATAAAATCTTAAAAACAAAGAAAAGCCCATTTCTCAGGGTACTGTTCAAGCTCTCTGACTTTCCTGAGATGCTATTAAGCCAATAAGATCTGTGGGTTCTTCTGGGAAAACCTGGGATATAAATTGCCAAGTAAATCCCATTTAATTATAGAAGCGAAATACAGCACCATTAGAACAAACTGATGGGGCACATTCATTATAAATGAGATTGTTCACTGGCTGATAGGGAGGAAAACATCCTCCTTTTTAGCTTTCACCACCACTGCAGTGAAATAACCAGCTGTGTACTTGCTTGTTTACTGTCCAGCGCCTTTGCCAGGCTGGAAACTCCGTGAGAGCAGGGCCCCGGGCTTGTCTTGGTCAATGTTTCATTGCGTGACCCAGCACAGCGCCGAAATGTCAGGGCACATGAAACAACAGACAGACAGAGCGGGGGTAAGAACACACGAGGATCCCTGAGATGGGATGAGTGTGCGTGTGTGAGAGTGTATTTGTGTCTACGTGTGTGCACACGCACGTGGGCATGGGGCAGGGTGGAGGGACTCGGAAACGTGTTTCACTGCGCCAAGGAGAATAGAGAGCTTATTTAGGTCTGAGAAGACATGGCCCACAGTGGGTGATTTAAATTTCCGTGAAAATACCACCCGAGAGGAGGATGATTCGGCCTTTTCACTGCTGCTGACGACAGAATAAAAAATGCCTGTAGGTGGCTGAGAGGAGGCGGTGTCTGAGCGGGAGGGCCGGGGGGCGGCTGGGGCTCCCGTGGGGTGTGGGGCGTGGGGCGTGGCAGGTGCCGGCAAGCCCCCTCTCCAGGCGGCTTTGCTCTTTCTTTCATGGTCGAGCGCAAACATTCCTGGAGACAAGGGGGCGGAAGAGGCCAGCGTTCTTCCAGAATGAAGCTGAGTTCTGTGACTCGTCCATGTTTTGTACACATTCTGGGCCAAGTTGGGAGGAAATGGCAGTGGGAAGAATTTGGGGAGATGACAGGAGGAACAGGGCCTGGCTGTGTTCAGGGAGGACTAGGGGACTCAGGGGTAAAAGGGTGTTTCCCTGGCGTTTGCCCTGTAGACGGGCCTTGGTCACACCTCGTTATGCCTGTAGAGGTATTCACCAGGTGTTTGTCCCCAAGTCTCTCCATGCTCTCCAGAGAAGCAGCCAGTTTTGGGGAGCACACCCTTGCCAGGGCACTAGCACTATGGGCCACACTGTGGCCTGGTGAAGATGAGGGACCCCTACCATGATGTCCACCTGCCGTGAGGCCCAGGAGCCTTGTGGCTCTTGCCTTGGGGCCAGGATGAAACTGGTGGTTGTTGCTGGAGAGACCGGCAAGGGTAGGGGAGCCCCACCTTGAAGCTATATTTGCCACGCTCTGAAGTGGGGGGATGTGAGCAGGGCTGTGTGGGGCGCGCCAGGTCCTTGGAGGGAGCTGGCCATTCCTCAGAAGCTCCGCTTGGCCTCTGGGTGGCTGGCCTCGCTCTGGAACAGCTCTTGCGCCTGCTCGTTCATCACGGGGTCATTCACTCTGCCGTCCGTCCCTCTCTCCGCCGTCTCACTGCTGGCCTGGTGCCAGCCCTGGGGTTCCAGCCCACTCCCACGGGCCTGTCGGTTTTCCGGGGGCCATGGTCTTGGCCACCACTGCAAGTGGGTGCCACGCTGAGCCGCCCCATCTACAGGTCACGAGCTCCTGAAAATGCTGTTTCTTTCTTTCTTCCTTCACTTCTGCTCATCAGGCCGTGTCTCGGGCTCAAGGATCTGAGCTGAGCTCCAGGCCGTGCCTTGTCCTCTCGCTGCCTCAGCCCCTTTCACCCTGACACTCAGGGCTGCTCGTGGGCACCGGGGACCAAGTTCTGCCCATCACCTGCGTGTCAGCCGAGTGTGGGCTGCCAGCGCCAGGGAGCCCTTCAGACTGGCTTGTTTGTTGTGATTGCTGTCACCTCCGTGGGCACAGGGCCCTCATTTGTAACTTTTTTTTTTTTTTTTTTGCATTTGCTTTATTCTTTGAAGGCAGTGAAGACACTTGGGCCACCTAAATAAAGGGGTATCGCGTTTTGGTTTTAACATTCCCATTTATTCACAATGGGAAAACACGACTTGTAGCCAAGGGAACGTGGATGGGGGGACCCTCCGGGGCTCCAGACCCATGCCATCCCGGGGTTCAGCACATTTCATCACGAATGCCATTTTATTATTTCAGAAAAAGCCCTCTTCTGTTGTTCAGTGAGTCCTACCATAGCCCCTCATTTCTTTCCCTTTTGAAATCATGAAGATATAAAACTGCATCTCCCCACAATATACACGTCTTTGAGCAAAGTGTAGAAGTACTTGTTAGCATCCCTCTGCAAACTCAACCCAGAAGAGAAGACGAACTATATCTTCCACTTAAACATTTCATACTTATTTGCCATGATTTACGACACTTTCTGGCGTGGCAGACAAGAAATGGTCTTCTAGAGGCAAAAATCCAGTGACACGGGGGTGTCTGCGTCCATCAGCAAACTGGCCTGAGGTGGGAGCTGCTCCTTGCCCCGCCTGTCCCCAGGCCCTGGCTCCCCGCTTCCTGCCCTACAGCCTCTCCTCTATCCATGGGCCAGTCCTCTCTGGATGCACCCTCCCTCAGAAGGAAGAATGTCCGTGCACCTGTGTGAGCCCGTGTAGACCCGTAGACATCCATTTTGTTATTACAGACCATCCATACACATCTTCCCTGAGTGTCTGATGATTTTCTTAACTGTTGACTTATCTGTAAGTATTTATTTCCCCAATTTCTGCTATTACAGAGCCAGGGCACTGACGACTTTGCTTTTATTTATTTATTTATTTTTTGCTTTAGCACAGATGTTCAAAAATGGGATTTCACCATTAGGTTAAAAGTTAGGATCACTTTGAAGGCATTTGATGAATATCTTCAAATTGATTTCCAAATGGGTTGTGGGAAGTTTTATATGTGACATCCATGGATGGGAGGGCCAGTTTCGTGCCCACGGTGTTCATGGCACCTGCTCTCACGGCCTCCAGAGCCAGTGTCTCCCCGACCCGTCTTTATGGGGTACCCTGGAAGCTTGAGCCTGGTCGCGGTGGGGGTATTTACACCGTGTGAATCAGCACAGCCAGACACCAGGCTATCCCCCACGCCTCTGCCCCAACAACCCTGAACTGGTTGTTAAACTTCTGCCTCCATACCACTGCGGTTGATAATTGAACAAAGAAACAACACAAAACCAGTTTGGGAAGGTTTAATCAATGGACACCGTCTTTCCCCTGGAGCCGAGTTGGGAGAGGGGAGCCAGGAGGCTCCACCAGGCCCTGTCTGCTTCCCATGGGCCCCTCGTCCTCGGTGCCACGTGGATGGTGCTCAGCAGCCCCGGCCAGAGTGTAAGCGTCTGCTGTCCTGTGGCCTTTCGGCGTCTTGGGAGACTGGCTGCCCGTTAGCAGGTGTCCCCTGTGGCCCCAGCAGGAGGCCTGGCATCCTGTGGTGAGGGCACCAGCTGGCTTGTGATGGGGAAGCCCTACAGACCCTCCTGGGCAGCCTCCTGCCCCATTGCTGGGGGGGAGGTCAGGGTCCTTTCCGCTGCAGCGCCCGTAGGAGTGACAGGGTGGCCCTGCCTCCATGCTGCGGGCTTCATTTCACTCTGACAGCCTCCAGTCTCATCCTTGCGAAGGCTGACGCTCCAGATGGTGCAGCCCTCCCTCGGAGTGGAGGAGGGCGCTCCCTGCCTCTGGGTAGCTGCTCCAGCCCACCAGCCCAGCGACCTGTTCCTTTCCTCCCCCTGCCAAGGCCACCGAGGTGAGCGGGGCTGTCTGTGCCCACGGGTCCTGCGCCCCGCTCCGTGCACAGTCCTGCAGCCCCTCCTGAGCATGTCCTGCTGCAACCCCCGCTCACGCTGAGGCAAAGATGGACGTGGCAAACTGGAGTGTGCCTGTAATTATAGCAGGAACACAGGTGTTTCTATAAAGAGTAATGCGTGCTTAATGAAAAAGTCTCAAAGAGTAAGGAAAATAGAAGGACAAAAATGAGTGTGAGCACCAATCAGAGAGAAACAGTGTCAACATTTCCATGTGTTCCCTTCCTTCTCCATGTGCATTTTCTAGATAACTTTATTCTGATTTTTGGCAACATATCAAAAGCATTGTCGTGTGTCACTATCACGTTAACACTGAGCCAGACTGAACCACAGGACACGTTCCAGTTGATTAACCACCGTGCTACTGTCGCACGTTTATGTTGGCCCTGCTTTTCTGGAGTTGGCTTTGCTAACAGAGCGTGACACCTCGGGGGTCTTTCCACCTTTCTGCTCTTCTGTCCCCCACCCTCACCCCTATGTGTGGGAATCAAGGGCAGACCCTGCTACCCCAGCAAAGGGTGGGTCACTTTTATGATGTAAGGTCACACTCAGAGGACGCCGGTTGCGGTCCTGGTGCATGTGTGCTTTGCCCTGCCTGGGACCCCATGCTTATACCGGTGCAGTATGGCCCGCAGGTCTGTGCCCGCTGGGTGCGAATCCACACAGCTCTTTCCGTCTCTCACCCACTGGTGTAGGAGGTGCGTCCTGTCCCGCTTGGAGACAGGTCGAGTCAGGACCAGCTCTGCTCCAATCCACAGGTCAAGGGAGTTTTCTCTTTCTCTTTCCTCCCTCATGGCTCAGCGTGGAGAGACCCTGGGCTCCAGGACATAAGGCCGGGTCCTTCCATTCTGCCCCAGATTCCTAGTCCATGTATAATGTTGTAGGTATCGCTTGAAATCATATTCTAAATGAACTTGTTTCCAAGAGCTAACCGCTTACTTCTGCATCTCGTGGTAAGTGCTTCTCTGGCCCAGGCACCTGTGCTGAGTTATGTTACACACAAAGACCATTTGAGGATCTTTTCATTGGATTAAGCTTGGTTGGGGGCCCATATGATACATTTAATTTTGGTAATTTTACAATGATTTTAGAGTTACACAGGGCAGTGTTTGTTCTCTGAATTTTCTTTGTTGTTATGTGTTTTTCTTCCACTCCTTAGAATAATTTTGAGGCAAAGGACCCCCCCCCAAAAAAAACCCATGTTGAGATTTTGCCTGAAATTGGCCTCAACTGATCCAACTTGGTCCTTGCATGCACGCTGCCTGGGTTTGAGCCCCACGTTTGCCAGCTTCCGGGACATGAATGCAGGCAGGTGGCTGGCCCCCTGCAACTCTGACTCCTTGCACTTAAATGGGTAAGTGTACCTACTTCATAGGCTTTGTTAGAAGCATGATCTACTTGCATCTTTTCTAAGAAATCCTTGGCCACCACAGGATGGCAAAGATGTTCTCCTGTGCTTTTTTCTAGAAGTTTTATAACATGAGCTTTTACTGTATAGGTGCTGTGAGCACTTTCAAGCCAATTTTGGTGCATGATGTGACTTTTTACCCCTATATTGACAAGCAGTTTTTCCAGTGCCATTTGTTGAAAATACAGTCCTTTCTCCATTGAATTGCATGGGCACCTTTGTCAAAAATCAATGGAAGATATATGCGCAGGTGGATCTCCGTGCTCTCTATTCTGTTTCGTTGATCTATGTACCTATCCTGTCAACACTACACCGTTCCAACTCCTGTAGCTTTATGGTAAGTCTTGAAATCGATAGTCTAAGTGTGGCGGCCATAGGGATGCAGCTTGGGGGCCTCCAGCCACGGGAACGTGATCGACTGAGGGCCGCAGCTCTGCTCTGAAACCCACACCGCTCCTACCACGTGCTCCCGGATGAGGCTGCGTGACCCAGAAACACAGAGGTGGGCTCTCTACTGGAAGGCCTAGGATGTGTCTCAAGGACCCCTCCAGGCCTTGCACAACTTCTGAGACATCACAGCAGCCTCAGGTGGTTCCATCGGCCATCCTTCCTTCTGCTTCCCCTGGGTCCTTCTTGTTCCACATCCAGTTGTCCCCCAGCTCGGCTTCCAAATTTCCCATCGCCTGCCTCCCTGTTCTCCCCGCCATGGGCATTTCCCCCGACACCATGCTTGTACCGGCTTCTCAGAGCCCGTGGACAAACACAGTCAACTGTCAACTTAGTTTAACTTTTTATAAATATTATTTTGATCCTTCATGTCTTCATACACATTTCTGAATCATCTTACAAATTTCTACAATAAAAACTAGATGGAATTTTGATTAAGTTGGGCTGAATAGAAAAACCAATTAAGGAGAATTAGTATCTTTCCTTGAGTGAATCTACTGATTGATTAATACCTTGTCTCTCTATTTCTTTAAGAGTTAGTGTATTTAGAGAAAGTTTTGTAGTATTTAGTGTAGGAGTCTTACACATATTTTATTTAATTTACCCTTAATTACTTCATATTTGTGCATGCTATTATAAATTAAATTGTAAGTTAAATTTTTACTTCACTTCCAATAGTTTGTTGCCAGTATACGGAAATACAATGGTTTTTCTATACTAACCTCGTTTTAAAGAGCAGTGCTAAATTCACTTCCTTAGTGTTTTCCACTTATACAAAGAAGTCATCGGTGAAAAAATCCAGCTTCAGTTCTTCTTTTCCAATCTGCACACCTTTTATTTTGTTTTCTTGACTTGTGGCATCAGTTACGTTAACCCTAACTGATTTAACCCTAGCCCCCTGTAACCCTAACTCCATAACCCTATAATCCTAATCCTAATCCTATAGCCCTAACATCGGTCTTTCCAGGATGATGTTAGCTGTGGGTTTTGCACAGGTTGTTCTTGACTGAGTGAAGTTGCTTTCTTTCCCCAGTTTGCTCAGATTTTTTTTTTTTATTGTGAATGGCTTTGTTTCATCAAGTAGTCTTTCTGCATCTATTGTGATAATCATGTATGGTTTTCCCTTTCATTTTTTAATATGGTGCATTTTATAATTTGCAAAAAGTAACCTGGCGTTGCTGGGACAAATACTAATTGGCATGTGTTATCCTTGGTACATATTGTTGGATTCAGTTTGCTAATGTTTTGTTAAGAGTTTTCATGTGCCTGCTTCTGAGGGCTACTTGCTGGCACTCCCCTTGCAGTGCCTCTGGCTCTGTTGTCGGAGGGAAAGTGATCTCATCAAAGCCACTGGGCAGTATTCCTCCTCCTCCTGTTTTCTGAAAGGGTTTCTGCAGGGTCGGGGGTATTTTTTCTTTAACGTTTCATTGAATCTGGCAGTGACACATTCTTGGTGCGGAGCTCCCTTTGTAGGTTGGTTTTTCATTTTCTTGGTAGATGCAGGCAGAAATTCAGATGTTTTGTGTCTTCCTGGGTCACTGTGGGTCACTTTTGTCTCTTCTGGTGCTGGTTTTGGTCTTAGGTCAGAGGTATCTTTCAGTCCAAGGTGTCAGGTTTAGTGGAGTAACCTAGTTACTATTTCAGTATCTGTAGAGCTCGTGATAGTCCCCCCTGTTGTTCCTGGTTCCTGTAATTGGATTCTGATTTACTTGTGCAGATTGTTCAACTTTGTAGATCTTTGCAAAGAACCAACTGTCCTTTCCTTGACCTGTTCATTTTCACACTGTATTATTAAATTCCTCTACACGTTTGTCAGACTCCATGGATGTCTATTTATCTGTAGACAGCGTAACCAGTGCTTCCTCTCTGTCACCAGTCTGCTGCTGAGTCCTGAGAATGGCTTTTAAGACCCGCTGCTGGCCTTGTCAGTGCTGGACAAGAAGCTCCACTTCCTGGTTGAGACTTGCTGTCTCCTGTTAGTAAGACCCCCTTCCTTTTTCCCCTTTAATTCTCTTTGCAAGAGCTGCTCTGAAGCCCTTGCTTGCCAAATCCAACACTGGGGCCACCTGTGGTTGGTTCCCAGGGGCTGCCTTTCTTTGCATGGACAGATTACACATTTCTGTTTATTTGTGTGTCTACTAATTTGGGTTTAGAAGCTAGACATTGTAGGTAGTATGATACAGTGATTCTGGAGTCTACTGTGTTCTGAGTGTTTATTTTTCTTGTTCTCACATGTAGTTCAGTTGTGTGGCCTCAAATAGCACACTTTGCTTTCTGTGTTTTATGCAGCTACTGAAATCTCTATTCAGTTTTTGCATATTCCAGGTGCGATCGTGTAGCCTACTTTTGTACATCGAACTTGCTGGTAATTATATTTCCCTGTAATCTTTTAAAGCCAATTCTTCACAGTCTTAACGTATTTGGACAATTAGCCTGTGCCGTGATAGTTTAGCAGCCCATCAAAGATTTGGCCTGAGATTATATTCAGGCTTGGGGGCTCAGCTTCTGCAAAGTTTCCTTGCTCCTAGGGGGTCCCCCTCCCCAGCTTCCAGCGGCTCTGCAGCCTGAGGCTCTGTCCTCTGACATGGCAAGCCCAGGAGGTGTTATCTTTCTGCCCCTTGAACTGCGCATTTGGGGAACACGCTGAGTTAGTTAGCAAAGAAGCAAACACACGAGCACATTGGTACAGCTCTGATTTCATGCACAATCCCTCCTCATCTCTGCAGCATGTCTGTTGAGTCCTTTGTGATATCTTGGCCGTGCAGAGTTTTCTGGCAGCCAGTGATCTGGGTGTGGGTCATATTTGTTCTGTGTCTCACTCCTGCAGTGCTCCAGCTTGCGGGATTTCCCTCAGAAATTCCAGCCACTCTTCCAGTGCTGACTTGGGTCTCCTGCACCTCGAGGTGGCCAGGCTGCCACTCCTGTGGCCACAGCCATGCTGCTGGAAAGCTCCTTGGGCCCCAAATGCCACAAACTTATATTCTCACTTTTCTCAGTTGCTTTTTTTGGTTTTTTGTTTTTTTTAATAACATGAACCCTTCCCTGACCTCTGTCCATTCCTTTCTGCTTTCTCAATGTCTTTAAGTAGTTGCTCTCAGTATTTCATCTAGGTTTTATAATTTCATTTGTGGGAGAGTTTACAAGAACGTTTCACTATGCTGCAGATTTTACCTCCCTCTGATTAAAAAGAACCCTCTCCCTTTAAAGTAAATATACTTTGGTTTTTTTCTGTTTCATGATTTAGTACATAGGCCTCCTGTTCCTTCTGAAAGAATTTAAGTAATTATGGTAAGAGCGAATGTACTGGCTTTTCCTTATCCTTACTAGAACACTTTTAGTCTTTCATTGTTAATTATGATTCTGTATGTAGTAGAAGTACCTGAATATGCCTAGTTTTCCAAAAAAAAATTTTTTTTGGTAAATCAGAAATGGGCATCCAATTGTATCCAATGCATTGTGAGCATTGATTTTTATTTTTATATGTACATTATTTGACTTACTGTTTTTATTAGTAGATTAAAAACATGTGAGCCCAATCTGCTTTGTAACTTGATTTTTGCACTGTTGTTATAGTTTACATTTCCTTGATTGTTCTTGATAGTGAATGTTTTTCATATGTGCAGGAGCTGTGCAAAATTCCTCTTTTGTGAGTTGATTTTGCAGAGGTCCTATTTCACAGTAATATTTTTCTGTGGATTTGCTGTAACTTTTATGCATTAGGGTTACAAACCTTTGCCATACGTGCATCAGGATCTTCCCCAAGGCTTCCTTACTTTCTAATTTTGTTTATGGTGCTTGTAGAATTCTATATTTTTATGTGGTCAAATATAACATTTTTTTTCTTTCATCTGGCATTACATTTAAAATGACCTTTCGCCTACGCACTAGGGTCATCTGCATTGTCTTTCACTGCAATTCTGGCTTACTCTGCATTTACTTTTCAGTTCACCGGAGATGTATTTTGAACGGAAGGTTGGAAAAGAGAGATCTAAATACTATATTTCCACCCAGTTTCCCATTTTCCTCACGTCATTTATTGGATGTCATTTTTTCCCCACTTTGAAATCACAATGTTATATTTTAAGTAGCTGCCTGTACTTGGACTTGTTCCTAAGCTATTTTTATTGTGATCCTCTGCCTTCATGTGTCTGTATGACCTTTGTGTTATTCTAATGAATGTATCAGCAATGTGTGTTTTATATTTTATAGGGTAAGCATCTTTATTACTCTATTTTATGTTTTTTTCCTCTAATTTCTTATACATGTTCCTTTACAAAATAATTTTAGAAACATTTTGTCAAGTCCAACTACCTGTTTGTGGTTTCTATTAAGATTACATTACATCTGTTGAGTAAACGGGTGGAACTATGACATCCTTACAAGTATCAGAAGGTCTCGTATGGAAACATGGCACAACTTCATTTTTAATTTTTATGACTTTCATAATATGTACAGTTTTCTTTCTGCAGATCTTACAACTTCAGGATATTTTTGTCCCTAGAAACATTGTAGTTTTGTTGCTATCATAAATGGGATCTTTTGTATTTTTACGTTACACTTGGTTGTTATTGACTATCATAAAGTTACCAGGTTTGGACGCTACTAAAATTACAAACATTAAAACACTTTGTTCTAATACATTTTGATTTGATTCTCTAAGTGAGATGAACTATAAAAATTTACGATAAAAATTCTTTGTTATACTATGCCCTATTTTTAAGATTTTCATTGACTTCAGAAATAATATCTGAGAATTTTTGCTTTAACAGGAAGGGCTAATAATTTGAGACAAATCTTTTTTATTTTATTCTAAAATATTCTTAAATATTCTTCTATCCTTATTTTATAAATAATTTATAAAAATCAGGAACTAATGCTGAATTTGGCCAAATGGATTTTAAACATTTATTACAATAATCATGTAGTTTGTTTTTATTGGAACTACCCTGGTAAATTATATTAATAAATGTACTAATTTTGTCTAGAATTATACATATTTGGTCTTTTTCTGTTATTTTAGATATATTGATAGATTGGACAGATTTGCAACTCACTTGGACTTTTCAAATATTTATTCATAGCTAAGATTATTGTATAGTTTTATTTTTGTGCTTCTAAAAAGATTTTTGGCCCCAGAGTTATGTGCAATGAACTGGGAAGTTTTCCACATTTCTATGTGCTGAAATAATTTAAATAGCATAAGAATGATCTCTTTTTGAGTTTTGAGTTAACCTACTCATACGAATGCCTGGCCCTGGCATATTTTATGAAGTTAGTTCTTGGGCAACTTTAGACATTTCATCTTTTAAATTAATTTCTAACTACAAGCCATATATGGATAACTTTTTTTATATATAAATTTTTACAAATACAGATAAAGCAAAAGCCTCTTTTAATAATTCCCATGCTGCTCTTCCTGTTCCCATCATCTGAGTGTGGATCCTTACATATTTTCTTCTGTGTATTTAAAGGCATATAAAGCACTCATGGAAATATGCACTTTCCCTCTCTGCTTTATTTTCAGAGAAATTCAGTAGTTCTGAATGTATAACTTATCTGTTTCTTTTAATAATCTTAGAAATCTTTGCGTGTGAACATTATGTGGCAGCTCCATCTGCTTCTGTATTTTACTACTGCCTTTGGTGTTATCTGGTGCAGTTATTGTTTGTTTATGTTTTCCGGTATTTACTTAAACGAGTTTGGGAAATACTTGTTTTCCTCGGATATCTTCTATTTCATCAAGATTTACTTCCTTCTTTTCTCCCTCCACTTACTAAATAGTACATTCATTCATTCAACAAATATCTACTGAAAGCTTGCTGTGTGCCTGGCACTTTTCTAGAGGCTTAACATATATTTGTGGATGGAACAGACCCAAATCCTTGACCTCATGCTGCTACTTATGATGCATATTTTATTTATTTATTTATTTTCTTAAAGAAGATTTATTTATTTTAGAGAGAGGGAGCAGGGGGTGGGGCAAAGGAGAGGGAGAGAGAATTCTCAAGCAGACTCCCCACTGAGCAAGGAATGTGAGTGGGGCTTGATCTCACAACCCTGAGATCATGACCTGAGCAAAAGGAAATCAAGTGTTGGACACTTCACCAACTGAGCCACCCAGACACCCCTATGATGCATGTTTTAAAGTTACAGGTTTGGATTTACTAGAATTATAAACATTAAAATAATTATTGTGACTTTTATAGGGTATTTTCTTATGGTTATCCACTTATGTGAAATTTACTTCCTGTTTGGGATTATCTCTGTTTTTATTCCCTTTTACCCTGTTTGATTAGAATGCATGTGTTTTTCTAATTCATGTATCTTTCTTTATTATCAGTTTTTGTCATGATGATGAGAAGCCCACAAACAAAATTTGTGAGATTTACTACTTTAAAGGGACTTATTTCTTCATTTATCTTTTTAACTGTGTTGATTTATCTTTTCTCTTTAATTTAACTGGTTTCCCCCCTAAATTCTCAGATTACATGCCTAGTTTATTTACTTTGTTTCTTTGTTGTTTAAAAACAAAGGTGTTTCAGGCATTGTGTGCTCCTGTGAAGAAGCGTTGGCATTGACCACGTTTCTTTCTGATGGTTGGTGGCAAATACATTCGTACTGTCTGGGGTGGCTTGTGCTCACCTGCTCTTCTGTCATACTCACAATGGCCCAGGAATCGGTGGAAACCATAGCAAGCCTTCTCCATGTTCTTCCATTGATGAGGAAGCATGTGGCTGAGGACAGGCAGCAAAGACATGGCCCTAGGAGTTGGCCCATCAGGCACATGGCATGGGGGGGACCATGTGGCCTGCTGACTTCAGTCAGGGAGGGCAAGAGAAGAGATGTATTTCCCCCATGAGGAAGAGAAAAAGTCTGAAACCAATGTACTCTTACTCTCTTCTAGTTAAACCATGTATCTGGTTAGAATATTTATAGTAGCTTTATCATGAGTCTCACACTTCAGAAATTTTATGTTATGAAATGTGCATCTCTTTCCCAGTTTTCCATGGTAATTGTTGGACTTTTCTGACATTAATAAAAGCTCTTATCATGCGCTTAGTACATGCCACACAATGTACTGAGGACTCCTTACCTCTTCTGTGCTTGGAATGTGTCCTCCACAAGCAACTCTGCAGTTTGATAGTGTAGACGGAGACCTGCAGGTGGTGAGCTCGCGGGACACGGGGATAGTCAGCGGTATGTCTCTACTTAAACTCCGGGGGCTGCCATTCCAAAGCCTGCACTCTTCACCACTTAGTTTTTAGAGCACATAGGCATTTTATTTTAGTTTCTATTTTACTTCGGCTGCTCTCTTTCTCCCTTTTATCAACAGTCGAGAGAGAAATTCTCCAGCTGGTCATCTAATTCGCAGATGAGATTTTCTCCTGTTCCATTCTGTTCTCTCCCTCCATTGTCCTTTTAAAAATTCAGCAGTCTTGTTTTTTTCAACTGAAAGCAGTATTCCTGATTGCAGAGTGTGCTGTCATCTGAAATTTCATTTAAAAAATTAAAATAGGGAAATAAAAAGTTTTCTTCTGGATAGATATTGCAGTAAGTTCCCTACATGGAGGACATTTCTGACTACACAGATTATTGTTTTTCTTTTAACTACTACATCATTAACTACTACTGCACTACAACTGCAGATTTCTCGTTGTTCATATGGTTATTGGATTTGAGTCAGGTTCTTGCACAGCTTCTCTGGGATTCTGATTCGTGTCCTTCAGAATGAGGGAAAAGCTGGCTTTGCTCTTATTTTATTTTGCCAAATCGAGGGTCAGTTTGTTGAGGGGAGGGCAGGGCCACTGTGGGCAGCAGTGAGCCTCATCACGGTTTGGATGCTTTCTGCTGGTTTGTTGTTTCTCCATATTGGGTCTTCTGTCCTCAGATGCCTCAGCCACCAGCTCCCCCTGAATAATAGGGACAACCTTTCTCTTAGGACCTGCCCGGGGTGCCTGTTCTCATGGCATTCACCTCACCCCTAGGGAAGAGTCCACACTCAAGTGGGCTTTTTACCCATGTACTATGTGCCAATATTCAGAAATATGCAATTTCTGTGTCTGTGACCCTGAGATAGGCCCCACTCTGCCTGGTTTGTGTGTCAGGATTGGCAATGGCCCCAAAGATATGGGGGCCCCTTGGGGACTGTGCACGACGCACGCATGCTCCTGCACTCCGACGATGCTCGGAAGGTTCCAGATATCACCCAGGCCAACCTTCTCCATAGCCACGTTTGAAGTCCCTTTGTCACATGGCATGGGCCACTGTGCCACCGGGACTGAGCCCACATGTCATGTGAAGGGCCCCATTGTGGTTCTGGCATTTTCTCGTCCCAGGAGAGGGTCCAGGTTAATGTGTCTCCCACCATTTCCTGTTCATCTGGTCCCCAACCACTCATTCTCCTCATTCCAGGCGGAGAGTACCCAAAGGCTTGTGAGGAGGGGGCAGCAGGCTCATTCTAAATGGCTCCTGAGAGCAGGGATTTCAAGACTGAGAGGCAGACTTCATGGGGAAATAGATATTAATTATTTTGAGGAGAAGCTTAAGTGTGGAAAATGCCAGAACCATTCCTGTGAGGTGGCTGCCCTTGGCCTCCTCTCACCCCGGGGATCGTGCCAAGCTCCCCGAGGGTCTTCTCTGCTCATGCTAGGCCTCGAGTGTCAGGATTGGGCTTGGCTCTGGCACTGCCTCTTCTTGCTATGGACATCCAGCCACTCCCATGCTGCAGGTGAACTCTGCACACCTCGTCTTAGTCTGCTCAGGCTGCCGGAACAAAAATCCATGGACGGGGTAGTTTCGAAGGGTGGCAGAATGTACCAGCCCAAGATAGGCCACTCTGCCATAATGCTCATTTTGAGCTGAAGACACTTGAGAAACAGCAGGACAAGAAAGACACTGACCCCCCCCCCCCCCCCCCGCCTTTCCTTCCTGAAAACAGAAGATAACACTCTCATGTGGAAGATACCCTCCCTGCCCCTGGAGGGAAGGAACACTCTTATCACCAGAGATGCGGAGAGTCGGGACCAACAGAAGCTTGCCCACACAGACCCCGATCAAAGAGCTCCACCTCCGAGCCCTCTCAGCCTTGTCCCCGTCTCTCCTGCAAGCTGCCACTCTTTGTCCACAGGCACTCAGGCCTGTCTGCTCTCTGAGTCTTCCTTCTCCCGGGCCGCGTGCACCTGCTTTCTCTTGCGAGTCTATCCGAGGCCCCGCTGGCTGCTGGTGACCTAAGAGGATGGAGGCAGAGTTTTGCCTCCCCTATAACTTGAACCACAGGAATTTATTTCTCACAGCCTGGAGGCAGGAAGTCCAATGTCAAGGTGTTGGCAGGTGGGTGCTGTTCTGAGCCTCTTGGCTCCTAGGCAGCTGCCTTCTTGCTGTGTGCTCATGTGGCCTGCCTCCGGGAAGCAGGGAGAGAGTGCCAGCTCTCCGGCGTCTTGTCTTTTGAGGACACAAATCCTGTCATGTCAGGGTTCTACCTTCATGACTCATTTAGCATTAATTACATCCACGGGCACCTTATCTCCATTACAGCCCTGCTGTGGGGAGGGGCGAGGGTGCGGAGACAAGCCTTCTGTCCACAGCACAGATGAAGCACACGTTTCATTTCTATGTTCATCCCGGGTTTTCTCCTGTCCCGGGTGGGTCTCCACCTACCCAGGGTCTGCCTGCGTGGGTGTCCCACGGGCATCTTGAACACACCTGTGCCAGCCTGAACTAGTTCTGTCTACTGCTGCGCTCGACATTCTCCTTCGCCTGTGGTCTCAGAGCCTGCTGTCTCCCTCTGCCCACTGCCTGCCCTGGAAGCTCCAGCCTCCCTCTGTTGACTTCCCAGAGCCTCGTGGTCGCCCTCTGCTTCCTGGTGCTCAGCTTCTCAGCCTGTCCCTCAGATGCCCCCTCAACCCTGTGCTCTGGCTAAGAGAACTGTTCATAGTCTCCAAACAGACCATACTCTGTTTTTGTTTCTAGAATTTAGCATATGATTTTTTTCCTCTAGAATAACCCATCAAAAGAGGATTAGAGATTTAAGAGTACAGGGGAAATTCCAGAAAATGAACCTAAAGAGCTAAGGACGCAGAGGGAGTTTCAGAGCTCCTTATCATAAAACAGGATCCTAAGTTTCCAAAACAGTAAGAGACATGATGCATATCACAGCCTCATTTTAACCAAATGGCCCTGTTGGTCAGCTGGTGCTTGATCCCAGGGCTCCCCCCCCACCAGCCTCCCTCCTGCTCCTCCACCACCCCAGTGACTGGCTCTCATCCTTCTCCAGTGCCGAGCTCAAATATCGCTTCTGTTCATGCACAGCCCGTGGTTGGCCATCTTGCACAGCTCTGTATGGCACGGCCCCTGCCTGTGCCCCCAGTGCCCATGGCAGTGATGGTGGCCACTAGCGTGGATTAGTGAATGACGGTGGAAACACTGATGCTCCACCCAGCATGGACTGGTGGTGTTCTCTCTCTTGAAGGCAAGACACATTGTCACACAGTCACCATCCGGGTGTAGGGGTATGGACTCCACCAAATTCTAGTAAATAATTAAGGAAGAAAAAAAATGACAACCATACACACATTTTCAGAACACAGTAGATAGGAGAACAATTCTTCAGTCATTTTAAGAGCCTAGGATAGCCCTGAGATCAAAACCAGGCAAGGGCATTAAAAGAAAAGAAAACTGTAGAACAATATCCCTATGAATCTAGACACAGACGTTCATAACAAAAGATTAGCAAAGCAAATCCAGCATCGTGCACACACACACACACACACACACACACACATTATACATACATACTACACATACACACAATGAATAATACATGCCTATGTATGTGATGCATACACATGCGTGCACGCATACATCATGGTCAAGCACAGCATATCCCAAAGATGCAAAGTTAGCATTCTTAAATTAGTTAACAATAAGTCACCATATTAACAGGAAAAAGGAAAATTTAGTACTGCAATCATTTCAATAGATGAAAAAATAGCATTTGACAGAATTCAATACCTGTTAATGTTGGGAGTTCTCAGCAAACTCAGAATAGAGAGAAACTTCCTCAGTCTGGTAAAAGACATCTTCAAAAAATACTGTGGCGAATATCACACTTAATGCTGAACAACTCAACGCCCTATCCCAAGATCAGGAACAAGGGAAGGATGTCTGTTGTGGGCACCTTGATTCACCACTGGCCTATCCCGTCCCACCCAGGGCACTATGGCAAGAAAAGTAGATGAGAAGATAATAAAACTCCTCAGTGAACTGACAAACAAAAGAAAGACAAAAGACCAGAAAACAATGGCATGAAAATAATTGCTAAGCCAGCAAGCCTGTCTTTCAAGGATGCAGATTAAGTGGATTCCAGGCAAACATCCCGGAAGGCATGCCCCACAGATGCGCAGTGAAAGCAGTACTAAAGGGCACTAGTAGTGATGTCTGCATGAGAGAGACGAGCAAGAATGAACAGAGAAGCAGTGTATGTGGGAGAATCTAATGAATACTCTCTGTGGGGGAATAATGTGGGCCATCTTCCTGGCTGGTTAACATAAGACGAAAGCTTATTAGACCCTGGGAAGAGGGTGAGCTCATTCCCCACCTTCCTCTGCTCTGCGCTGTCGGCATCTTGAGGATGCCAAGATGGGGCAAAGCATTCTTGAAAACGAGGAACAAGGTAGAAACCCTGCTTTTCCAGATATCAAGACTCCAGTAATTGAGTCCAGGTTGTATTTGCACAAGGATGGACATATAACAAATGTCACAAAATGGGAGTCCAGCAATAAAAGATTTAGTTCCGTCATCACTTGATTGACAATAAGGCTGTGCTGCAAAGTTGGCTCTCTCTATAAAAGGAGGCAAGGATGGTGTTTACAAAAATGTTTGGCGTTAGGCTCATCCTAATTAAAACCACAATGGGATACTGATACCCACTGGCTAAAACGTAACACTAGAAAATATTAGTGTTGACAAGGAGAAGCAGTGGAGACTCTAATGTGCTCGTGGATATGAATGTGGATGGGAGCAACACTTCAGAAAATCGTTCAGCATATCTGTGTGAGATGAACACGCTCAGGCTCCAGCGATCCCACCCTTTAGTAAATACCCAAAGGAAATTCATGCCCTCATGCACTTGGAGAATATATATAAATAAGAATGCCCAGACCTCTGGTCATTTGCAATAGCTAAAAACTGGGAGCAGGGCAAACGTTGAATTGATGCGTAAACTAAGAAAGTACGTCTATCCCCATCAGCATGGTTGAGTCTCACCAGCGTGGTGTGTCGTGTGAAGGAACCCGGACACAGAAGATTGCTTAGAGGATGGCTCCATTTATATAAAGAAAAAGTAAGGCAAACCTGGAACTGCAGTGTTCAGCAATGAATACCCCTGTGGTGCTAATACAGGAAATGTGAGCAACCGACTACGAACCAAATCAGGTAGAGACTGTGACTCAAAGTGAAGGATGGAGGGGCCATGCCTTGAAAGGGCACTCAAGAGGTCCCTGGGATCCTGACAATGTTCTTTTGTATGACTTGGTGCTCACACATTGTTCAACTTATAATAATTCATTAAGTTCACATTGATATTTCTTGTGCATGTAATTAAAAAAATAATAAAATGGTTAAAAATACAACAAAGGCAAGGCGAATGGCCAATCAGAACATTTCACAAGGGACAGGGGAGGAGCAAGATGGCCAGAGCAGTAGGAGACCTAAATTTAGTCTGGTCCCAGGAATTCAGCTGAATAGGGATCAAACCATTCTGAACACCTATGAACTCAATAGGAGATTGAAGAAAAGAATAGCAACAACTCTCTGAACAGAAAAGCGACCACTTTCTGGAAGGTAGGACGTGCTGAGAAGTAAATCTGAGGCGATATTCAGGAAAATAGACAGCGGGGGAGGCGGCCTCCGTCGGCCGCTTCTGGCAGGTGATAGAGCAGCGGAGCACAAAATCGGACCTTTGAGAAGTCGGCTCCGCTGAGGGACGTCGCTCCAGTGGCTAAGCGGGGGGTGGAAGCCTCGCTGGGACAGTGTGGTCTCAGGACCCTCGGGGTCACAGAAAGACCGGGGGTGCCTGAGTGCAACAGAGCTCCCAGGATTCGGAGCAGGGAAGCCGGCTGCAGAGACGGAGCCGAGGCGCGGGCTCTCATCTCGGGGTTGCCATAAGCTGTGATCCGCGACACAGTCGGACCACTGCTCTTCCAGCAGGGACCCAACAGACGGCAGAGCCGGGGACACTCCCCTTCCTCCCCCGGGAGGAGCGGCGCAGGAGCGCACCGCAGGGATCTGCTGGGTTTGGAGACTCCACACGGGGTCGGGTGCCAGAGATAGAAATGCTCGGTTACAGGCCGGGTGAGCACGGAGTGCGGCCGGAGACCGGGGACACGGGAGTGACTGCTTTTCTCTGGGGGCGCACTGAGGAGCGGGGCCCCGAGTTCTTGGCTGCTCCGGGGTGGAGATTGGGAGGCCGCCATTTCACTCTCATCCTCCAAAGCTGGACCGAGAGCTTGCAGGGAACAAAAGCTCCCGAGAGCAAACCCGAGCAGATTATTTAGCCCGGACCGACAAGGGCGGGGCAATTCCGCCTCCGGCAAAGACATTTGGGAACCACGGAAACAGGCCCCTCCCCCAGAAGATCCGCACGAACAGCCAGCAAGCCAAGACCGAGTTTACCGATCAAGGAGAACGGGAGAACTCCAGCGCTAGGGGAATACTGCACATAGAATTCATGGCTTTTTTACCATGATTCTTTAGTCTCTCAAAGTTAATTTTTTTTAACTTTCTTTTTTTTTTTTGAATTTTTCTTTTTCCCTTTGTCAACCAATATCTTATCAATCCCTTTTTTAAAAAATCTCTTTTATTTTTCATTTTTAGAGTCATGTTCTATCCCTTCATAGTAGTTAACCTTATTTTTGGTATATATATGTAAGTTGTTCTCTCTTTAAAATTTTGGCATACAGTTTCTTCTAACAGACCAAAATATACCCTAAATCTCTAGTGTATGCCTTTGTTCTACTCTCCTGCCTGATCACATTCTCTCCCTATTTTTTTTTAATCTTCTTCTTTCTTTTTTCAACCAGCTTCTTATCAATTCCTTTTACAAAATCTTTTATAATTTCCATCTTTACAGTCATACTCCATCCGATCATCGTATTAACCCTTATTTTTGTACATATATAAGTTTTTCTTTCTTTAAAATTCTGAAAGGCACTATCTGCTAACAGACCAAAATACGCCCAAAATCTAGTGTGCGGCACTGATCTATGCACCAGTCTGATCACATTTGATCATATTTTGTTTTTGTTTGTTTGTTTGTTTTTATCTTTTTCTTTTTTCTTTCTTTCCCTTTCTTTTCCCCCAGTTTCACGTCTCTTCTGATTTGTTTAGTGTATATTTTGGGGGGGGCATTGTTACCCTGTTAGCATTTTGTTCTCTCATTCATCTATTCTCCTCTGGACAAAATGACAAGATGGAAAAAATCACCTGAAAAAAAAGAACAAGAGGCAGTACTGACTGCAGGGACCTAATCAATATGGACTTTAGTAAGATGTCAGAATTAGAGTTCAGAATGCTGATTTTAAAGATACTAGATAGGCTTGAATAAAGCATGGAATATATTAGAGAAACCCATTCTGGAGAAATAAAAGAACTAAAATCTAACCAAGACGAAATCAAAAAGGCTATTAATGAGGTGCAATAAAAAATGGAGGCTCTATCTGCTAGGATAAATGAGGCAGAAGAGAGAATTAGAGATATAGAAGACCAAATGATGGAAAATAAAGAAGCTGAGAAAAAAGAGTTAAACAACTACTGGATAACGAAGGCAAAATTCAAGAGATAAGTGATACCATAAGATGAAACAATATTAGAATAATTGGGATCCCAGAAGAAGAAAGAGAGAGGGGGGCAGAAGGTATATTGGAGCAAATTATAGCAGAGAACTTCCCTAATGTGGGGGAGGAAACAGGCATCAAAATCCAGGAGACACAGAGAACCCCTCTCAAAATCAATAAAAATAGGTCATCACCCCGACATCTAATAATAAAACTTACGAGTCTCAGAGACAAAGAGAGAATCCTGAAAGCAGCTTGGGACAAGAGATCTGTAACCTACAATGGTAGAAACGTTACACTGGCAACAGATCTATACACAGAGACCTGGCAGGCCAGAAAGGACTGGCATGATATCTTCAGAGCACTAAATGAGAAAAATATGCAGCCAAGAACACTATATCCAGCTAGGCTGTCATTGAAAATAGAAGGAGAGATAAAAAGCTTCCAGGACAAACAACAACTACAGGAATTTGCAAACAGGAAACCAGCCCTCCAAGAAATATTGAAAGGGGTCCTCTGAGCAAAGAGAGAGCCTAAAAGTAACATAGAACAGAAAGGAACACAGACAATATACAGGAATAGTCACCTTACTGGCAATACAATGGCACTAAATTACTATCTTTCAATAGTTACCCTGAATGTAAATGGGCTAAATGCCCCAATCAAAAGACACAGGCTACCAGATTGGATAAAAAAACGAGACCCACCGATATGCTGTCTGTAAGAGACTCATTTTAGACCCAAAGACACCCCCAGATTGAAAGTGAGGGGGTGGAAAACCATTTACCATGCTAATGGACACCAAAAGAAAGCTGGGGTGGCAATCCTTCTATCAGACAAATTAGATTTTAAAACAAAGACTGTAATAAGAGATGAGGAAGGACATTATATCCTACTTAAAGGGTCTATCCAACAAGAAGATTTAACAATTGTAAATATCTATGCCCCTAACATGGGAGCAGCCAATTATATAAGCCAATTAATAACAAAAGCAAAGAAATACATTGACTACAATACAATAATAGTGGGGGACTTTAACACCGCCCTCACTGAAATGGACAGATCATCTAAGCAAAAGATGAACAACGAAATAAAGATTTTAAATGACACACTGGACCAAATGGACTTCACAGACATATTCAGAATGTTCCATCCCAAAGCAACGGAATACACATTCTTCTCTAGTGCCCATGGAACATTCTCCAGAATCGATCACATCCTAGGTCACAAATCAAGTCTCAACCAGTACCAAAAGATTGGGATCATTCCCTGCATATTTTTGGAACAGAGTGCTTTGAAACTGGAACTCAATCACAAGAGGAAACTCAGAAAGAACTCAAATACATGGAGGCTAAAGAGCATCCTACTAAAGAATGAATGGGTCAACCAGGAAATTAAAGAAGAATTAAAAAAATTCATGGAAACCAATGAAAATGAAAACACAACTGTTCAAAATCTGTGGGATGCAGCAAAGGCAGTCCTGAGAGGAAAGTATATAGCAATACAAGCCTTTCTCAAGAAACAAGAAAGGTCTCAAATACACAACCTAACCCTACACCTAAAGGAGCTGGAGAAAGAACAGCAAATAAAGCCTAAGCCCAGCAGGAGAAGAGAAATAATAAAGATCAGAGCAGAAATCAATGAAATAGAAACCAAAAGAACAGTAGAACAGATCAAGAAAACTAGGAGCTGGTTCTTTGAAAGAATTAACAAGATAGTTAACACCCTGGCCAGACTTACCAAAAAGAAAAGAGAAATGACCCAAATAAATAAAGTCATGAATGAAAGAGGAGAGATCACAACCAACACCAAAGAAATACAAACAATTATAAAGAACATATTATGAGCAACTATATACCAGCAAATTAGATAATCTGGAAGAAATGGATGCATTCCTAGAGATGTATCAACTACCAAAATTGAACCAGGAAGAAGTAGAAAAACTGAACAACCTATAACCACTAAGGAAATTGAAGCAGTCATCAAAAATCTCCCAAGAAACAAAAGCCCAGGGCCAGATGGCTTCCCAGGGGAATTCTACCAAACCTTTAAAAAAGAATTAATACCTATTCTTCTGAAACTGTTCCAAAAAATAGAAATGGAAGGAAAACTTCCAAACTCGTTTTATGAGGCCACCATTACCTTGATCCCCAAACCAGACAAAGACCCCATCAAAAAGGAGAATTACAGACCAATATCCCTGATGAACATGGATGCAAAAATTCTCACCAAAATACTAGCCAAAAGGATCCAACAGTACTTTAAAAGGATTATTCACCACAACTGAGTGGGATTTATCCCTGGGCTACAAGGTTGGTTTAACATCCTCAAATCAATCAATCAATGTGATACAATATATTAATAAAAGAAAGAACAAGAATCATATGATCCTCTCAATAGATGCAGAAAAAGCATTTGACAAAGTACAGCATCCTTTCTTGATCAAAACTCTTCAGAGTATAGGGATAGAGGGTACATACCTCCATCTCATAAATCTATCTATGAAAAACCCACAGCAAATGTCATTCTCAATGGGGAAAAACTGAGAGCTTTCCCACAAAGGTCAGGAACACGGCAGGGATGTCCACTATCACCACTGGTATTCAACATAGTATTAGAAGTGCCAGCCACAGCAATCAGACCACAAAAAATAAATAAATAAATAAAATAAATAAAAGTCATCTGAATCGGCAAAGAAGAAGTCAAAGTCTCAGTCTTTGCAGATGATACGATACTTTATGTGGAAAACCCAAAAGACTTCACCTCAAAACTGCTAAAACTCATACAGGAATTCAGTAAAGTGGCAGGAATAAAATCAATGCACAGATATCAGTGGCGTTCCTATACACCACCAACAAGACAGAAGAATGAGAAATTAAAAAGTCAATCCCATTTACAATTGCACCCAAAACCATAAGATACCTAGGAATAAATCTAACCAAGGAAGCAAAGAATCTGTACTCAGAAAAGTATAAAATACTCATGAAAGAAATTGAGGAAGACACAAAGAAATGGAAAGACGTTCCATGCTCATGGATTGGAAGAACAAATATTGTGAAGATGTCAATGCTACCTAGAGCAATCTACACACTCAATCCAATCCCTATTAAAATACCATCATCTTTTTGCAAAAAAATGGATCAAATAATCCTAAAATTTGTATGGAACTAGAAAAGACCCCGAAAAGCCAGAGGAATGTTGAAAAAGGAAAGGAAAGCTGGTGGCATCACAATTTCGGACTTCCAGCTCTATTACAAAGCTGTCCTCATCAAGACAGTATGGTACTGGCACAAAAACAGACACATAGATCAATGGAACAGAATAGAGAGCCCAGAAATGGACCCTCAACTCTATGGTCAACTCATCTTCGACAAAGCAGGAAAGAATGTCCAATGGCAAAAAGACAGTCTCTTCAACAAATGGTGTTGGGAAAATTGGACAGCCACATGCAGAAGAATGAAACTGGACCATTTCCTTACACCACACAGAAAAATAGACTCCAAATGGTTGAAAGACCCAAATGTGAGACAGGAGTCCAGCAAAATCCTAAAGGAGAACCCAGGCAGCAATCTCGTCGACCTCAGCTTCAGTAACTTCTTACTAGAACCATCACCAAAGTCAAGGGAAGCAAGGGCAAAAATGAACGATTGGGACTTCATCAAGATAAAAAGCTTTTGCACAGAAAAGGAAACAGTCAACAAAACCAAAAGACAACCAACAGAACGGGAGAAGATATTTGCAAATTACATATCAGTTACAGGGTTAGTATCCAAAATCTATAAAGAACTTATCAAACTCAACACCCAAAGAACAAATAATCCAATCAAGAAATGGGCAGAAGACATGAACAGACATTTTTCCAAAGAAGACATCCAAATGGCCAACAGGCACATGAAAAAGTGCTCAACATCGCTCGGCATCAGGGAAATCCAAATCAAAACCTCAATGAAATACCACCTCACACCAGTCAGAATGGCTAAAATTAACAAGTCAGGAAACGACAGATGTTGGTGGGGATGCTGACAAAGGGGAACCCTCCTACACTGTTGGTGGGAATGCAAGCGGTGCAGCCACTCTGGAAAACAGTATGGAGGTTCCTCAAACAGTTGCAAATAGATCTACCATATGATCCAGCAATTGTACTACTGGGTATTTACCCCAAAGATACAAATGTAGGGATCCAAAGGGGTACGTGCACCCCGATGTTTATAGCAGTAATGTCCACAATAGCCAAACTATGGAAAGAACCAAGATGTCCATCAACAGATGAATGGATAAAGAAGAGGTGGTATATATACACAATGGAATATTATGCAGCCATCAAAAGGAATGAGATCTTGCCATTTGCAACGACGTGGATGGAACTGGAGGGTATTTTGCTGGGCAAAATAAGGCAATCAGAGAAAGACATGTATCATATGACCTCACTGATATGAGGAATTCTTAATCTCAGCAAACAAACTGAGGGTTGCTGGAGTGGTGGGGGATGGGAGGGATGGGGTGGCTGGGTGATAGACATTGGGGAGGGTATGTGCTATGGTGAGCACTGTGAATTGTGTGAGACTGTTGAATCACAGACCTGTACCTCTGAAACAAATAATACAGTATAATTGTTTAAAAAAAATTAAGATAGCAGGAGGGGAAGAATGAAGGGGGGAAATCGTAGGGGGAGATGAACCATGAGATACTATGGAGTCTGAGAAACAAACTGCGGGTTCTAGAGGGGAGGGGGTGGGGGGATGGGTTAGCCTGGTGATGGGTATTAAAGAGGGCACGTACTGCATGGAGCACTGGGTGTTATATGCAAATAATGAATCATGGAACGCTACATCAAAAACTAATGATGTAATGTATGGTGATTAACATAACATAATAAAAAAAATAAATTTGGGATTAAAAAAAAAAGAACATTTTACAAGGACCTCATGCAGAGGGCCCTGGCTGGGAGGAGGCTGGCAGCCACATGGAATGGGCCAAATCATACCCAGGGTCCTGGAAACGAAAACTCCCAAGTGTGGAAAGGAAGGTCCAAGGAATAGACCAATCTACGTTCCTGGATGAGGGTTGCATCCCTTTCTTAAAGATTTTATTTAAGTCCTAGCTCCAGAAGACCGAAGGAGTCCCTCCTACAGCCTTTGAAAGACCACTCAAACTCAAACCTGTCGCTTTGGAACCCATGTTACTTTTCTCCGTCCTTATTTCTACTTCCCATCCTCTGTGGTTTACCACCTCTTTGTCCTGTGGTCTGGCTCTCTCTCTTCCTTGGGTGTTAGTAAAGAGGGGGGAAATGATAGTCTGGATACCAAGTTGTAAACTGAATTATGCAAAGGACAAAGCAAGCAAACACACCTTGCTGGAGCGTGATAATTGGAATGGAACCCTCAGTTGTGGGGTTCTCCGTGTGAGGTCAAGTGCATTTTCCCAGCAAACTTTTTCCTCCTTGAAAAGACCATTTAAAAAGTCTTAGAGGGGCACATTACCATTCCCAGAACAAGTGTAATTTTCATGGGTGATTTTGTTTCAAAGAGGAAATATTTTTCTAGCAGGGAACCAAATGCAGAGAGTGGTAGCAAGTTAGGTCTAATGACAAGCAATGTGAACAACATGTATAAATGTCTAATTTTGGCTCAGACATGCCAGATGCAAATTTCCTATGTCCTCAGGCGTGCAAATACTGATCACTTATATGATTACTTTGAAAAACGGTCAACTTTTCATTTAAGAAAACATTGCTGAAATATTAAATATTTATGAAACAGAGTTATTGCAGTAGGAGGCCGAGCCCCACGTGGTGGGGTTCATGGCAAAATCACGGCCACCCACCCCGCGCCGCAACGTGTTCCTGCAGTATTTCTCTACTGGCTGTTGGCGGGGTCAGGAGCAGGACAAGGTCATTCATTCTCCGGGGGAAAACAAAGCCAAATGTGGATTTTCCCTGAATCAATGGAGGCTGCAACAAAAGAATTTAAGTGAAGCATTTGAGCAATGGTGCAGATTGCTTCAATTCGTTTGTTTGTATGAACTTGTGCGGAGGCTCATCATTCCCCTGTGAGAGGAGAGGATCGCAGTGTTCTCTGCAGCTGGTTTGCTCATCAACACCATCAATCTGGCCGAGGAAATCTGTCAACAGTGCACTACGAGACAACTCTAGAAGGCTTCCTCTGCCCCCTTCCTACAGACAGGGAACCTGGAGGCCCCTGGGCCACTCTGCCACATTAGCAAAGAGATTTCGGCTCTACCTCATGATGAATTTGGGAGGGCAAGCCATTACTATTAATTTAAAATGTGCATAAAGGCATCATATAAATAGGCACACACACACATACACACACATATATCTACTTTTACATATGTTTATGTTTATATAGGTATATATACATGTTTACATATATGTATAGTTTATATACACGCATATAAACTTACATATAAACTTACATGTGTGCACATAAAATCTCTATATACTTATATGTGTATACATAATATATACACATAGGCGTATGTGCATATATACATTTTTGCTAAAGGTGTGCGGACACACGCCAGCACACTCGCCCTCCCCTTTGGTTTGGGACACTATGGGTGGATGGAGACACCCTCCAGACAGCGACATTGATGCGATGTTTGCTGTGAATGTCCTGATTCTCACGGAAACCGGGATCCAAGCCCCGCGCTGACCTTGCTCAGAACGTGCACTTCTGTCCATGGTGTTCTGAGTCAGATGAGGAAACCTGGCCTTCCGCACCGTTTAGGTGGTCACTAGCGTCTCTGCCGGGGTTAACAGCTCCAGCCGGGATGATGCAGAGGTCTCCGTGAGGCTCCTCCTTGCTGCTGGCTGTGACATAGGTCTCACGTTTAGGCTCATGGTGGTTAGCGACAGACCAGGTCAGTGGGTTCTGTTGCACGGGCAATGATGCGTGCACACCAGGAAACTCCCAAAACGCAGCTGTGCATCGGCCTCTCCTGGAGGAGTTTAGTAACCTGCTGATGACATGTCCTCTCTCTGAACCATCCTGCCCCTGGTCTCCTGGAAGCTTAGCAGGGGGAGCCACATGGTGTGACCCCCACTCCCTGATGAAGCCGCTCTGCTCCCTGCTGTGCATCCGACACAAGGCATTGTCTTCTGTTTGGAGAATGCTCTGGGGCTCTCCACACAGCCCTGTCCTCCCTTATGCCACTGAGCAAACTGTGCACCTGCTTTTGTCCTCAGAGATGTCCCCACGGTGAGAGACACATGGGGTGAGCTGCCTAGATCCACACGTGTCCCCGTGGGGCGGCTCAGAAGGTCCTTCATCACACAGCTCATCTCGACGTGCTGGGCCTGAGCTTCCTGTGGTGATCTGGGAGATTTGGATGTTTCTGGGGAACTGTTTTGTGAGACTAAGGCTTCTCACCTCCCTCCTAAATGTCTTCATGAAGTTCCTGATCTTCTTCATCCAGGGGTGTGGGATCACCTGCTGGCTTGCTTCTCCTCCCCTCAGACACCTTGTCCCTCACCGCTCTGCCCCCTGGAAGCCCAAGGCCCACTTCCCGTATCCAGGGGTTCTCATAGCTAATGGGGCCATGGCCATGGGCTTGGTTGCTCCTGAATCAGAAGTGGATGGGCTCCATGTCATGGTGAAAGACCGTGGCCCTAAAGCTCACTGGTTTCCTGTGTTTTCATCCCTGTAGAGTCTGATGCCTCTGTGAAAATCTGCTCAACACTCTTCAGTAGAACCGGATAGAAGACTAAACACAGATCCTTAAGAAAACTTAGCTCCTCTCCTGACAGGCAAGCGAGCAGCTGATTGAGGCGACCCCTGGGATGACCAGGTGTGCAATTAGCATCTAAGTGGAGGGAAAGTCTGCTTTCACGGGTGGCTCAGTTATGTCACTGCTAGTCAAAAATCACTCGTAACCAGCGGCTGTCAGTTAGTAGCACTGCCTGGAGGTGGTGGGAATGGGCAGGTGCCTTTGGTTGTCGTAAGACCGAGGACACTACTGGCATATAAAGCCCAGAGGCGGGCACACGAGCTATCCTATAATGCAACAGGACACCCACCCTGTAGGACCCCATCAGCTCTCAGGCTTCTTCCACATGGGCTGCTTCCCGTGATTTTTTTGAGTACCCATGAGTCAGCATCACATTGCTGGACTCCAGACTCCATTTTGTCCTGTCCTCATATGGTTCACAGCCATGGACTTTCTAGAAGGATCTGGTTTTCTCCAGAAAGCCATGGGGTATCTGTGTCTTCCAAGCCTTGGCTGGCATTTCAAGGGCTGGCAAATTCCCTGACTTACCAGTCTTCTCCTGTGTCCCAAACCAGAGTGTATCTTCCTGGCCACAGACGGGTGGAACCCGACGTGCTCTGGTCTCTTCTTGCAGATGTGAAGACTCAAATGCCAACTCACTTGGTTCTTTCATAAATGAAACACTCACTGGGTTTTCACAGAGGGCTCACAATCAAAGCAGATACTGTCATTTCTGCAGGCTGTGTTTCCTTCCCCAACACCGAGTTCAGCCCAAGTTTGGATATATCAAGGAGCTGTATTTACAAGTCCTTTGGCAATTGATACAGCTAGTCCTATATTTAAATAAGATGTGGAATGAGGGAAAGTGTAGTCCAGGTGTTGTGAATAAAACATAGGTTTGATTATAAAACCTCGTAAACACTCTCAGCCCATGAGAAGCAAGAAGCCTTCAAGATGAACAGCTGGAAATGTAAGAGTAAGATGTCCTTATAAAGAACTGTTATAGCATCTGAAAAATGTCAAGTCGGCTTGCCACAGAAGCATACCCCACACCTCACCGTGACATTTTCTGCGATCTTGGTGAGCGCCCACGGAACGCACAGTCCTATGCGACTTGCAAACTTCACTTCTGCGCCGTGGACCCTCATCCTGGGGACTGCTAGTTGACCCCCTTCTGCAAGGTGACGGCCTCCTGCCCAGGCCCCGACATCCCTGGCGCCCTGAGGACCAGGGGCCACCCTTGTGTGGGAGAGAGGGCGACCTTGGTGTGCTCCATGAGGTTCAAAGACATGGAGTTTAAGCACAGCCACAATCCTATAAAAATGCCTTCAGGTTGAGAGTGTGGTGTTCTTCCTTTAATTGGCTTATTGACGAGGACTTCATTTTAATGATCTAAGTGGTTTTAACTTTTAATTTTGAAGTAATTTCAAATTTAAAAAAAGGTTGCAAGAGTAGTACAAAGAACTCCCATCTCACTAATTTTTAAAAGAACTCCCAGATTCACTAATATTTAGTATCTTGTCCTATTTACATTATTAGTCGCTCTTCTCTCCTTATTTTATTAAGAGTCTGTAAGTCCATAGTGATATAGTATTAACAGAATATTTATTATAATGGTATTGATAGGATAATAATGGATTTTAACACTGATTTTTAAAATTAAGTGGCTTGACATACTTTAATATTATCATTGATTTTGATGCTCAAATGGCCTCACATATACTCAGGAGGAGCCCCTCAAGCTGGTTCCTCTGAGCACTGACAGGTTCTTAGTACTTTTTGACCATTCCTTTTTTTTGCACAAAAATATGTTGCAGGCTTAGCTTATATTTTCCTTGGCCCAGCCTAGGAATCCGTTACTTATTTAACTTATCCTGTTAGTGGGAAACCGTGTTTAGAAACCAAGATCTCTATGCTAGATGGTCTCACTACTAATGGGGTGTCATTAATTCTGGATCTCTCAGCCACCAGAGCAGAAACATACACTTGTCTCAGTCACTCTTCCCTCTGTTTCTGCTAAAACCAGGAGTCCATGCTTACACCTTCAGTTCCACCCCTTACAGCCTCCTACATTTCATATTTGTGTCCTCCTTTGCCAACAGGAACTTAGCACCTCATGTCATCATGGTATTTGCTTGGTTGCCCAATCCTACAAATACAGAAAGCATTTTCAGAGTTGCTAATTTATTCCACTTTGGAAAACAAACCTAAGGAGGACTCCTTCCTCCAGTTTGTAAACTAGTGCCCTGAATTACTGGAAAATGATATAAGATATGCAAAACATTTTTTAGCTTCAAGCAGCACAGGGCCAAAATAATACCTGAAGGAAGGGAAACGAACAAAGTTAGCCATACCCTTCCACAGCTTACTGATTAGACATTTCCCAGCTGATGCGCAGAAAAGGGAATACCAGGCAGAACCCAGCAGCCTTGCTGAAATGAGGAGGCAGAGCCTGTAGCTCTGAGAGACAGAGGCCATCAGGATTTGTGGTGCAGACCAGTATCACAGAGCTCCTGAGTCTGCAGGGGTCCTCTGGGGTCTTTGCCTCTGTGTTCAGATGCGACTGTGTGGGGGTACATCTTCACAGGGATGAGTAAAGAGCCGCTGCAAAGCATTAGGACAAAAAATTCCTGGAACTCACACAGATACAGGAAATTTCATATCCCCACTAACAAGTTTGGAGAGGCCTACTAGTACATGGGATATTGGGTAGAGTCCCCAGAGGAATATTGCCTTAGAAGTTAGGATAAGTTAGCTCTAAATGAAAGGCTATTCTGGACTTTCTGCAAAAAAGCTTATACTTAAAAATAATCACTCTTATTTCAAGTAATAGCACTGTGTGCTAGACCAAAATCCATCACTCCTTAAAGCAATACAGCACCCAATGACATTAAAATTCACAATGCCTGGCATCCAACCAAAAGACCAATTATGCAAATAAGCATGAAAATGAAACCCATAACTGGGAGAAAACTCTACTGATAGAAACATTTTCAGAAATGACAGAGATTATGGAATTAGCCGATAAGGGCATTAAAACAGCGTGCGCGCACACACATGCACATGCATTAGTGAGCTTGAAGATGTAGCCATAGAAACTAAACAAAATGAAGCACAAGGAGAAGATAGAAAAATAAAGAGAGCATGAGAACATGTGAGAGAATATCAAGTGGCCTAAAATAATTATAATTTGAACCCTATCCACGGAGAATAGAAAGGGGTGAATAAAAATTATTTGAAGACATAATAGCTGAAAAAATTTTGAAATTTGATGAAAACTATAAACTCACAGATTCAGGGAGCTCATCAGATCTCCAGCAGGAGAAACATAAAACCACACCAGGTCACAAGCTGCTGAAAAGAAGAAATATTAAATGCAGTTTATGTAAGAGAAATGCAGGTACATACTACATAATTATGTAGGACGTACAAAGACAAGAATGGTAACACACTTTGGATCAGAATCACTGCAAGCCAGGAGAAAATGGAGTGATACCCTTAAATACTGAAAGAGAAGTTGACTCAACTGGGGATTTTATACCCAATGAAGACATCTTTCAAAAATGAAGGTGGGCTTCTGCTCCTCAGCATGGTGGACTAAGAACCTAGCAGATAGCCTTCCCCTTCAGAGAACAACTATAATGCAGGACACAACACAAAAAAGGTTATGTCCAAATGTGCTGGGAAGTGGACAGAAGTTAATAGAGTCTAGAGGGGAGGGCCACCTGCTCCAGGAGTAGAGACGTGGGATCATATGAGCAGGTCTCTGTCACTGAGGCTTAGCCCCTGCTCAGTGCAGCCAGCACACAGGTGCAAGGCAACAGTGTCCCCCAGAAAACCTATGATCTTTCTGGCCCTGGGAACCAGAAAGGTCAGACTGAGAAATTACAAACACCCCAGGGATAGGGGGATTATGACAGGGAAGAGCCAGGGGAGGGACCCCCAACTCTGTCTACTGACATCTCTGATTGAGCCTGGAGGCACACAAGTGCAGAACAGACTCAGTGTAGCTCAGCTAAAGGCAACACGCTTGAGCAGAGCTGCCTCCTGGGAGAAAGTTTGCAGTTCAAACCTAGCCAAGGTATGACCTGCTGAGAAAAAGAAAGCATGTCCCAGGATCTCAATGTCTTCACACTCATGATTTCCAAAATGCAATCCAAAATTACAAGATATGTGAAAAAACAAGAAAATGGAATATGTTCTCAAGAAACAGGAAAACAAAATAATTTAACTAGAATCTGGCAAGGGCAAGATGTCAAGACCATATCACAGTGTCCTAAATAAAGTAAAACACATTTTAATTTTACCTTCATTTATTAACTATGTAACACTCTTCCTTTCTTTGTGTAGATCTGAGTTTCTGTTGATTTGGGGTACTTATCATATGCCTGGTGTTCTCTGAGATTCTCAGATCTGTGATTTGGTATCTGTCATTGATTTTGGAAAATTCTCAGCCATCATCCCTCAATTATGGGTCCTTTTCTTTCTCTCTTTCTTTGTATTCAGGTGTCCCTGTTACAAAAACGTTACCCTTTTGTGATTATCTCACAGTTCTTGGATGTTCTGTTTAATCTTTTCCATTGTTTTTTCTCTCTGTCTTTTAGTTTTAGAAGTTTCTATTGATGGATCTTCAAACTTACTGATTCTTTCCCTGGCCACGTCCAGTCTGATGAGCCCATCAGAGGCGTTCTTCATTTCTATTACATTGTTGTTGTTGTTGTTTTTATTTTCAACATTTCCTTTTGAATCTTTCTTACAGCTTATGACTTTGGTTACATCACCTCTCTGTTCCTGCATGCTGTCCACTTTTCATTAGAGCTCTCAGCACATTAATAATAGTTATTTTAAGTTTCTGATAATCTCCTAAATCTCTGCCACACCCAAGTCTGCTTCTGATGCTTGGTTTGTCTCTTTGGTCTGTGTATTTTGCCTCGTGGTAAGCCTTGTAGTGTTTTTGGAAAGCCAGGCACGATGGGAATTGAGGTAGTGTCTGGTTTGTGTTTACCTGGCTAGGAGTCAGAGTGAGTTCACTGTTTGCTATGGCTGTGGTGTCAGAGGTCAGATTTCCTCTAGTGCCCCTGTTCTTGATTTCTCTGCTCTCATTGGGTTTCCCTGGAGATTTTTAAAGCAGGGTCTGGGGCTTTCAGTTCCTTTACCTGTAACCCCTGTGTTACAGAGTAGGGCTGTAGATGTGATGTTGAGGCTGGGGGAGGAAGGTGTTCTGTAGTCCTGTGATTAAGGCCTAGCCCTGAGGTGGATATTTTCTTTTCCCCAGGTGGGTTAGGCTTTGAGGGAATTAGGTTAGGCTCAGCTAAGCAGTTTTCCCTAAGTGCAGGCCTCTTAAGGAGAACAGAATGTCCTGGGCATAATTCAAAATGGACAGCTTTCCCTACCCCCTGTGGGAGGCAGGGAGGGGCTTTTTCTCCCATCTTCATGTTGAGAATCTGGTAGCTAGGGCTCCTGGAGGTAGAACTCACAAAAGTGTGCTCCTCCCAAAACTGGGGCCTCTTTCATGACAATTATTTAAAAAAATTTTTTTTCTTGAAGTATAATTTTGTTTAATTAAGGAAAAGCTCTGCAGAGAACTAGAAAGTCTGTAGTTAAAAGAAATATTCAGGAGATGAGCATAACAGCCCAATGGACGAGACAAGATGGAGCAAGTGAGCTTGAAGATATCAACAGAAATTATTCAAGGGTAGAGCAAACAGTTTTCTGTCTTTTTAAAGACTAAAGCCTGCATGCCTTGTTAGAT